>NC_061116.1:44370740-44391269 GCF_002878395.1 Capsicum annuum
TCGGGTAGAGTCTTCTTTATGGGTGTGTAGAGCGCCACACTTATAAGCAGGAGGCTTCTAGGCGTTTAGGAAATGTTTCCCTTCTTTATGATTTAGTTCGTGCATCAGAGTCTGAACTGTTCCCTAATTAATGATCATTTGTGTTTCATAAACACGGTTATGCCTCCACATCGTATCATCGATCAAAATGCTCAGGCAGATGAGGTCCGTCCCACCCATGGGATGCGGACCCATAACAGGGGTCACACTCCAGAATTTATCCCTACTCTGGGAGTCCCTCCAGTTCTGACCAGTCCACCTCAGGCTCCGCAAAATAATGCCAACCATCTCCTAACTACTCAGGGAGATATTTTAAATGCAGAATTCAGACGGTCTATTCATATGCTGACACAGTTGGTAGCCAACCAAGCTCAATGATCAAAAGATGTTAAGTCTGCATCTGTTACATCTTAGGCTAGTAAAGTCAAACATTTCATGAAGATGAACCCACCTAAGTTCACTAGCACCAAGGTGGAGGAAGATCCACAGGAGTTTGTGGATAAGATGGAAAAGATCTTTAAGGTGATGCATGTGGATGAGGTTGAAGAGGTAGAGTTAGAAACTTATTAGCTCAAGGACGTTACGAGTCAGTGGTATTCCAACTGGGAACATAAAAAAGGTGAAAGTACTGAGCCTACAGTTTGGGGTGAATTTGTGGAAGCTTTCCTTGATCGATTCTTTCCTCTAGAGTTGAGGGAGGCCAAAGCGGAAGAGTTTATGAATCTAAAGCAGGGCAGTATGAGTGTCCAGGAGTACACTTTGAAGTTTAATAAACTAGCCCGCTATGCACCAGAGTTGACTAGTAATATGAGGGCCCGGATGAGGAAATTTGCATCTGGCCTTGTTAATGACCTAGTACTTGAGTGCCAGGGGGCTATGTTGAATAAGGAGTTAAAATTTTCTCGACTGATCATTCATATGCATCAAGTGGAAGAGAAGAAGAAAAAGATTGCTGAATCTAGAGAGAAAGACAGACAGGCTAAGAGAGCTAGATCTGTGGACCAGCCCCAGAGTCAGCCGCAGAGTGGTAACTGGGGTAATAAGTTATCGAAGAAGAAGAAGTTTTGGAATAATGCACAGTTAGCAGCCAGCGCCCCAGCACCCAGACCACCGACAGACAGACAAACTCAGAGTTTTCAGACTTCTCATAGGTCCAAAGCTCTAGGTACACAGTCTCAGGGCAGTGTAGCCCAGTAGCTTTGTACTCGTCCGCGGTGTGAGGATTGTGAAAGGAATCATCTAGGGAAGTGCTGGTTTGAGGGGAGAAACTGCTATACTTGTGCCAAAGTGGGTCATCTTTAAAGAGACTGTCTATCTGCTAGAGTAAATGCGGAGGGGGGCTAAATCCCAAGCCGCCTCCACAGCTCTTTTTCCTAAGAGTGCCCCTTCAGCTGCCGAAAGTGGTCGCAACCAGTTATATTCTTTGACTAACCGCTAGGAGGTGAAAGCTTCACCAGATGTTGTCATCGATATGTTATGAATTTTTTCTTGTGATGTTTATGTATTGCTTGATCCCGGGTCTACTTTATCTTATGTGACCCCTTATGTGGCTGTTGTTTTTGGGTTTGAGCCTAAAGTTATTATAGAACCCTTCTCTGTTTCTACTCCTGTAGGTGATTTTGTTGTTGCTAGAAGGGTATATAAAAATTGTGTCGTGCCTATTCATAGTAGGAAAACTGTGGCAGACCTTATAGAACTGGATATGATAAACTTTGATGCCATCCTTGGGATGGACTGGCTCCATTCGTGTTATTCCACCCTTGATTACAGAACCCGAAAGGTCACTTTTTCTTTCTCAAATGAGACACTAGTGGTATGGGGAGGGAGTTCTGTAGAACCTATAGGTCACTTTATCTCTTATCTTAGAGCCCAAAAGCTTATCTCCAAAGGTTGTATGTATCACCTAATCCGAGTAAAAGATTTAAAAGTTGAACCCCTAATAGGGAGATAAATTTTGGCATTGATGTGTTGCCAAACACTTGTCTTATTTCTATTCTGCCATATAGAATGGCTCCCGCGGAACTAAAGGAGTTAAAGGAACATCTTTCAGACCTCCTAGACAAAGGTTTTATTCATCCTAGTGTTTACCCATAGGGTGCACCCGTGCTCTTCGTGCGAAAGAAGGATGGGTCCCTTCGGATGTGCATAGACTACTATCAGCTAAATAAGGTCATGATTAAAAATAAATATCCTCTTCCTAGGATTGAAGACCTTTTTTACCAGCTTCAGGGTGCCAAGTGCTTTTCAAAAATAGACCTTCATTCGGGTTATCATCAGTTGAAAGTTAGGGAGTCAGACATACCCAAGACAGCCTTTTGAACCCGATATGGTCACTACGAATTTGTAGTCATGTCCTTTGGGTTGACTAATGCCCCTACAGCCTTCATGGATCTTATGAATAGAGTGTTCCATCAGTTTCTTGACTTGTTCGTCATTGTATTTATTGATGATATTCTGATCTATTCTAAGAGTAAAGAGGATCATGTCAATCACCCCCAAATTATCCTTCAAACCCTTAAGGATCAACAGTTGTATGCTAAATTTTCTAAGTGTGAATTCTGGTTAGACGCTATTGCCTTCCTGGGGCATATTGTGTCCAGTGACGGGATAAGAGTGGATCTCCAGAAAGTTGAAGCAGTGAGAAAATGGCCTAGACCCACCACTCCAACCGAGATTCAGAGCTTCTTGGGTTTGGCGGGGTATTACAAAAGGTTAGTAGAGAGTTTTTCTTCCATAGCTTCTCCGCTTACTAAACTGACTCAAAAAAATATGAAGTTTGTGTGGTCTGACTTTTGTGAAAACATTTTTGAGAAATTGAAGGACAAGCTGACTACTACTCCTGTTTTGACCCTTCCCGAAGGTGTAGATGACTTTATGGTTTATTATGATGCATCCCGTGTGGGACTTAGTTGTGTATTGATGCAGTATGGTAAGGTGATAGCTTATGCATCTAGGCATTTAAAGGTACATGAGCGCAATTACCCCACTCATGACTTGGAGTTAGCAGCCGTGGTGTTTGCACTTAGAATCTGGAGGCACTATCTCTATGGAGTGCATATTGATATTTATACTGACCATAAGAGTTTACAGTATGTTTTCTCATAGAAATAATAGAACCTCAGGCAGAGGTGTTGGATGGAGCTTTTGAAAGACTATAATATGAGTCTACATTACCATCCGAGCAAGGCAAATGTTGTAGCCGACGCCCTCAGCAGGTTGTCTATGGGCATCCTTTCTCATGTAGAAGAAGGAAAGAAAGAGATGGTGAAGGATATTCACCGCCTTGCAAATCTGGGAGTGCGAATCTTAGATTCAAAAGATGGAGGGGTGATTGTTCATGAGTTTGCTAAGTCATCTCTTTGTGCTGAAGTTAAGGAGAAGCAGGTTAAAGATCCCATCTTGATGCAAATCAAGAAAGATATGGGTCAATAAAAGGTTATGTCGTTTGAAATTAGTGGCGATGGTATTCTAAGATTTTAGGGTAGGTTGTGCGTTCCGAATGTCGATAGGCTATGGTAGAGAATCCTTAATGAGGCATACACTTAAAGGTATGTCATTCACCCAGGCTCTACTAAGATGTACCATGATCTGAAAACCTTGTATTGGTGGAATAACATGAAACGTGATGTAGCTAATTTTGTGTCCAAGTGTTTAAACTGTCAGCAAGTGAAGGTAGAACACATGAGGCCGGGTGGTACTTCCCAAGAGATAGCCCTGCCTTTATGGAAGTGGGAAATGATAAATATGGACTTCATTACAGGACTTTCGAGATCTCGAAACTAGTATGATTCTATATGGGTGATTGTAGATCGGTTAACCAAGTCAGCCCACTTTTTGTCTGTGAGGACTAATTATTCGGGAGAGGTTTATGCTAAGATTTACATTGAGAAGATAGTTCGATTACATGGGGTACCAGTGTCCATTATATCTGATAGAGGTACGCAGTTTTCATATCAGTTTTGGAGATCCTTTCAGAAGGGTTTAGGTACACAAGTGAATTTGAGCACAGCTTTCCACCCTCAGATGGATGGGCAAGCTGAGCGTACCATTCAGACCCTCGAAGATATGCTAAGGGCATGCATTATTGATTTTAAAGGTGGTTGGGTAAATCACCTGCCACTGGTTGAATTCGCTTACAATAATAGCTACCATATCAGCATCAAGATGGCTCCTTTTGAGGCTTTGTATGAGAGGAGATCTAGGTCTCCGATAGAATGGTATAAAGTGGGTGAGACTCAGTTGTATGGGCCTGATCTTGTTCATCAGGCAATGGAGAAAGTGAAAATCATTAGAGAATGACTCAAGACTGCTCAGAGTCTTCAGAAGTCCTATGCCGATGTTTAGAGAAGAGAACTATAGTTTAAAATTAGTGATTGGGTGTTTCTTAAGGTTTCTCCTATGAAAAGAGTTATGCGGTTTGGAAAAAGGGGTAAATTGAGCCCTCGTTATGTAGGGACATATCAGATTTTGAAAAAGATTGGTACAGTTGCATATGAGTTAGAATTGCCTACAAGTTTGGGTTCCGTTCATCCAGTATTCCATGTATCCATGTTGAAGAAATGCATTGGAGATCATTCTATGGTATTGCCAGTAGAGAGTATCAAAGGGATAGACTCCTTGTCTTACGAAAAAGAACCCGTTGAAATTCATATCGCCAAAGTTCGAAAGCTGAGGAGCAAAGAGATAGCCTTTGTAAAGGTACTGTGGAGGAATTAGAAAGTCGAAGAAGCAACTTGGGAGTCAGAAGATGACATGAGAATTAGATATCCCAATTTGTTTGCTTCGATGGAGGACGAGACAGAAGGTACTATTCCTATCTTATCTTTCCTAGTCCTTTATTATGCTTGAAATCATGTCTGTTTGTGTCCTGCATCATCATTTAGGGGCGAATGATCCTAAGGGGGGGATAATGTAATGCCCCGCAATTCGGGCTAAATTATAGACCATGATTATGATGCGTTGCTAAATCCCAAAGCCATACAATCCTATTCCAATATGGCATGTTAATTTTTGTGTAGCATGTGAATCCGCTCAAGCTTGAATTTAGACCATAGAGGTCCTTCAACTCAAGGACGAGTTGAAACTATTTTGATCGACTAAGTTTTAGAAGACGTTGTAAAGTGTGTCAGCTTCCATTGACTATAACTCTCTGTATATATTGAATTAGGAAGCCTACTATGTTTCAAATGATAGGTATTCAAGTTAGCTTTCCAACGATACCAATTTGGCTAAAATCCGACACCCGAGCAAGAAGTTATGGCCCTTCAAAGTGATAAGCGTCGCCTAACCAATTGCCCATCGCCACTGGAAAGCATAGGCAATAGCTTAGGCGGCGCCTATGTAAACATAAGCGATAGCCTAGGTGGCGTCTATGCAAACATAGGTGATAACCTAGGCGGCGCCTATGTGAACATAGGCAACGGGATGGTCGGCGCCTATGTAAGGAATTCTGGTGATTTAAACACTCCGTGTTGAGGACAAAGTGGTCCTTTTCCACCCTTACTTAGCCCAAAAACACAAAATATAGTTCCAAAGACCCCAAAATATATATTCTTTCTTCAAAAGTGTTCAAGATTCTCCTTAGGGTTTCAAAATAAAAAACCCAACAAGTTCAAGATTTGACCGTAGGTTTTCAAAAATAATTACATATTTGGAATCACCAATCCGCCAGCTTCAAGAAACATCTATTATCCTTGGAAATAGAGGTGTGTGGGGTTATCCTAAAATCTCATGGGTGTAGTTTTTATGAACATGCATGCTTTTAAATGGGGGTTTTCAATCAAATGCTAATAACTTGCTTTCAATATGATTTCTAAATCATCTTTCTTTATGTCATGGAATTGTTTGCCTATATACTTCAATGGTTGAAACCATGCATGTGTGATTTGAGATTTTCCACGGAAGTTTGATAAATATGAATGATAAATTGTTTTCAAATTCCCATGATAATGTTTTGATACTCCATATTATATTGTGATCAATAAAAGAGAGCATGAATTTGAAATAAATATTGTTCACCACTTGTAAATGATGAAGCGCCTTGGTTTTTACATGATTATGCATATGTGGATGTGATATTGATGACTTGCAAGTCGGGTATGACAATACCCTACAGAACATGATACGTGATTGAATTAAATGAAGTTTGAATATATTGATTTTACATGAGATAGGTGGATGCCCGAAGAAGGCATTTGAGACACAAGGGCTCATCGCTGGAAGAACTTATTTGCCGACACAGAATATTGGTACCAGGCTAAGTGATCTTGTGTACTTGACTTCATGTCATTCCCAAATTGGGACTATAGGTAGGAGCCCGAGCCAAGTTATCTTAAGCACTACCATTGGGTCGAGACACCATGCTGTGTGGTCTTGAGTGTCTCTCCGTCACTTATACTCTAATCTCAGCGGCAACTGAGGCTTGACAGTTAGTGCTGACATTAGTTGCATTCAGGAAGGATTAATTTTGACCAGATATTTTGAAAAAGCTACTCATATAATTAAATCTGCATCAGGGCATAGTCTTGATATTAATTATAAATTACCTAATACCCATATTTGTTGAAACAAGATTTACATTCCGCATTTCTTTTTCTTGGTAAAAATCAACTTTATCCTCCTATCATTTTAGGAACCCCTTTTATAAATGCTATATATCCTTATACACATATTGATGCAAGTGGTTTTAAAGCTACTTATAAAAATCAAAAAATTTCTTATCCTTTTGTTACTGATCTCGTCACAAGAGATATAAATGCTTTAATAGGAATGAAACAACGATAGGTAAATTTCTTACAATTAGAAATAATGAGTTTAAATATTCATGATACAATAAAATCTATAAAGGTTCAGGAAAAAATAAAAATGGTCTCAGACCAAATGACTATGGATATTTTTGCTGATCATCCAAATGCTTTCTGGAATCGTCTGAAACATATTGTTTCTCTTCCTTATGAAGAGTGTTTCAGTGAAGATAAAATCTCAACTAAATCTCGACCTTGCCAAATGAATACAGAATTGATTGAGTTCTGTAAAAAGGAGATTGACAGTTTTTTACAGAAATTTCTTATAAAATCTTCCAGATCCCCTTGGTCTTGTACTGCTTTCTATGTGAATAATTTTGCTAAAAAAAATGAGGTATGCCATGACTTGTTATTAACTATAAACCTCTGAATAAATTTTTGAAATGGATTAGGTAACGAATACCTAATAAAAAAGACTTGCTTTCTAGATTATATGATGCCAATATATTTTCTATGTTTGACTTAAAATCTGGATATTAGCAAATTCAAATTGATAAAGATCACCATATCGAACTGCTTTTAATGTCCCTTTTGTACAATATGAATGGAATGTCATTCCATTTTGTTTGAAAAATGCTCCTTCTGAATTTCAGAAAATTATGAATGATATATTTAATCCTCATATGGATTTTATAATTGTCTATATTGATGATACTCTAGTATTCTCAAAAACTCTTGAATTACATTTTAAATATCTAAATATGTTTAAACAAATTGTACTACAAAATGGTTTGGTTATTTCTAAACTAAAAATGAGTTTGTTTCAGACAAATGTTCGGTTTTTAGGACATAATATTTGTCAAGGTACAATTGAACTCATACAAAGAGCTATGGATTTTGCTAAAAAAAATTCTGATATTATTACTGACAAAACGCCAACTAAAGAGATTCTTGGAAGTCTTAACTATATTTCTCCTTTTTATGAAAACCTGTCTAGGGATTTAGCCCCTTTGTATGATAGGTTGAAAAAGGATTATAAAAAGTCTTGGACTTAAGTCCACACTGATTTGGTAAAATTAATTAAAAAACGAGTTCAAACTCTTCCCTGTTTAACTCTAGCTAATCCTGCTTGGTTAAAAATAATTGAGACTGATGCTTCAAACTTTGGTTATGGAGGAATACTTAAACAAGTCAATCCTCATACAAAAACTAAATGTTTAGTTAGATTTCATTCTGGCAAATGGACTGAAAGTCAGAAAAAATACGCCACTGTGGCCCTTGAAATGTTAACTATTGTTAAATGTGTTTTAAAATTTCAAGATGATTTATGTAATCAAAATTTTATAGTTAGAACTGATGCTCAATTTGTTAAATACATGTTTGATAAAGACTTTAAACATGATGCTTCTAAAATAAGATTTGCAAGTTGGCAAGCCCAGTTAGCTCCTTTTGATTTTGAGATACAATACAAGAAAGGAAGTGAAAATTCTTTACCTGATTTTCTCTGTAGAGAATATTTAAACAATCAATGAATTTTTACACTTACTATCTCTCTGAAAAAACTGTTATTACTATTATTAAAAATATTCCTTTAAATGAAGATATTCATTTTATTATCTTAGAAAAACTCATTCGTAATATAATTGAAGAAGACTTAAATCTTCCTAATCTTGAATATATTCGAGCTGAAATTGACTGGGATGATTTTGATACATCACTTGACACATATTAAACTATTTCATGCAGTATGGGCACTGATCCACCTTGGCAAATGGCCATTGGAAGTGGAAAAGGTAGCAGAAGACAAAATAAAAACTCTAGAGGAAGAGGATGAAATTCTCCCTCATCATTATCCTCATATGCTTCAAGCTCATTTAATTTTCTAGTATTGCAACGAGGAAATATGAGTCTGAATATAAGTCCTTCTATTCATGTGGATGATATACCAGAATATCATCCGTTATATGAGCAAATACAATCTTATATATTTGCAAAGAAAGCTGATTCATTTGCTTCAATTGCAACAGAAAACACTGCCGATAGGCCGAACTCTGAAAAACTTGATAAGAGAGAATTAATTCTTCTCGTTGAAAATTCTTAGATATGTAAAAAATATGATCCCTAGAAATGAATCCAAAAACACTTGGTGACTAAACTCTATTTTGTAGGTGAGTCATACAAAACAAAAGCTTACTATGAATCTATTCTAATTTCCACAGGAAGCACTGACATAGAACATCACCAGCTGAGTGAAACCACAGAACATGTTCATGGTTACTCTAAAATGGTAATTAAAAAACTTTTATCTATAGAATATTGGGGAACAACCACTATGGCCGAAGAAACCATGAAAATGAAAACTGCACAAATCTCTTTTACTTATTGGGATTATATCAAAGCATTTTCCCAAATTTTATATTACAAAAGCATTAAGCATAAACATACGTGGTTTTTGAAAGTTTGTCCAAAAGTCTTTGCGGATCCTGTACCAAATTGCTTTATTCAATGGTGGTCATTTCATGGACCCACTGTAAAAATTCTACCACCAGAATATTTGCCCCTTTATAAATAAATGGAAGGTGGTATCCCTATTTCTAAATGATTTATATCATTCTAATCATATTTGTAACCTAGACAAAATTGATCAAATGTATTTTTTCATATAATTTTCCATTCCATGGATACATCAATGGAGTGTTGAATTTGGTTATACAAAAGAACAAATACCCAGTCTGTATATGGTATTTTATACAAATTTTTGGGATAAATTAACCCGAAAGGACCCTCAGACAAAAATCCCTTATGGCAAGGAATTGCTCGAATCCATCAGACATACACTTGTTGAATATGAGAATGCTCCTCCAAAAAAGCCAATTCTAGAAGACAAGCACTTAAGGCATATCTACAGAAGAATCTCCATTCATGAAGGAGATAAAATGGAAATGATTGAGAAATATTATCAGAAGTCAGAAAGAACCTTCTTAAATCTATAGAACAATGCTCAAACACTTCAATAAAAAGTCTTACAAGCGAAGAAGCAGTTGAAACTAAAGAAATTCAGGAATCACAACCACTTCCCCCAGAAAACATACTTAATGATGAAGAAATTGAAAAGGTCGAGGCATTTCTCTACCAGTCATAAAGGGAAAAAGACAAGATATAACACGGACCTATCTGAAAAGAAAAAGACGAGAATAGACGTCATGCCCATGTAATAGTAAAAATACTGTGCACAGGGACCCACAAGTTACTGTGCAAGATGCTTTTTTCTACTATAAATAGGCGCCCCATTTCTGTTAGAGGGGCGGAAGTTTTTCATTTCTTTCTTTCATTTTCTCTCTCAAGCTCTCACTTCTCTCTATCTTTTGTAATATATTTTGTAAATAAATAAAAAGGCACTAGCCGTAGTTTAAATATTGTTTAGGCCTTGCACTTCGACCATTTTAAGGTATTTATTCTTTCTTCTTCTATTGTGCTTTTAATACAACTTCTTTCCTCTTCCAGCCATGACTATATCCGGCTAAAAAGCATATTATACCTATGTTAAAGATCTAACTTCATTTGCGTGGTAGCTATGAAAGATCCAGACTCTATTAAAATATGAATGAATTTTCCATATTTTCTCAACTTGGTTCTGAAATGATGGTATAGTCGAGTTTAATAAACTTATATTGACTTTGTCTCAGTGAATACGTCTAGTAAATTGTGCCTCTTTATCCCATTTTACTGATGAAGAAAGGGCGACTTTTTTGCACAATTAGAACTTCTAGACACATAGGTTTAACATAATAATAATAATAATAATAATATACAAGGGGCCTATCAGAGATTCAATAGACTTATGTTAAACCCCTGTGTCTAGAAGTTCTAATTGTGAAAAAAGTTGCCCTTTCTTCATCAATATAACGGGATAAAGAGGCACAACTTACTAGACGTAGTTACTGAGACAAAGTCAATATAAGTTTATTAAACTCGACTGTACCACCATTTTAGAACCAAGTCGAGAAACTATAGAAAAATTCTTTCACATTTTGATAGAGTCTGGATCTTTCATAGTTACCACATAAATGAGGCTAGATCTTCATCATAGGTATAAGAGGCTTTTTAGCCCAACAAAGTAACGACTGGAAGAGGAAAGAAGTTAAAAAGAACAACAAAAGAAGAAAGAATAAATACCTTAAAATGGCCGAAGTGCAAGACCTGAACAGTACTCAAACTGCAAACTGCGGGTAGTGCCTTTTTATTTATTTGCTAAATATATTACAAAGGGTTGAGAGAAGAGAGAGACAGAGAGAGAAAATGAAAGAAAGAAATAAAAAACTTCTTCTTCTCTTAACAGAGATAAAGCATCTATTTATATTAGAAAAAAAAATCTTTGCACAGTACATTGTGGGACCTGTGCACAGTATTTTCAATAATTTAAGTGAGTCGTCATAATTTATCCTTATCTTTTCTTTTCAACTGATAGAGAAATGCCTCGACTTTTTTCATTTCTTCAGTATTAAGGATATTTTTCAGAGGAAGTGGTTGAGATTCTTGAATTTCTTCAGATTCAGCATCTTCTGCACTGGTGAGGCTTTTCATGGACGTGTCTGAACATTGTTTGACTATTTTTATAAGATTTTTCCTGACTTCTTCTAAATATTTGTCAATCATCTCCATTTTATTACCCTCATGGACATAAATTCTTCTAGAAATATAATTTAAATTTTTATCTTCTATAATATTCTTTTGTGGAGTAGTCTCATAATCAACCAGAGTTTTTGAATGGATTCTAGCAATTCTTTCGCATAAGGAATCTTTGTGAGAGGGTCTTTTCTTGTCAGCTTGTCCCAAAAATTGGTATAGAATACCCTATACAGTCGAGGTATTTTCTCTTTGGTATACCCAAATTCAACATTCCATTTGTGTATCTATGGAATGGAGAATTCAATGAAAAAATACATTTGATCGATTTTGTCTAAATTACAGACATGATCAAAAAGATATAATTCATTTAAAATGGGGATACTTTAACCTATTATTTATATAAATGAAGATATTCTCTGGAAAAATTTTGAACGTAGGTCCATGACATGTCCACCATTGGATGAACCAGTTAGGAATTTGATTTTCAAAAATTTTGGTACAGATTTTCAAAAACCAAGTATGCTTGTGTTTTATATTGTTATAGTACAAAATTTGAGTGAATGCCTTGATATAGTCCTAGTAGGTAAAAGAAACTTTTGAATCTCTCATAGATATGGTTTTTTCATCCATAGAGTTCGGGCCCCAATCTTCAGTGGAAATGAGCTTTTAAATCACTATTTTGAAATATCCATGAATATATTCAATCGTTTTACTTAATTAGTGATGTTCTATTTTGGCAGATCTAGTATAGATTAAAATGGATTCATAATAAACTCTTGTTTTAAAAGACTCACCTACAAAATAAAGATTAGTCAATAAATGTTTTTGGAGCAATCTCCAGGGATCATTCTGTTTGCATATTTGTGAGTTTTCTATGAGGAGTATCAGTTCTCTTTCATCAAGCTTTTCATAATTTAGCCTATTGGCAGTGTTTTCTATAGCAACTACTGCAAATGAATTAGCTTGCTTGGTAGATATATAAGATTGTATTTGTTCGTATAAAGAATGATATTCTGGAATATCGTCTAGATGAATTGAAGGGCTTATATGAGGAATTTTTGAAGATGATGATTCTGTAATATGCTGAATTTTTGTATTAATCAAACTCATATTTCCTCATTGCAATAATGGGAAATTAGATGAGCTTGAAGCATATTAGGATGATGTTGAGGGAGAATTTCTTCCTCTTCCTCTAGAGTTTTGATTTTGGCTTCTGCCATTTTTTCCTCTTCCACTGACCATTTGCCAAGGTAGATCAGTGCCCATACTGCATAAAATAGTTTAATATGCATCAAATGATGTATCAAAATCATCCCATTCAATTTTATCTCGAATAACTACAAGATTAGGAAGATTTAAGTTTTCCTCAATTATATTAAGAATGAGTTTTTCTAAGATAATAAAATGAATATCTTCATTTAAACAAATACTTTTGATAATCGTAATAATAATTTTTTCAGAGAGATAGTAAGTGTAAAAATTCATGGATTGTTTAAATATTCTCAAGAGAGAAAATCAGTTAAAGAATTTTCACTTTCTTTCTTGTATTGTATCTCAAAATCGAAAGGATCTAACTGGACTTTTCACCTTGCAAATATTAATTTAGAAGCATCATGTTTAAAGTCTTTATTAAACATGTATTTAACAGATTGGGCATCAGTTTGAACTATAAACTTTTGATTATATAAATCATCTTGAAATTTTAAAACACATTTTACAATAGTTAATATTTCATGGGCCACAGTGACGTATTTTTTCTGACTTTCAGTCCATTTGCCAGAATGAAATCTAACTAAACATTCAGTTTTTGTATGAGGATTGACTTGTTTAAGTATTCCTCCATAACCAATGTTTGAAGCATCAGTCTCAATTATCTTTAACCAAGCAGGATTAGCTAGAGTTAAACAGGGAAGAGTTTGAACTCGTTTTTTAATTAATTTTACCAAATCAGTGTGGACTTAAGTCCAAGACTTTTTATAATCCTTTTTCAACCTATCATACAAAGGGGCTAAATCCCTAGAAAGGTTTTCATAAAAAGGAGAAATATAGTTAAGACTTCCAAGGAATCTCTACAGTTGCAATTTGTCAGTAATAATATCGGGAAATTTTTCAGTAAAATCCATAGCTCTTTGTATGGGTTCAATTGTACCTTGACAAATATTATGTCCTAAAAATCAAATATTTATCTGGAACAAACTCATTTTTGGTTTAGAAATAACCAAACCATTTTGTAGTACAATTTGCTTAAACATATTTAGATGTTTAAAATGTAATTCAAGAGTTTCTGAGAATACTAGAATATCATCAATATAGAAAATTATAAAATCCATATGAGGATTAAATGTATCATTCATAATTTTCTGAAATTCAGAAGGAGCATTTTTTAAACCAAATGGCATGACATTCCATTCATATTGTCCCAAAGGGATATTAAAAGCAGTTTGATATGTGTGATCTTTATCAATCTAAATTTTCTAATATCCAGATTTTAAGTCAAATTTAGAAAATATATTGGCATCATATAATCTAGAAAGCAAGTCTTTTTTATTAGGTATTGGGTATCTAATCCAGTTTAAAACTTTATTCAGAGGTTTATAGTTAATAACAAGTCTTGGCATACCTCGTTCTTTTTTAGCAGCATTGTTCACATAGAAAGCAGTACAAGACTAAAGGGATTTGGAAGGTTTTATAAGACCTTTCTGTAAGAGACTGTCAATCTCCTTTTTACAGAACTCAACTAATTCTGTATTCATTTGGCAAGGCCGAGATTTAGTCAAGATTTTATCTTCACTGAAACCCTCCTCATAAGGAAGAAAAACAATATGTTTCATACGACTCCATAAAGCATTTGGATGATCAGCACAAATATCCACAGTCATTTGGTCTGAAACTATTTTTATTTTTTCCCGAACCTTTATAGATTTCATTGTATCATGAATGTTTAAAATCATTATTTCTAATTGTAAGAAATTTACCTGACGTTGTTTCATTCCTATTAAAGCATTTATATATCTTGTTATGGGGTCAGTAACAAAAGGATAAGAGATTTCCCAATTTTTATAAGTATCTTTAAAACCACTTACATCAATATGGGTATAAGGATATATAGCATTTATAAAAGGGGTTCCTAAAATAATAGGAGGATAAAGTTGATTTTTTACTAAGAAAAAAAATGCAAAATGCAGATCTTGTTTCAACAAATATGGGTATTAGGTAATTTATAATTAATATAAAGACTGTGTCTAGATGCAGATTTAATTATATAAATAGTTTTTTCAAAATATTTGGCTGGAATAAATCCTTCCTAAATGCAACTAACATAAGCACCGATATCGATCATAGCTACATTAGTGGTAGAAAATTCTTTATTAATCAGAATAGTGCAATTTATATACCATTTATGGGCAGTAACTAGTTGCATCATACCCAGAAAATAATCATTTTTTAAATCAATCTTTTGAATAATTTTATTCATATCAGAATTTTTAGGATTTTCAACAACTTTCTTTTCTTTTCCTTTAGAGGAAATAGTTTTTTGGGAAAAATCAAAAATATCTTCTTCAATTTTCAAAATCCTATGATCGGAGATCATTTGATTTTGCTTTAAAGAGATAATTTCTTTTTTCAGTTTTTCAACTTCTATTTTTAAATCATCAAAAGTTGTATCCTTTCCTGGGGTTTGACTTAAAGCAAGTCATCTATTTACCTCAGATAAAGAATAAGGCATATAATAATCATCCTCAGCATTTTTAATATTAATTTTAGAAGTACTGATAGTACTATCAGCAGATTTTTTAACAGCAAGATTAATAATTTTTTCACGAAGCTTTTCATCAAAAATTTCTTTTAATAATTCAAGAACATTATCAGCAGTAGAGTTCGAACATTTAAGCCTAAATCTTCAAACTGTGATTGCAGTTTATACATCATTTCATTGCAATTGCATTTATCATTATTGCAATCAATACATTTATTAACATACTCCTGCTCACTATCAGAACAAGGCAATTCAATATCATTTTCAGATTCAGAATCACAATTATAATCAGATTTGAAACCGGAAGTATCTAACAAACTATAAACTTGATCATGCATCTCATCAGAGAGTCCAAAAGACTTGATTTTTTGAAGTTTACAATTAGGAGCTATATCATATTGGTTGCATCTATGGCACTTGATTTTTGCTAAATCTCTTTTGGATCTATTCTTAGTAAATCTGGTAGATTTACAATAGTTTTTTCTAGTTTCACGCTCTTCCTTGGTTCTATATCTAGAGTTTTTTTTCTATAAGGTTGATCAGACTAAGAATATCTTTGGTTTTTCCCTGTCTTAGAAGAAATTGGTTTATCCATACCAAATTGCTCACAAAAATCTCCTATTTAGGATTTTTCTCTAAGCTTATCAAGCTTAATTTGTCTAGCCAATTTCAACTCGTTACATAAGGCTAAGCCTTACGGAGTACAGGCTGCTATAAGCTGACCATAAGTTTGTTCTGCAAATTTTCTTTCACGATAAGATCCCCTAAGTGTTTTTCTCACTCTTTCGGCAAAGAGAGGGGGAAGACCCCTACTTAGAAAGGTGTCTTTATACCACCTAAATTCTCCTAGGGTTTTACATCTAAGACCATTTAAGAATGTCCTAATGTTTTCGTATTAGTTGGTAAATCTACCTCCAAAATATTCTATAATAGTAAGCATAAGGGTATATACAGCATCTTCTCTACCCGCAAGTAAAGTTCTACCCAAGTTATCTTCGCCAGAAGTATTATTCCTAGCAGTAAAAGTGGCACTTCTTTTTTCTGCGGTTAAGAAGTTGTCCCACCAACCACGAAGTTGGCCAGTAAAACTAGCACTATCATTTTACAAATAGTTTCATCATTATGCCTTGAAAAATTTTTGATAGATGCCGGGGCTTTTGCTATGGTAGAATACATTAACATACGATGAACAAGAATTAAGATTTGCCTATCAGATAATCCATCTATGTTCCATTCAAATATTGCATCACCATTATAAGACGTATTAGTCTGATTCTAGTCCCTTTCCTCTATCAGAACATCTTGAGGAGTTGGTCGTGGATAATAAGTTGCAGTCGTACGGGGAATATCAGCATATTTTTTCCTGGTTATTTTCTAATCATTCCTCTGAGCTTATTGAGCTCGAAAGAAATTGCATTTCCCATATTTGGAGTAGATTCGAGAGTATCAGCAAAATTAAAATCTAGACTGTTGACAAAATCATCAGACAAATCAAGAGGTTTAATATTCAAATATGAGAATTTTTTGTGTAACAACTTTTCCAATTCTTCTATATGAGAAGGTTTTTCAAATCCTTCAATATCAAGAGGTCTCTGAATATATGGTCTAGACAATATTAAATCATCTGGCTTGTTTTTTGAAGTAGAAGCAATATCAGATGACTTTATATTATCTTTAAGCTTTTTAACCATTTCAATTAAGTCATCAAGTTTTTTATCAAGGGAAGAAATATGTTCTCCTAGAACTTTAACATATAAACTCAAATAGTTATTCTGAGCAATAAGATTATTTATTTTAGAAATAGTGATTTTTCCAACATCATTATCAACAAATTTCTGAAAAGCAGAGAAAGTCATACTAGTATTATTAGGTAATACAAAGGAAGATTGAGGAGGGTAAATTACCTGAGTAATTGTACCATCAGAATTTTGATAAGATCCTTCAATGATTTTCACATAGGAAGGCAAATATGCAGACATAAACCATGGCACAAAACAAATAATTTTATTATGTAATGCACACATTTCATAGAATTCCTTAGAGATATTTTTCAATTCATCAGGACTATATATTTTAAAAAACCATGTCCTAAGGTTTTCCATTTTTCACCAAAAAATTCTTTTCTAATATAGTTTCTTGCCTATGAATCAGGACTAAAATCAATAAGTTGTGGCATCATGATCAAATAGAATTTATATCAAACTCCATTTCGGAGGGAGAAGGGTTTTAATTATCAAAATCTTGAACTATATTTATTTTAGGATTGATTTTAATTTTTTCAATATTTTTAGGTAGAGCTTGCGAATCTGCAGTGTTTAAAGTATGCAAGGATGCAGCACGACTCCTAGCCGGACCATAAATTGGTTCGACTTAGGAAATATAACGCATAGCAGGCAACATTCTAGGTATAGAAAAGGAATTTCAGTTATAAACAGTAGAATTATCGTCAAATTGTAGAAAAATTCTCCCGTCAGTATTTTGAGTTACATGGGTTAACTCTTTATTTGTCACATCCTCTGCAAGTTGATTTGGAGAAATGACTGAATTTAAAATCCAATATTTTGGAAAATTAAGCTCATCCCATTTGAAAGGTCTTTTCGTAGTGACTCTGGATTTTGCAAAATTTGTCTCAATTAGAATGGTATAATCAGAAGCATTATCCACTACAACCATGGGGTTTTACATTTAGAGTTAAGGCCTCAAGAATATTTTGATCTGTCAAAGACAATTGTAAATTTGGTTGAGTATTGAAATAAACAAGGTCATATGCAAGAGTGGACTCAATAGATCCCATCAGAAACTATCCAAAATTTAAATTTCTAGCATCGCGCAGTGCAGCTAGAAAGGTCTTTGCAAGTCCCTTTAAAGTTAAGGGTTTAAAAGCAATTTGTACTAAGCCAATATGTATAAAATCATAATGATTTTTAAATATATCAATATCATTTTGATTAAGCAGTTTAATAGTTTGTTCATCAGCATTTAAAGCAATATATTGTTCAGTGATTTTTATTATTTGTTTATATTTGAATTTATCAAAAAAGTCATAATCATTAATAGTTTTTATGTTGATTTTTAGAATTGTCCATTTATTTAAGAGATCTGTATTTTGAGGTAAGTCTACTTCTTCTAGTTTAGTACTTTTGGTACTAACTGCTTTCATATTCATGTTTATAAAAACCTTATACCTATGCTGACTAGTTCACATCTCTTACGTAATTACTATGACAGTTCCCAAGCTCTAATACCATTTTACAGGATCTCACATGACTAGGGTAAGCCGCTCAGCCTACCGACCTATATAATAATACCGGATTAAGCCATAGTCGAAAAACCGAACCAAAGCAGCGATCGAGATATAAAAGAATTTCAAATAGCTTAACGACTGCATGGAACCTTTTACCCAAACAAGGGGCCTGTCAGAGATTCAATAGACTTATGCTAAACTCATGTGTCTAGAAATTCTAATTGTGCAAAACGTCTCCCTTTCTTCATCAATATAACGGGCTAAAGAGGAACAATTTACTAGACATAGTCACTGAGACAAAGTCAACATAAGTTTATTAAACTCAACTATACCACCATTTTGGAACCAAGTCGAGAAACTATAGAAAAATTCCTTCACATTTTGATAGAGTTTGAATCTTTCATAATTACCGCATAAATGAGGTAAGATCTTCAACATAGATATAATAATAATAATAATAATAATAATAATAATAATAACAATAATAATAATAATAATAATAATAATAATAATAACAATAATAATAATAATAATAATAACACTAATAATAACAATAGTAACAGTAATAATAATAGTAATAGTAGTAATAATAATAGTAATAGTAATAATAATAGTAGTATTAATAATAGTAATAGTAGTAGTAATAATAGTAGTAGTAGTAATAGTAGTAGTAGTAGTAATAGTAGTAATAGTAGTAATAGTAGTAATAGCAGTAATAGTAGTAATAGTAATAGTATTAATGTAGTAATAATAGTATTAGTAGTAATAATAGTAATAGGAATAGTAATAGTAGTAATAATAGTAGGTCACACTCTTGATATCAACTATAAATTACCAAATACTCATATATGTCGAGATAAAGTCTGCATTCCTCATTTCTTCTTTTTAGTAAAAAATCAGTTATATCCTCCTATTATCTTAGGAACACCTTTTATAAATGCTATCTATCCTTATACACATATTGATGTAAATGGTTTTAAGGCTACTTATAAGAATAAATAGATCTCTTATCCTTTTGTTGCTCATCCTGTAACGAGAGATATAAATACCCTTATCAATATGAAACAAAAACAAATTAATTTTCTACAATTGGAAATAATGAGTATTAATATTTTTGATTCTTTAAAATCAGTAAAAGTCCAAGAAAAAATAAAAATGATTTCTAATCAATTGATTCTTGATATTTGTGCGGATCATCGAAATGCTTTCTGGAACCGAAAGAAGCATATTGTTTCTCTTCCTTATGAAAATGACTTTAGTAAAGAAAAGATTCCTACAAAATCTCGACCCTGTCAAATGAATACAGAGTTAGTGGAATTCTGTAAGACAGAAATTGATAATCTTCTACAAAAGGGTCTTATAAAACCCTTAAAATCTCCTTGGTCTTGTACCGCTTTTTATGTCAATAATACTGCTGAAAAGGAACGAGGAGTACCTCGAATAGTTATAAACTATAAACCTTTGAATAAAGTTTTAAAATGGATTCGATACCCTATACCGAATAAAAAGGACTTACTTTCCAGATTATATGATGCTAATATATTTTCTAAATTCAACTTAAAATCTGGATATTGGCAAATTCAAATTGATAAAAATCATACTTATAGAACTGCTTTTAATGTCCCTTTTGGATAGTATGAATGGAATGTCGTGCCATTTGGTTTAAAGAATGCTCCTTCCGAATGTCAAAAGATTATGAATGATATTTTTAATCCCTATATGGACTTTATCATTGTCTATATTGATGATATTTTAGTATTTTCAAAAACCCCCGAGTCTCATTTTAAACATTTGCATACGTTTAAACAAATAATTATTCAAAACGGTTTAGTCATCTCTAAACCAAAGATAAGTTTATTTCAGACAAACATTAGATTTTTAGGACATAATATTTCTCAAGGTTCTATTGAACCTATACAACGAGTTCTCAAATTTGCTAAAAAATTCCCTGATATTATTACTGATAAAAAACAGCTTCAAAGGTTCCTCGGTAGTTTTAACTATATTTCCCCTTTTTATGAAAATTTGTCTAGAGACTTAGCTCCTTTATATGATAGACTAAAAAAGGATCAAAAAACTCCTTGGACTCAAGCACACACTGATTTAGTAAAATTAAT
>NC_061116.1:44394269-44414797 GCF_002878395.1 Capsicum annuum
AAAGCAGCTAAAAATGTTTTAGGGAGACCCTTTAGGGTTAAAGGTCGAAAGGCAATTTGTACTAAGCCAATATGCATATAATTATAATTACGTTTATTTTAATAATAATAATAATAATAGTAATAATAATAATAGTAATATAACGGGCTAAAGAGGCACAATTTACTAGACGTAGTCACTGAGACAAAGTCAACATAAGTTTATTAAACTCGACTGTACCACCATTTTGGAATCAAGTCGAGAAACTATAGAAAAATTTCTTCACATTTTGATAGAGTTTGGATCTTCCATAGTTACCACATAAATGAGGTTAGATCTTCAACATAGATATAATAATAATAATAATAATAATAATAATAATAATAATAATAATAATAATAGTAATAGTACTAATAATAGTAATAGTAGTAATAATAATAGTAGTAGTATTAATAATAGTAATAATAGTAGTAATAATAGTTGTAGTAGTAGTAATATTAGTAATAGTAGTAATAATAGTTGTAGTAGTAATAATAGTAATAGTAATAATAATAGTAGTAGTAATAGTATTATTGTAGTAATAATAGTATTAGTAGTAATAATAGTAATAGTAATAGTAATAGTAGTAATAATAGTAGTAGTAATAGTAATAGTAATAATAATAGTAATAGTAACAGTAGTAATAATAGTAATAGTAATAGTAATAGCAGTTGTAATAGTAATAATAGAAATAATAATAGTAATAATAATAATAATAGTAATAGTAATAATAATAGTAATAATGTTAATAGTAATAATAATAATAATAATAGTAGTAGTAATAGTAATAATACTAATAATAATAGTAATAATAATAATAGTAATAATAGTAATAATAATAATATAAATAATAGTAATAGTAATAATAGTAATAATAATAATAATAATAGTAATAATAGTAACAGTAATAATAACAACAGTAATAACAGTAACAATAACAACACTAATAATAGTAATAATAATAACAGTAATAACAGTAACAATAATAACACTAATAATAGTAGTAATAATAATAATAATAGTAGTAGTAATAATAATAATACTAGTGATAATAGTAATAGTAGTAATAGTAATAGTAGTAGTAATAATAGTAATAGTAATAATAGTAATAATAATAATAATAGTAATAGTAGTAATAATAATAGTAATAATAATAATAATAATAATAGTAATAATAGTAATAGTACTAATAGTGATAATAGTGATAATAGTAATAACAATGATGATCATAATAACAATGATGATGATGATGATGATGATGATGATAATAATAGAATCAAATAGTCACAAGGTGAGGAGCACGGAAGTTGCAGTGGAGTACCGACTGCTCAGGTGTGTGAAATAATTTCTATTGCCCTATGTATTGCTACGCCTAAACAGTTTGGGCTAATGATAGGTTATTCATATCGTAAATATGTAAGACGATAGGTGAATGGATTGTTAGTGGCAAACTTTAACTTATGGTGCTTGTAGAATTACGTATGAATTGGGGTGGAAGTGATCTAGTTACCTGCCATGATTTGGTCACAATTACTATAATAATTGAAACTTAAATAATGAAAATGGGCAAGAATAGTAGGTTAAGTTTGTGGACAGTGGTGTATGTACAGGAGGATTTGAAGTTAGGCAGAAAATATTGAGTTTAAAAAATGGGTGCAATTAGAAATTATGAAAAATAAATACTAAGGAATTGGTCATTGAAATTAATACTAGAAATAGGTATATATGTCTATGTTAACCACGAAAACGAAGGTTTTACAGTTTATTTTCTTTTTCTTTTTCGTGATTTGCCTCATACTTCGGAATTTAGAGAAATTGAGGTTTAGGTCTAAGATTTTTAGGATAAGAATTTATAAAATGGGTGTCACTAGCTTTGTGCTCTTATGGAGATTACATATCTGAATAGATTTTGACCGTTTAAAAGTTTTACAGAAGGGTAAGGACCTTACAAAGTAGCTTGCTTTCAGATTCATCGGTTGAGGAGGGTTACAAGCTAATTGGAGTTTAGACTTGGCTTAGTTGTGTGTATGATCCTAAATTGGATGTTATTTGATTGGTCTTCGGACATACATGAATTTGATGATATTTGAATTATTGACACTTATAGGAATAATTATTGAAAATCGAACTTGACCAAATTGCCTTATGATTTTAAGTGCACTTGTAAATGTAGTATGTCATATCGTATCCTGAGAGATAGTGTGAATTTGAAAAAATGAATATAATATGGTTATGGAGGATCGGGTACCACGCTGGTACGAATATGGATACTAATATTACTTGATTTTGGATGATTGGATACCATGTCGATGCGGTACATGAACTTATATTGTCCCCTGCAGGTCATGACTAGTTGGAAAAAAATAAGTTCCTTAGCATGTGTGTACAAATTAATGTTGATTTTGAGAGTTCGTGTGGTTTGATAAGCTGTAACGAGCTAATAATGTTCTAATTGTGAGGTTTAGAAGGACATAGTTGCTATTTAAGGTATTATTGTTGACTTTGTGGATGTTTACAGTATGGTTGATACTCTTGATGGTTACGTGGCTTTGTTGTAAGAATTGTTTGTCATGTCATTGATATATTTGTTGATTCTATGAATACTTTCTATGTGTTGATGTTTGTCTACTTGTTATTTGATTTACGTTATATAAATACTATTAAATTGAGTTGGCCTATGATACCTACCAGTACATAATGGCTTGTACTGATACTATCTTGTAAGATTTTTTTGCTGAGTGCAAATAGTGTTTTAGTCTCTAGCATTTGAAAGTTAATCTCGATCCAAGGGTGAGCACTCCATCTCCAGACTGACATGGATCCTCACATTTGCTCTTGTCCATCTTTTGGAAAATTAGACATTCTTTATTCTTCTTTATTTTTAATATCTCTTTTAGACGTGATTTTATTTTAGAAGTTATTGTATGATGACTTTTGAATCTTGGAAATTTTAATAGGTAGTTTGTTTGATTTTCAAATTAATAATGATTATTTTTGGATTTATTACCATTAAGTTGGTATTTTTTATGATAACCTCGTCTTAATATTGACTAAATGATTAGGTAATGGTGCGATTTAGATGGTTTTCCCATAGAAAGATTAGTGTGGTGCCACTCATGGTCATTTGGATCGTGATAAAGTTGGTATCAAAGCCCTAAGATTGTCAATCTCGTCGTACAGGGATATGTCTAGTATAGTCTTGCGTAAAGGTATGGAGACGTCTATACTTTTCTTTGAGAGGCTACAAGAAAGTTAGTGTGGGCGCTACTCATGGCCATTTGGGTCGTGACAAAGTTCTTGTCATGACCCAAATGGACATGAGTGGCACCCACATTAATCTTCATGTGTGGGAGAACTATCTAAATCAAACCATTACCTAATCATTTAGTCAATACTAAGTCAATGTTATCATTATAAAAAACCAACTTAATCATAATAAATTCTAAACTAATCATTATTAATGCAAAAATCAAACAAACTACCTATTAAAATTCCCAATACACGAAAGTCAGCATACAAGAACTTCTGAAACAAAAATCATATCTAAAAGAGATATTCATACTCAGATACTAGCACTAAACGAGGAATAACACTCGGGGTTTAGGGAGTAGAAGTAGGTGCCACCGGAGTATCCACACTCACGGATAGAGGAACACCATATGCATACTCTGGCGTAGACGGAGGTTCAATCCTCAGAGCTGGGTGAACACCATGTGCACTCAATAGAGTACCGTCCAAATATGTCAACAAGAGAACCAACAACCCATCTAAGACTGAGGTAGATGCACTCTGCTTAACTGGAGTGGAACTCACACCCCCAACATGCTCAACTCGAGGCTTATGGGAGAGCCCCTAGCATTATTCCTGGATGCGGCAAATCTACGAACTCATCCACTACTGTGAGCCCGCCCACAACACGCAACTCACCCTCTACATCTTTGACCTTGTGAGACCTAGTCAACACCATCTGCACCAAAAAAAGTAAAACATACTTAGAACACAAGGTATGGAAGAAATTTGCACTAAAAGGAACAAAATGAAGGAAATTTCCTAAAGACATCCTATAGCCTCTCAAAAATAGATAGGGACGCCTACCTAATAATTCGTGAGACGCTATTAGAAATATTGTTCTTACACCATTGAGACCAATGAAACTAGCTACTCTGATACTAATTTTTCACGACCCAAATTCCAAAGGTCATGATGGAACTTGTCGCGGCGAACCTTGATAAGTAAGCCTATCACACAAACTGATACAACAAGGGAAAAAACATCCAAAACCCAAGCAAGGCTCCTATATGGAAGCCAAACCATAACAATATAATAAATACAAAAAAATTAAAATCAGAGATATCAAGCCAAACTCCCAAAATCTGGTTTCACAGTGTAAGAAGATAACTAGTACAACTTGAATTAAAAATACAAATATTACCCAAAAAAAGAATACCTTTTTCTACAAATACAAATAAAGACACAGTATAGTAAAGAGATTAAGTCGATTATATATGCAAGAGATCCAATAACTACCTCGAGTCGTAATGAAGTCGCACGAATCAAACAACGTGGGGCGCGCCTGAACCAAAATCTGCACCAAAAGGGCACTGTAGGAGTGAGTACAATCCAATTGTACTCAGTAAGTATCATAGGTCAACTGAGCAAAGTAGATAGTAAAGCATACAAAAACATACACTAAGAACACGTCACCTACAATCTGAAAATGTCCCAAAATGGTAGCCCACACCGTTTCCACTAAAAGTTCTACAATACTCGCATATATTACACCAAAACACAAGAAGGAATATAAGCATACATTTATACCACACATAAGTAGATAAAAGAAGAACAAAAATATACATGAACGTCAAGCACAAGTAAAATTAGATGGAACAAATGGATAGATAACAAGTCAAAGATAGGTATACAATCACAACATAAGCAAAATAAGGTAAATACAATGAACATGATGGGGATGATGATGATGATGTAATGCATGAGGTTGTCGCACAATCTTTGTATACACCTACGGAGCTAAAGCTTTTCGACGTAGGACCCATGGGGGGTTCGAAAACTCGCATACAATCCATATCCAATCTATATCCATATCTCCTCCCCCACACATCCCTCGGGGTGGGTTTTTAAGATGACACATTTTTTGTTTGAAAAAGATAGTGTTTTCAATGTTTTGAGTATATCTATAGTGACACCAATGTTTTATGAACGAGTATGATATGAGGATAAAATACATACAGTCAACCAAAATGAGTGTTTCCATATCCAACCAATATACCAACCGAGTGAGCCAAATATCCACTCAATACTTCCAACCATCCATAAAATTCAAAATGACTCATATGCCAATAGAGTATGAATATATCACAATATACAATTGATACCACATTGGAATTTTTATTTAGCATCATGTAATTTATTTAACATATACAAGGCTAACAATATCCTATAAGACCCCACACGATCACACATAGCACATAATGTTCTAAAACCATCAAATATCATCACATATAGGCCCCCACACTGGAAAAACATGATAATATAGCCATTTTCATGATTATTTCCCACACCCTTAACATACTTTTGTACCAAAATTAACTATCTGGCCTAGTCTGAAAGAAGTTAAGCCATAACCTACCTTGATGGCCAAAAAATAGTCTACACCCCTTCAATCTACAACCTCAATCCTCACGAATGGTCCCAGAATCAACTAAACACATGGAAATATAAAATATAAGCATAAAAAAAAGTCAACGATACCCATATTGCCTATTTCTAAGTTGGGGTCAAAATGGACCCTCAAAACGGGTTTTTAAAAAAGAAGGAAAAACTCATAATTTTCTTTCAAAAGCATCTTCTCTATATTTTTAGGAGTCTACAGCAAAAAACCCAAGTGAAAACAAGATTAGAAACGAGGTCCAAATCAAAGAAAAACTAACTTTAAGTTTTACTGGGTAAAATTCACAAAATTCCTTTTAAAATCAAGGGTTGAAGTTGTTTTGAAGATGAAATTGATAAAAAAAAAATGTAGTAATAACGATAATATTAGAAACTCCCCCAAGTTAAAATTGATTGAAATTAGGGTTTAATTCTTAGAAATATAATTTTTGGAACTTTCGAGCTAAAATTCTAAATTTTCATGTTCAACTCCAAAATAAAAAAAGAATTTGATGATAAAGATTGAAGAAAATAATTAGAATAGGTATCTTGGATCTTACCCAAGGTTAGGAGTGGAATAAATAGCTTAAAATCATAAAACTCTAAGCTCCAAGTCTTAAAATAGGTGAAAATGGTGAGACATAGGGATATATACCCAGACATCGCGATCACGACTCGGTATTGTGAACGCAGTACCTAAATGATAGTAGGTATCATGATCTTGGCCAACGTATCATGATTGTGACACTTGATCTGCACGCCCAATCATGATCGCGACAGGCACTTCGTGATCACGGGCGTACTAGCTGAGTGGTGTACCAGCTGGGGACTGGTGTATGTCAAGTCTCCCCAGACTCGCCGAGATTTACCCAGAATCCTATGAATACAAACAAACTATGCTACCCAATCAAATTCGATGCTTCGGACTCAATGACAATATCAGATTTTCAAAAAAATATCATTTTCACAAAGTTGATCCTTGAAACCCAAAATCACAATTTTCCAAACCAAAAGCCAAAATGAGATTTAAAGCCATAAAGCCATTCCAACCATGTTACCACCATCAAATAGACATTCCAGATTTGTTGGCGCAGTCCATTTTTTCATTTGATGCACAAATCCAAAGATATTGACTGAAGTCAATTATAAGGCTCTTAAAGCCACCCAAAATCACAATATAGCATAAATCACACCAGAATGCATCGGGACCTATGCTAAGTATCCCCATACTCCAAAAATATCACAATGTAACCATGAAAATAGGTAAAATGGTCAAAACACACAGAAACACACAATTCACATATTTCATCAAAATTCGAGTTGTTACAAAACTGATGCACCTTTGTTCATAATGAGACGAAATTATTTGCAAACAAAATCAAATTTATAACAAACTTAGTATCACAAGATGAAAGAAAAGAAGTTCCTTGATCAATAATTTCAACAAGAACATATATTCGCTAAGAAAACCTTTATTTTCCAATAAACTACAACACTTCAATGTCATATTCAAGTCACAAGCAGGATCAAGGAATCGGTTAAGAGAAAAAATACATGAACTTTTCTTGAAAAATAGCATCTCTTTACTTATTCAAAGGTTGCTCCAAAAATTAATTTTTTTACTTTGGAACTACATACTATTAGATTCGAAACTCAATCTCTTTAACTAAAGATTACATTAGTTGTAAATAGAGATATTCAACCTAGACACACTTTAACAGAGAAAGAAAAAGCCAGATTTGTGCCAAGATACTTTAGGCAAAAATTGTGTTTTGGGTTTGTATAAAAAAGACGTGAGGGAAAATACACATAACCTAGCTACTGAAAAATTACTCAAGTGATCACTTAGTAAATTTGGACTTAGTTGCCATGCTCTAAATATCGATCAAACACAATATCCTTTGACCAAATATAGAGTAGATCACTATAGATTGTCAAGCTCTCATTTCCCAGTTCCAAAGATGCAAATAAACCATGGTGTGGAGTTCTTTGCACCTTAAAACTTTTCAAAAAAACAATTGATATGGTGACCCAAAGCGGTACTTGGAATTCACACCAAACCACTTAATGACTTCAGTGAAGTGGCGAAGAACGGTGGACATGAAAAGATGAATAAAGGATCAAACAAAAAATCATATACTTTTGGGAAAAATACATTGAAGTGGAGATAGGACAATATAAAATTCTTCACCATTTCCTAGTCTTAATGATGAAAAGAGAGTTGCAAATGGATTCATCCTCTATTTTCTTGATGTTACAAATTAAGATAATTCTTGAGGAACCATTAGTTTAATGATTCATCCACTTAACATGACCTATTTCTCTAAACCATGCTCAACATAATAATAAGAACCTTATTATCGATTAAATTATTGTAGCGATGAAGATCACATTTTAATTCTATGAAATATATATAGAATTCACTTCAATCTAAATAAGCATCAAATAAAAATATTAGCACACACAACCAAGTTCAATAAACCACATAACCAATCAACGAGAATCCATAACAAAATTTGCATAATAGCATACTTTAGATATGGAAGAAATCGAGATAAGGAAAAGTGAAGTTTTTACCTTTTATCTAGCAAGGACGGGGACAAATGAGCTTATGGAGATGAAGCTTCCACCACCAAAACTCAATTCTGCTTCACCGGAGTTCAAACAAGTTTGTCAGATTTTGAAATTTCTTTTTTTCTTGAGTTGTGTCCCTCAAGAATTTTGTTTACTTGAGGTTAGAAGCATTCGCCTCTAGAACCTCTAATTTTTTTCACAAAAATACTCCTCCCAACCTCTATCCCTCAATATATATTTTTAGGAAAAACTGGTAGGGGAAATTAAGGTTACAAATTTGATAGAATAGATTTCAAATCTAAAACTATAACAACTTAAAAATTTGATAAAACATGTGAAATATGTGTTTCTATGTGTTTTAACTATTTTACACCTTCCCATAGTTGTATTGTGGTATTTCTGGGGTGTAGGGATGATTGGCATGGTTTCTAATGCATTTTGGTGCCTTTTATGAGAAATTATAATTTTTGGTGGCTTTGAAAGCCTTATTATGGAGTTGTGTGGTTATATTTTGATCCATGCGATGGATGGATAAACGTACTATACTACCAGCTCCAGAATATCGATTTTAGGCAAGGAAGACCACCCACCTTATTTCAACCTGTTGGTCGAAAAGTTAAAAACTTGGATATATAGATATGGGACCTATATTTGGTTGAAACAACCTCAGATAGAAAATATGACTTTACCAACGTATTTAAAATGCTAATTTTAAGGTGGTAACATGTTTGGGTGTATTTTACGGCTTTTAAATCTCACTTTAATCCTCGATTTAAAAAATTATGATTTTGGGTTTTAGGGGTTGACTTTGTGACAACAATGTTTTTTTGAAATTATGATATCGTCATTGAGTTCGGAGAATCAAATTTATTGTGGTTATATAGTTTTTTTGCATATATCAGACACCTCGTTGAAGTCCGTTTTGGACTGAGAAATCTGGGGCACCAGGTTGCTGGTGCAACCTGGCAAATAAAGGGTAAAACTCATTTAGCAAGGGAGATTTATCCCTTATTTCCATGGCAACCTGGTGCAAGTGTAAAAAGCCCATTTTTTCTCTATTTTTCTCATTTTTTAACCTTACCTCTTGAGAGTAAAATCCTAAAATAGTGTGAGAACTTAAAAGTGAAACTTATGGGTGTTTGGAAAGCTAGATTAACATCTATTGCTTGATTTTTTATGGATTTAAGGTGAGATTTCATCCTTTTCTTACTTTAACTCTCAATTTAATTTATCAAAACCCCAAAAACCTTAATACTTGATTTGTCCCCAAATTTCACTCCTTTTTACTTGAATAATGTTTCTAAGCCTATAATTACTTATTTTTCCTAGATTTCATGTTCAAACCATCCTCGATTCTTGAATTTTTAATGGATTTCAAAGGTTTTATCTAGTAAAGACTAAAAATAATTTTTTTTTCAATTTGAACCTCGTTTTTTACTTGATTTGACTGGACTTTTTAGCTGTAGATTTCTAAAGATGTGGGGAACGCATTTTAAAAATAAAGTTATGATTTTTTCCTTCTTTTTTTGAAAATACAATTTAGGGATCCATTTTGACCCCGACTAAAACTAGGTAATATGGGTATTGTTGCCTTTATTTTGATGCGTAGATTCTATATTTCTTGGTTTTAGTTAATTTTAATATTATTCGTGAGAATTAAGGTCATGGGTTCAAAGTGTAGCGGACCAGTTCTAGCATTCGAGGTAGGTTATGACTTAACTCTTCAAACTGGGTTGGGTAGTTAATCTGTATACCAAAATGCATGTTAAAGGTGGTAATTAATCATGAAATATGGATATCTATATGTTGTGCCTGTGTGGAGGCCTAAATGTGATAAAATTATTGAATCTGAGATATCATGTGATATGTGTGACCATTCAGAGTTGTATGTGATGATTTAATAGCCTTGAATACCTGAGAATAATTGTATTGTATTGTTAGAAATACCTATTGAGGTACCTTTGGCGTATTGTGATATAATCATATTTTGTGAAAATGTGAATCATATAGAGAATTCGTGGATAGTGGAAATAGTGAGTGGATATTGGATCACGTGGTTGTGGAATTGTAACATTGTGGTTAATTGTAGAAATACTTCATATGAATTGGCTATGGAAATACATTATATGGATTGGTTATGGAAATACTTATTTTGAATAGTTGTGAACCTTGCATCATTGTTCTCATATTATCATATGCATCATTTCACTTATTTGTTTTATTGCTTTACATATACTTGTTGCCATGTATGTGTACTTGATTTGTGTCTTATGTCATGTATGTGCTTTAAAACACTGGAAATACTAGAATTTCTGGAAATATTAGAAACACTAAAAATATTAGAATTACTAGAAATAATAGAAACACTAGAAATACTGGAATTAATAGAAATATTAGAAACAATGGAAATACTAAATCTTGCTTAAGGCTGTGTGAAACTCAAGGTTGTATGCCAAACTCAAGGTTGTGTGCCAACCTCATGCATCATTATCATAATAATCATCATCAACAACAACATCACATCATCATTGTCATTAGCATTATCATCTTATATATTACATTTTCTTTATTATGTTAACATTGTGATTGAATTTACGTATTGACTCGTTATATGTCTACTTGCTCTATATGTTGTTACTTATACTTGACCATCTTGTATTTACATCTTCTTCTCTATTTTTAATTGCATGTAATATAATTTATACTTGTGTTATACTTGTTGTATTATTATATTTGTGTTATACTTACAGGTAGTTGATGATTTTCAGTGTCTGGTTGTCTTTTACTACCTTTCTCTATAGACTATGTCTTTATATTCATTTCAGAGATAGAGCTTCTCTTGTAGTTGTATATCTTAAGTAATTTTTGGATTCGAGTTATACTAGACAAGTTCTTATACTATTGACACCTGGTTTTGGGAGTTATGGTTGCATTGCTATGTTTTTTCCATATTTATTATACTTATATGGTTCAGTTTCTTTCTAGAAGACTTACCTTGGGGTTATTCTATCTTTTTACCCTTTTTGTATCAGTTAATATGATAGGCTTACTTGACAAGGTTCACTGCAACAAATGCCATCATGACCTATTATTTTTGGGTCATGACAAATTGTTATCAGAGAAGCCAGGTGTCATTGGTCTCAACAGTGTAAGAATGAAATGTCTAATAGAGTGTCACAGATCGGTGCGTAGATGTTTGTATCTATCCTTGAGAGGTGATAGGATGTATTTCAGAAAACTTCCCTTATTTATTCCTTATCATATGAATTTCTTGTATACATTGATTTCTGAGTTATGTTTTACACCAGTAGGAGATTTTTTAGTGGTGGATCGAGTGTACCGATCTTGTGTTGTGACCTTTTATGGACGTGAAACATGGGTAGATTTTATTATGTTAGATATGGTTGATTTTGATGTTATTTTTGGTATATATTAGTTGGCTTCTTATGATACTGTCTTAGATTATTTTGCTAAGACCATGACTTTAGCTCTTTCGAGTGTATTAAGGACAGCTTAGAAGGGTGCACTTTATCTGGTTACTAAAAGGATCATATCTTATGTTCAAGATAGTAGATTGGTTGAGAGGCGATGTTTATCTTATTTGGCTCATATTAGTGATACTAGTGTTGTTTGACTTCCTTCCTTAGATTTTGTTCGTGTTGTCCATGAGTTTATGGATATGTTCCCTACAGAATTTCCTAGTATGCCTCTGGATCATGATATTGACTTTGTTATTGATGTTGAGCTGGGTATTAAGCCCATTTTTATTCCTCCTTATAGTATCACCCTAGTCGAGTTGAATAAACTAAAGGATCAGTTGCAAGAGTTGTTTTATAAGGGATTTAGCAGACCTAGTGTATCCCCTTGGGTTACGGATATCTTGTTTGTAAATAAGAAGTATAGGTCTATACGTATATATATTTATTATTGGTAGTTGAATAAGGTAACGGTTAAGAATAAGTATCCTCTTCCTTATATTGATGATTTATTTGATCAGCTTCAGGGTGCTACGGTGTTTTCAAAGATTTATTTGATATTTAATTATCACCAGTGGAGGATTAGAGCTTTGGATATTCCAAAGATAGCTTTTCGAACTCTATATGGTCATTATGAGACTTTGGCATATCTTTTGGGTTGACCAAGCCCCTACTACATTCATGGAGTTGATGAACTAGGTGTTTCGATTGTATCTCGACTCCTTTGTTATTGTGTTTATAAATGATATATTGGTTTATTCCAAGAGAGAGGTTAAGCATAAGGAGCATTTATGGATTATGCTTTAGAGATTGAGGGATGAGAAATTGTATACTAAGTTCTCCAAGTGTAAGTTTTGGTTAGAGTCTGTTCCTTTCTTGGGTCATGTGGTGACTAAGAAAGGTATTATAGTTGATCTAGCCAAGGTTTTAGCGATTTGTGATTGGCCTAGACCTACTTCTCCCATCGCCATTCAATATTTTATTGGTTTGGCTGGTTATTTACAATGCTTTCTTGAGGGTTTTTCATCTATTGCATCTTCGTTGACCAAGTTGATTCAGAAAAAGATTTCTTTTCAATGGTTTGATGCTTATGAGGAGAGCTTTCAAAAGCTTAAGGATTTGTTGACTTCAGCTCCTATCTTGACCTTGCCCAAGAAGGGCGTGGTTTTACCATCTTTTATGATACATCAAATATTGGGTTAGGTATTGCATTGATGCAGAAGGGCAAGGTAATTCCATATGTTTCCCATTAGTTGAAGCCTCATGAGAGGAATTATCCTACACTTGATTTAGAGTTGTGCGCGGTTGTGTTTTCTTTAAAGTTGTGGAGGCACTACTTGTATGGAGTCCATTGTAAGATTTTCTTGGACCATCATAGCTTTCAGTACTTCTTCACCTAGCAAGATCTTAATATAAGCCAATGTGTTGGTTTAAGTTTCTTAAGGACTATGACTTGACTAGTCTCTACCATTCTGCCAAGGCTAATGTGGTTGCAAATGCCTTGAGCCAGAAGTCGACTAGCATGGCTAGATTAGTATATCTTTAACTTAAATAGGACTTTGGCCTTAGAGGTTCAGTGCTTATCTAACCTGATGGTTAGGCTTAATATTTTAACTCCAGTGGTATGTTATGGCCTTCGTGGAGACTAGGTCTTCTTTGATGGAGCAGATTCGACCTCATAAGTTTGATAATCTAGGTTTAAGGTCAATTCAAGATAAAATATTGAGTGGCGAGAATAAGGAAGCCTCACTTGATTTGGATGGTATTTTGAGGATTTGTGGTTGAGTTTGTGTGCCGAGAGTGGGTGATTAGATTAGAGTAATTTTAGAGGAGGCCCATTGTTCCAGGCATTTTGTCCATCTGAAAGTGACCAAGATGTATTGTGACTTAAGGCAGCATCAATGGTGGGCTGGTATGAGAAAGTATGCATAAAATTTTATAGCTCGTGGCCTTTGGTTCTAGCAAGTAAAGGCCGAGAAAATAAGATCAGGTGGATTGCTTCAGAGGTTACCCACTTTTGAGGAAAAATATAAATGGATCACTAGGGACTTGTAAATGCTCTGCCTCGCAGCATGGTTTTGATAGTGTTTGGATCATCGTGGATTGATTAACCAAGTTGGCACATTTCCTTCTGATTGAGATTTTCTTTAGTGCAAGAGGTTGGATCATATCTACATTCATGATTTTGTTCATTTGCATGGTGTTCCAGTGTTTATCATTTCAGATCATGGTTCAGTATTTACATCTCACTTTTGGAAGACTTTTCAAGATGAGTTAGGCACTCAGGTTAATTTTAGCACAGCGTTTCACCCAAGACTGATGGTCAGTGACTATCCAGGTTTTAAAGTATATGCTTCATGCATACATGATGGATTTTAGTGGCCAGTGGAAGCAGTATTTGGTTTTAGTAGAGTTTGCCTATAACTATAGCCACCATTCTAGTATTGATATGGCTTCTTTTGTGGTGTTGTATGGTGGCGTTATCGCTCTCCAGTTGTTTGGTTTTATGATACTTAGGTTATACCTCGAGGTATGAACTTTCTTCATGAGTCCTTGGATAAAGTTTGGATCATTCAGGATAGACTTTGAGCGGTTTAGAGTAGGCAGAAGTGCTATGCTGACCGTAGACTTTATTCCTTGAAATTCTATGTTGGTGACCGTGTTTTCCTTCGAGTTTCAACTATAAAGGGTGTGATGAGATTTGGGAAGAAGGGCAAGCTTAGCCCTAGGTATATTGGTCTATTTGAGACTCTTCAGATGGTTGGTGATGTGGCCTATGAGTTAGATTTTCCCCCTGATTAATCGGTTGTTCATCTAGTTTTTCATTATTTTATTCTTTGCTGTTGTATTCCTGATGAGTCCTATGTCATTCATTGGGATTTGGTTCAGTTAGATGAGCGATTGTCTTTTGTTGAGGAGCCGGTCTCTATTTTGGCAAGGAATGTTAGACGATTGCGTTCTAGAGTTATACATGTGGTTAAGGTTTAGTGGCGACATCGACCTATAGATGAGTCTATATGGGAGGTTGAGTCTAAAATATGTAGTTCTTATCCCGATCTATTCATTGATTCAGGTATTTTGTTGCCTTAGTTTGAGGGTGAACTAGATTTTTAGTGGTGCATAATGTAACGACCTAAAAATTTGATGAAATATGTGTTTTTGTTGATTTAACTGTTTTACCCCTCCCTATAGTTACATTGAGGTATTTTTTAGGTGTGGGGTGATTACCACGGTTCCTGATGCATTTTGGTGCCTTTTGTGTGATATTATATTTTTTGGTGGCTTCGAGAGCCTTATTATGGACCTGCAAGGTTACCTTTTTATTCGTCCAATAGATGAATCAACGGACTGCAGCAGTAGCTTTGAAATATCAATTTGAGGTTAGGTAGACCTTTGGTTTGGGTCTCGATGCACTAGAGCTCATTTTGACTAATTGATCAAAAAGTTGAAAAATTGGAAATATAGGCATAGGACTCATATTTGGTCGAAATAACCTCGGATGAAAAATTCAACTTCACCAACATGTTTGAAATGCTGATTTTACGGTGGTAACGTGTTTGGTTATGTTTTTCGACTTTTAAATCTCATTTCAACCCTCAATTTAGAAAATTGTAATTTTGAGTTTCAAGGGTCGACTCTGTGAAAAAAAATGTTTTTAAAAATTTTATTCACCATTGAGTTTGGTGCATCAAATTTAGTATGGTTACATATTTTGTTTGCATATATCAGACTCCGAACAAATTCCAGGTCCCCCGTCAAAGCTTATTTTGGACTTACAAATCTGGTGCAACCTGGCAAATAAAGGGTAAATCTCATTTAACAAAGCGATTTATGCCTTATTTGCTTGACAACCTTGTGCAAGTGTAAGAATTTCCTTTTTGCCCAATTTTGCTCATCCTTTTACCTTACCTCTTGATTTGATTTCTTAAAACCCCAAAAATCATATTACTTGATTTATCCCTAAGTTTCACTCTTTTTTACTTGAATGATGTTCCTAAGCCTATAATTACTTATTTTTCCTTGATTTCAGCTTCAAACCATCCTCGATTCTTGAATTTTTAATGAATTTCAAAGACTTTACCAGTAAAGAATAAAAATAATTTTTCTTCGATTTGAACCTCATTTTTGACTCAATTTGACTTGAGTTTTAGTTGTTGATTCCTAAAGCTATGTGGAACACTCTTTTGAAGTAATGTTATGATTTTTCCCTTTTTAAAAAAAAATCTATTTCGGGGGTTCGTTTTAATCACAAACCAAAAGTAGGTAATATGGGTATCATTGGCTTTATTTTGACGCTTAGATTCTATATTTCTTGGTTTTAGTTGATTTTGGAATCGTTCGTGAGAAGTAAGGTTGTGGGTTCAAAGTGTAGCGGAGCGGTTCCGACATTTGAGGTAGATTATAGCTTAACTTTTTAGACTGGGCTAGATAGTTAATTTGTCTACCAAAATGCATGTTAAGGGTGGGAATTAATGATAAAATATGACAATCTATATGTGCCCGTGTAGTGGCCTAAATGTGATGTAATTATTGAATCTGAGATATCATATAATATGTGTGACCGTGCGGGGTCATATGTGATAATTTGATAGCCTTGAATACCTGAGAATAATTTTATCATGTTATTAGAAATGCCTATTATGGTGTCTTTGGCATATTGTGATATAATCATACTTTGCGGGCATGTGAATTATGTGAAAAATTTGTGGATAGTGGAAATAGTGAGTAGATATTGGCTCACGTGGTTGTGGAATTTTAACATTGTGGTTGGTTGTGTAAATACATCATGTGCATTGCTTGCGGAAATACTCATTTTGAATGGTTGTGAACATTGCATCATCATTCTTATGGCATCATATGCATCATTTCACTTGTTTGTTTTAATACTTTATATTAATTTGTTGTCATGTGTGTGTAATTAATTTGTGTCTTATGTTATGTATGTGCTTTATAAACACTGGAAATATAGGATTTACTGGGAATATTGGAAACACTGGAATTACTACAAATATTAAAAACACTAGAAATACTGGAATTATTGGAAATATTAAAAACACTGGAAATACTAAATATTTGTGCCAACCTCAAGGTTGTGTGCCAATCTCAAGGATGTGTGCCAAACTCAAGGTTGTATGCCAATCTCAAAGTTGTGTGCCAAACTCAAGGTTGTGAGTCAATCACAAGGTTGTGTGCCAACCTTGTGCATCATCATCATCATCATCATCACATCATCATCTTCATCATCATTATTATCTTATACATTGCATTTGTTTTATTGAGTTGATGATGTGATTGAATTTACGTATTGACTTGTTATACGTCTACTTGTTTTATACCCTGTTTCTTATATTTGACCATCTTGTATATACATGTTCTTCTCTATTTATACTTGCATGTAATGCAATGTATACTTGTTGTATTTGTGATATATATATATATATATATATATATATATTAGAACTGTTAGTGCAAGCAGTGTGGCCTACCATTGTAGAACATTTTATTATTGTAGGTGATGTGCCCTTAGTGTCTATTTTGTGTACTTCTTTTTCTACTTTGCTCGGTTGGCCTAAGATACCTACTAAGTAAAAGTGGACCTTACTCATTTCTACTGTACTTCTGGTGCAGATCCAGGTTCTGGTGTGCACCACGCTGCTTGACTCAGGCGATTGTTGGAGCTTTTAAGGTAGTTGGTGATTTTCAGGTGTCTGTACCTTTCTCTATAGACGATATCCTTACTTTCATTTCTGAGATAGAGTTTCTCTTGTATTTTGATATCTTATGTATTTCTTTTGGATTCGAGTTATACTAGATAGGTTCTTAAACAATTGACTCATGGATTTGTGAGTTATGGTTACATTGCTATGTTTCTTTCCGCATTTATTATATGGTTCGACTTCATTCTAGAAGCCTTACCTTGGGATTATTTCTGTCTTTTTATCCTTCGTATATCAGTTTGTGTGACATGCTCACTTGTTGAGGTTTTGCGCGACAAGTGCCATCATGACCTATTATTTTTGGGTCGTGACAAAAACTTTGAAATCGTTTTTCCTAAATATTTTGAGTTCATAGTGAGAAAAACACCATAAATGGTCTCTGTCTTTGAATCGAACTCATACCAATGAGAGAGATAGAGAAAAAAGGTGTTGCCTCTATTACTCAAAGGTGAGAGCTAATTCTTTGCCCAAAATAGTGACCATGGACTTGTAACGACCCTTCAAGTTATTTTTCCATATTTGTATTTATCTTTACCATTCAAGATTCTCCATAGTTTTCCCAAGTCATTTATGACTTGCTAGTACCGACAGTTCGGTTATCGAGCAGTTCGTTTGGTTTTTAGAGCCAATTCTCTTTTAGAAGTTTTCGCTGGTTTAAAATGGCTACCGGGTGAAAACATCAATGAAATGATCTCAGATTCAACTTCCGACTGCACCAGAAGATCCAGAATATCGATTTTAGTCTAGGCAGATCATTGGTTTTGGTCCCCATACACCCGAGCTCATTTCGACCTATTGGTCGAAAAGTTGAAAATTGGAAAGAATTAGTGTGGGATCCTCATTTGATCGAAACAATCTAAGATTGAAAATCCGACATCGCCATCACATTTGAAACATCGATTTTAGGCTAGAGAGACCCTTGGTTCAGGTCCAAAGCTTCTGGACTTATTTTGGGCTATTTAGCGAATTTTATGAAAAGTGATGAAACTATAGGTATGGGCCCCAGTTTTTGCCCAAATGATCTCCGATGAAAGTTTTGATGAAAATCATTACTGGATGATATCTTTTCTTTTCATGATAAATATGATATAGTTGATCCCAAAAATGAATGCTCGCTACATTCTTGGTAAGTCTTAGCATAGAGCTCTTAATGTTACATATTCTCATGATTTTTCTATTGGAAGATTTTGTGTTGTTATTGATTCGCTGCTTCAAGAGCTTAATAATTGTTTCATCATTGTAAGTACTGACTAACTTCTTGGTATGACTTCTTTACATCTAGTTAAGTCATTCGGTAATTTTGATAAGAAAAAAATTGCTGAATATTATCCAACCGAATTTGATAGCAACAAACTTTGAGATCTAGTTGTCAGCTTGGTAGTTTCATAGCATATGTTCAAGGTTCTAACAAGAGATTTTTTCAATATAAAGGGAATTACTAATCTAGCTAAAGTATTGGTAGAATTACAATTGCATCAGACTTATCCTCTTGTTTATTTTCTTATCAAGTTAACTCTCATTCTACTTGTTGCTACTGCTTCTGTGGAACGAGCTTACTCTTCCATGAACTATATCAAAAATGAACTCCACAATAAATTGGGTGATGAATTTTTAAATGATCGTTTAGTTTGCTATGTAAAACGTAAGACATTTATAGTTATAAGTAATGATGCTATTATTCATCGTTTTCAAAATATGAAAGTCATCGAGCACAATTGAAATTTGTGTTCTGTGATTAGAAGTCTTTTCTTAGATTCAGACTTCTGACCAGTGGTCTTTTTTATATGAAACTTGAAATTGGAAGCCTCTTTTGTTAATATTATTTTATTTTTATTTTAGGAAAACTTTCAAAAATAGCTTAGATTTTTAGCAAAATCGGAGTATTTCTAGCCTAACTTTCAATATTTTACTTTATATTCTTTTTTTCTTCTTTTTTTATTTTTCATTTTTTTTTTCTTTTTTTCCTTTTTTCTTTTTATTTTTTTGTTGTATTGTATATTTTATATCTTTTTATCCTTCAAAAAATATAGTTATGTCGAGTACAAGCCATAGATGATGACAGATATATCGCAATTGCTCATTGTGTTTGTATTCACCATTATTTTTTTAACTTTTTGATTTTTTCTATTTTTATTTTCTTTTTTTCGTTCTTTTTTTTCTCTTTTATCTATAACTTCTATTTCTCTTTTCTGATCTTTTTTTTCCTTTTTAATTTTTTGTAATTTTTTATTTTTTTGTATTTTCTTTCTCATTTTTTTTCTTTATCGTATTTTCCCCTTTTTTGTTTCTTTTCATCTTTTTTTTTTATTTTTCATTTCTTTTTTTTCTTGCTATTTTCTATTTGTAGCTTTAATTATCTTTCTTTTTTATTTTCCTTGTTGCATTTCTTATTTCTTTTTTCTTGTAATTTTATTTTATATTTTTATATTTAGGATAAATATGACTATGTCAAGCACAAGTCACGGTAGTAACAAAAATACCACGATTGCTTATTATATTTGTATTCATTATTTATATTCTTATATTCATTGATAAAATTGTATTTGTATTTTATAGTTCACGCTTATATTTGAATTTTAGAATTTGCACATGCATTTATATTATATAGTTCACACCATCATTTATATTTTTGTATTCATTGATACAACTGATACCAATTGTAGGGGGTGCGGATTAGGCGCAGTAACTTTACTAAAGTAAATAGTACTTAGGTAATAAGTATTTACTTTTATATAATGTATTTTGTGAATATTATCGGTTGAAATATTTTTCATTTTTATCTTCTTAAATTAAGATATTTTATTAATTCATATTTTAAATTAGATATTATCGTAATTAAATTATCTAGTATTCTAGGATCATCGTTAGTACTATGTAATCTTTTGTATTCTTGGTATAAACTATATAGTTGGGTTTCAATTTCTTTTAATGATTTATTCTTTTCGTAAGATGTATCCATTAATTTATGTAATTGTTAAATGCTTTGTAGTAATATTCATTAACTATTTTTCTTTGTTCTTGTATTTTTTATTTTCATATATTTTATTAATATGTTCAATTTTACTGATATTCATAT
>NC_061116.1:44414897-44421343 GCF_002878395.1 Capsicum annuum
TCGTGTTCTTTGGTAAAGCGTAGCCATTCAATTTAATTTCATCTGTCGCGCTATGTGGTACCAAAAAATGAGATGATGGATATCTCTTTAAATTTTCTAAAATCACTGCTTTTAAATATGACAGTATCCTTATATCATCTTCTGTCATCAACTTATCTTTTCCTCCTCTAATTTACATACAATTGCAATTTTTTATGCTATTTATTTATATAATTTTTCTTCAATGGGAGGGTACTTAACCAAGTTGATACAATCATAAAGAGCACAAAAGAGTACAAGGCATTATCAAAGGTTCAAGCTTCGGAATTGGCAAGTGTTTGGAGCCTTTTAAAGCCTTGTCAAGTTGAAGGAGGAGAAGGGAACCACTAGACTCAAGAGGCACCTCAAGTGAAGGGTATTGAAGACATTTTACATCCTAAAGTGACATTCAAGAGGCGCCTACTTTCCCTTATTCATTAAGGGCATTTTTGACATTTGTTATGTAATAGTATAAATAGACACTTTAGTGGGTATTTTCATTAGACTTTGATGAATTGATTGAGTATTACTCAAATTATATTTTCTTTTCTTAGTGTAGGGCTTGGAAAATCCATCTTAGTGTAGGTCTTGAAAAGACATTGAAACTAGGGTCATCTTTGAGTGTGGAATCACTCTTGTTGATATTTTGGCAAGAAAGGTTGGTGCTTGGGAAAGGTGACTCCCTTTGTGTCTAACTATGAATGAAGTGTTATCCATTAATAGTGAGGTGTGTCTTAAGTGTTTAATATACACTTTGGTGTTAATCATTAGGGCTGGTGTATGTTTCATTACTATCTTTCATTTAATGTAATTTTCTTCTCTTATTTTGTTTGAATTCAAGTGTCTCTACTTCTTCTCCTCTTTTTTTAGTTGCTGATTTTTGTTTCTTGAGTCTTAAATTTTGGTTATTAGGTTAGATCTCGTATCATTTGGTATTAGAGCCTTGCTTAGGGTTGTTACCACAACTGTAATTCTTTGTTTTAGTGTCCTTATTAAGAAAATCTTAACAAAAAATAGTCACATCCAAAGAAAAACCACAAAAAAGGTAGTATCTTATGTTGTTTGTGTAGATCCAAAAGTTGTTGGTTAGATATACTCATTTTTATTGTGTTTTGTTGGTTTCAAGTTCTAGATCCTTGTTCTCTAGCACCTAGGGTGTCTAGATTTATACTCGAAACAAAATTTGGTCGATTTTGAGCTAGATTTACCATGGTTATGGCGTTTTGAAGCTTTAAGAGGATAGATCCATGTGGTTTTTGTGTTGTGGACGTTGGTTGGTTGTGATTTATTATTATTTGAGCTCACCTTGGCCTAAGGAACCTAGATCCACAAGAAAATCTGAATTTGGGGTTCATTTGATTAGGGATCAAACTTTGGTCAACTCTTAAATATTCATCTTGTTCTTCTATCTTCATCAAGTCTTGTTAAAGAAGAATATTCAAAGAGTATATTTGATCCAAAAAAGAGGTGGAAAGAGATTGTACTTGGTGTTTATAAAAGAATATTCCTTTGCATATTCATTGTCATACAAAAGAAAGAAGAAAACAAAGGAATAATCAAAGTACAAATTAAGTACAACTCCAAGTACAAGGGGGACCATTCTTTTTGAATTCAAATTAAAGATTGAAAAAGGCTCCAAACTTGTTGTTTTTCCCTCCGAAAGCATTTTCTCTTCTTCCGAAGGTGTTAGGCCGAAACTTGAATAAAATCTGGGAACTGAATGAAAATCCCATCCAATCAATTCATGCCACATCATCATTAGTTAAAAGGACAAATCAAGTTCCTAGGTAGATTTTTTAGTTTCTCATTTTTTATTCTAGTTTCTTGTATGTTAATTCTATCACTAATTAGAAAACTAGTAAGTACCTACTAGGTTGGTAATTAGTCTAGAGTTCGTTTATGTCGTGTCTTCGGTTTTTGTGTGTTTTTATCATTTCTAAGTCGTAGTAACTTGTTTGTTTAAGTACGAACATTATTTTTATTTGAGTCATATCAAACAAAAATTGATTCCGGGCCAAAGTATATTCACGACTCATTCACTTGCCAAGTATTGCCAAGTTTTCAACACTTATGAGACCAAGTGTGAGGTGAGATCCAAGAGTAAGTGTGGTGAGGTTTATTGAACTAACGTGTTTGCTCATTTATAGGTTTTCCTTTGTTTTTTTGATTATTTGAGAGGTACATTGAGCATGGAACCCGAGGGTTCAAGTTCTCCTTCGCTTGGAAATGATGTCTTGGGAGTCTTGTTGGCTTGGTTTGATGCCTTATCCCGTGACTTGAAGGGTGAGTTGGGAGCTATGAGAGGATACTTGGATTCTTTAAAGGGTTGTGTGATTAGAATGAAAGCGGTAGTTGATAGAATTTGTCCACCAAAGACTCCATATCAAGTCCAAAGTCCCCAAACCTGAGAGGTCTAAAGACTAATACACCCACAATTAAACAAAGTCCAACAAAAGGGACTTGGTACTCAGATGCTACCTTAAAATCCAAAGTACCAAGTTCCAAACTCACTTGACCAGAGGCTTTACCCTTCACAAGTCCAAACACCCCAAGTCCAAAGTCCTATACTTCACAAAATCTAATGACTCCTCTCCATAAGTTAGAATCCGAAGAGAATGAGGCTAAGCCTCAAGATGGATAGAAGCTTAATATTTAGATAAAAGAAGAGTGTGAATAAAAGAGGGTAAGGGAAAGAGAAACCATGGGTAATGAAGTTGGAAAAGGAAAGAAATGCTTGATTATAGATCTTGATTGTGCCTTGTTACTTCCTAACCCAAAGGCTAACATTTTGCCTGACTTTGATTCTTCTTATGTGCAGGTACAATATAAAATGATATCCAATAAGGATCCAAAAGAAGTTCCACATGAAAGCATGAGAAATGAACTAGTGACTCCCTTGATCGAGAGTTCCAAAAAGGTGGACTGCCCAAGCCTAACCCGAGGTGACTTTGGTACTCTCAACATTTCCTTGAACTCAAAATATTATAATTTAGTGTCTTTTGAAGTGGTTTGGGGTTTACAAGTACATACCTCTTTCCTTAGTAACTCTTTTGTTGTGAATAATGATCGACTTACTCTTAAAACTAATTCACTATTTGAACATGAGAATGGTATGCTTGAGAATTTCCAAGTTAGTGTTGATGCTTGTAATATTGATCTTGATATTGAACATGGTCTTTTGAACTTGTGTAATGAAGTCCAGATACTAGTCTTGTTCATAGTGCCTTGTGTATGTCAAAGTTGTGAGTAATGCCTTGAATAATTGTGAGCTTAGCAGCCTAATGAAAGGAGCGGGTCATCTCGGCTTAGATCCTTGTCTTCTACTTCCATTTAATCCCGATGTACTTTTAGGATATGGGTGGAGTAACTTTGGGTCATGTGTATTTCCTTTTGATGTTAATGTTATTCACTTCTTTTATATCCTTTGTTCCAAGTTTTTTATGTCAAATACCAAGGATATATGGATGTATGTCAAATGTGAACAACCTTGGCTTGTCGATGAGTATAGTCCTTTGAGTTTGTGTGATGAAATCCATGAAGTTAATATTGTTCAAGGTGACCATGTGTATGTCAAAATTGTGTGTGGTGTTTTAGGAAGTCATGACTTTTATCCTCAAGTATAAGGGGTGGGTAGTTTTGGCCTAGACCCATGCCTACTACTTCCCTTTGACCCCGGGGTACTTGTGAGATGTTGGAAGTGTAGTTTTGGTTCATGCTCATTATATTTTAATGTTGATGCTATTCACTTCTTTGGTATTCTTTATTCTAAACTTTTCATGTTAAATACCAAGGATATGTGGGTGTATGTTAAGTGTGAACAACCATGGATTGATGATATGAGTGTGGTACTCATACCAACCCTCCTACCAAGAGTATTATGTGTATGTTTTACTCTCTCTTTGGTTTTGTAAGATCTAAATTTGAGGACAAATTTCTTTCAAGATGGAGAGGATGATACAAGCATAAAGAGCACAAAAGAGTACAAGGCATTATGAAAGGTTCAAGCTTCGGAATTGGCAAGTGTTTGAAGACTTTTAAATCCTTATCAAGTTGAAGGAGGGGAAGACAACCACTAGAATCAAGAGGTGCCTCAAGTGAAGGGTATTGAAGACATTTTACATCCCAAAGTGACATCCAAGAGGCGCCTACTTTCCCTTATTCATTAAAGGTATTTTTTACACTTGTTATGTAATAGTATAAATAGACACTTTAGTGGGTATTTTCATTAGACTTTGATGAATTGATTGAGTATTACTCAAATTATATTTTCTTTCCTTAGTGTAGGACTTGTAAAAGTCATCTTAGTGTAGGTCTTGGAAAATACATTGAAACTAAGGTCATCTTTGAGTGTGGAATCACTCTTGTTGACATTTTGGCAAGAAAGGTTGGTGCTTGGGGAAGGTGACTCCCTTTGTATCTACCTATGAATGAAGTATTATCCATTAATGGTGAGGTCTGTCTAAGTGTTTAATATACATTTTGGTGCTAATCATTAGGTTTGGTGTATGTTTCATTACTATCTTTCCTTTAATACAATTTTCTTATCTTATTTTGTTTGAATTCGAATGTCTCTACTTCTTCTCCTCTTTCTTTAGTTGCTGATTTTTGTTTCTTGAGTCTTAAATTTTGGTTATTAGGTTAGATATCGTATAATATATAGGTCATAGTCCACTGCACCACGGTGATAGTTGTGTTAATGGCTGCCCCGAGAAACATAGAGACTAACAATCTCTTAGTTAGTTAGTTTCCTTTTCTCCTCTGGCAATTCCAAATTCAGCAATGTATTAATGTAAGAAACTGTTTCCAAAGAGTTGAGTCATCAAATTTGAATTTCGTTGCTTCTATGTGTAATGGTGTTTGTACTTTAGCTTCCATATCTTCAAAGGTGAACTTTGTTTCTTTGTACGATTACCGTTATGAAATCTTTAACCAACTGTTATTGATGAAGTTAGAACTGGAACCTATCGTCAATTTTTCCATCCCCAACAACTCATTTCTGGAAAGAAAGATATTGCTAATAATTTTGCCAGAGGACATTATACTGTTGGCAAGGAGATTGTTTATCTTAACCTTGATTGCACTAGAAAATTGGCTGATAACTGCACTACTTTGCAAGGATTGTTGGTCTTTAATGTTGTTGGTGGTGGTACTGCTTTTGGATTGCGTTCATTATTGCTCTAATGCTTATCTGTTGATTATGGTAAAAAGTTCAACCTTGTGTTTACTATCTATCCTTCTGCCCAGGTGAATACCATACATAATCATACATCTCTTATTTGTAACAACAAGAATATTTATGTGTCTGTGTAATTGATTAATTTTAGGTATCCACTGCTGTTGTAGAACCTTATAACAGTGTTCTTTCAACTCATTCCCTTTTAGAATACATTGATGTGGTTGTGATATTGGACAATAAAGCCATTTATGATATCTGTGGAAGATCACTAGACATTGAGAGGCCTATATATACTAATTTGAACTGGCTGATCAGACATTACTGAATTCCAGACAAACCTGCTTCCATATCCGTGTATCCATTTTATGCTTTCATCATATGCCCCTGTCATCTCAGCTGAAAAGGCATACCATGAGCAATTATCTGTACCTGAGATAACTAATGTAATTTTTGAGTACTCAAGCATGATATTGAAAATATATAGCTTATTGCCTGATGTACCATGGAGATGTTGTTCCCAAGGATGTCAATGTTGTTGTCACGGTTCAATTTATTGACTAGTAAAGATTTTGCATCAATAACAAGCGCGAACTACTTGTATCTGGATAAAGTGTAGAAAACTTTCTAATGTGGATGCAACCGTGTGATTTTATTTTTTGGGTTTTGGGATTTGAACAAGTTCCCAACTGGCTCCAAAAGACATTCGTCCACTGGTATATTGGAGAAGGCATGGAAGAGGGAGAGTTTGCTGAAGCCTCAGAATATTTAGCTGCAATTGAAAAAGATTACGAAGAAGTTGGTGCTGAAGGAGTTGATAACGAAGAAGATGATGAAGAATATTAATGTAGACCAACAACTTTGAAGGCAGTATTGGTTTAATGCCTTGCATATGTTTTTGTTGTTATTTTCTATCAGTTGTTGTCCACATGGTAATTTGACATTTCTTTCCATTCACCTGTGAATATTTCCAACTCTCAGTGATTATCTACATCGTAACTTGATATTCGTACTACAGTGATTGTTCATATTATCATTTAATCTCTACATTGTGATAATTGATCAAGACAGATATAAAATCTTGACTTAACAGCTCTAGATTATCAACTGTGAAGCTACAACTGATGGTTATAAATTATAACTATGTTACTATTATTGGGCTCGCGCTAGCGCAGGCTTCTACATCTAGTATATATATATAAATATCATTCTTATATAAAATATAGTGTTTTCATATAACAGATTAAAATACTAT
>NC_061116.1:44421443-44427976 GCF_002878395.1 Capsicum annuum
TAGTCTACAAAGCCGTGTTGAGTAGAGCCTTACTTATGAATGTATTGTGCACCATATTATAATTAGGGGATTTCTTACACATTTAGGAAATGTGACCTTTTTTCATAATCTAAATCATGTTGTAGAGTTGTTAAAAAATATATTCTAATATTTACCCTCATGATATCTATATTGTGCCTACTATGGTTAAGGTAAAAATTGGCAAAGATCTAGTATTTTCTTAAAGGCAATCTCCAGATAAAGGTATCATGTTAATAATTTGGAAAAAAAGCTTGTACAAGTTCTTCATTGCTTGCATCTATATCTATATTTGTACCATTTGTATCATCTTGATTAATTTGAGCGAGATATCATAGGGTCATTCATATGCTTCATAATAAATGGTTAATCATAGAGATGGGTTGTATTTCCTAGTATATCTTCTTAGAAGGATATGACCAATTAATGAGTCCATGATTTTCTAAAATATAAATCCTCTAGTTGTTATAGAATCTAATCATATAGATGACATTCAGTACTTTATAAGTTATAGACATAGAAGCTTTAGGGTAATGTATGTATTGGAAATAGAAGTTGTTGATTTAGCTTTGAACTAATTAAAAGATGTGGAAATAGTATAGTACGGTAGGTAAATATACCCCAATGGTATTTGTTAGAGATACTCATAGTCGTCCAATATAGTATATGCACAGATGCTTGCTCATCATAAGTATGTTAGTAGTTAGAAAAGATATATACTTATAACTACCCCAAATAGGTTAATTATGTGATACTTTTTATGGTTAGAAAAATTCAAGGATATGTGTTTTAATTATTTTATATAAGTATATGTATAATAGTGCCATGTTATGATATATGTTTTGGTTATAGAAAAGAACATGACTAGAGATTATATTGTAAACATTGAGGGGTTAGAAATTGGTGATGATCTGTTAGAACATTTAGAGTAGAGAAAGGAAAAGTGTCAATTAATCTCTAGTATAAAAGTATTTAGTTGTGTATGACATAAAGGAGAATGAAATTTGAATATCAGAGAATAGTGGTATAAGTTAAGTAAAGTTCCTAATAGTATGAGTAGATGAAATATATGAGTACCAGAAGAAAAGGTTCTAAAGGTGTCTTATTAAGTAGAATGCCTATTAAGCATGTTATGTAAGAAAGAGATAATGAATCTTTAACTTTAACCAATTGCACATATGCATTCAAAATTATTCTTGAAATAACTTCTTTTTTAAACCTTTGATTCATGGGAAAGTCATTTTAGTACCAATCTAAATTTTTGATATAGTTAATAGCTACAAGAATAAAGAGTGCAATTGAAAGATCACTTTGATAGAAAATACATTTCACCTAGTGTGGTACCTTGAGTTACATTTGCATTATTTATATGAAGGACAGATGGTTCTTACACATAGATAGTGACTACTATCAATGGAGTAAAATTCCTCATAGGTATCATCTATTTATTTCATTACCCACTGCCAAGATTTACTTGTTTATGTGTTATGATGTACTCAAGGTTCACTTGTTCATTTTCTTCTTTCAATATTAACAAGGTATCAAACGTTGAGTCTTATGATGTGTCGTCGACCAATAACAAAAATAGAGTTCTCAACCTCATAGTATTGTAGATAAACTGTAGAGAATTTCTCCTTTATCTTTGCCCTATTATTTACAACGACTTAGAAAGAATCCAAAATCTAATGATTGGAAAATCTATAAGAAAAATTCTTAATGTGAAAAGAATGGGAAAATTGCTTATATTGTAAGGTGAGTGAATAAATAGGGGCATAACTACACACCTGTGATTTAGACCGAGATGATTTGCTTGCACATAATATAAAATAGAGTGGTTCTATAGTATGTCACCTGTTTCCAAGACTTCAGCTGATTATATAATTATACATGCTACGTATCTTATTACTTATCTATTTGTAAGTCATATTCCCTTTGTAGATTATTTTCTCACTTGTTACATATGTCATAGAACACTTGCATGTAGGGATTTAGTTTTTCATAAAACCCTCACTTATTCTTATATGTTTTATAGGATCTTGTCCTTGTCCTATATATTATTTATTTCACTAATTACTCACCAAAGAACTCTTGTCCATAGTATATACACAACATAAATTGATTGCTCAAATGTAATAGGCATTCTATGATACTTTCTCATGGGTTATATATATCATAAATCACTTGTCTACGTATTTTTTGTTTCATAGACCATATGCCTGTATGTCAACATACTTCATAGCCTATTTGTTTAAGTATTATATTCCCTATTGTTTAAACATGTCCATGTGACATATGCTCACTTGCTCATATTTCTTAAAGTATACTTATTTATATCTTAGTCTACTTATACATGTATAGTCTATCTACCAATGTGATTCACATTTCACTTTATTAGAGGACTACATATCTAACCCACATAAAAATATGTTATATACATTCATAAAATTAGTGGCCAAATATTGGGTAGTTCTCACATCTAGTCCATTTTCTTAATTTGTTTTATAGCCCACTTGCTCATGTACTAATATTTTTTAATTCATCTTCCTACATTTCATGTTCTAGTTCCTTTTCTCATATGCCTACCTAGCGTACATGCTCACATATTATCGGCTTTTACAATTTTGTTGTATATAGATCAGATGTTCCTATAGAAAAAATACCTATGTATCATATGCCTATTATTTGCAATATTTATATGCTAAATGCTCTTTCTTGTGGCTTACTATTTATATATTAATAAATCTTATATGCCGCTTGATATGTGTCATAGACTCTATTTGATTTATTTGTACATTTTTTATATGCCCCCAATTTTCTTGGTTACTTAAGTATTGAAGACATTGGGATAAAGTCCTCTATTTCTTGGTGAAGATGGGATATTTTCAGGAAAATTTTTGACACATGCATGAATTTTACAACAAACCATAATGGATGGCTAAGCATAGCGTCCTATTAGATGCAAGTAACAAGAAAAAAAAAATTAAAGTTTCACATTGGAAATTATGTGTTCTTATAGGATTCACTTATTAATGGCCTCATGAGATTTGCAAAGAAACAAATGTTTATCCCTTGATGTGTTGGCTCTTAACATATAGAGAATTGACTAGCAGGCTTAAGATAGACTACCTCCAGAGCTACATTTTATACGCCTAGTATTTAATATCTAAGGGACTTATAACTTATTATACCCACCGAGGGTATTGAATTCACAGAGGGCTCACTTGAATAAGTTCACTATAAATCCAAGAGATGTAGGATTTGTTGGAGTATTGTGTAGGATCCAAAGAGCTTAAAAAAAGAGAGAGACCACTTGAGAATCTTAGGAATTCAAAAATTTCAAGTATCCATATTATTCCAAGAAACTGCATGAGATTCTTAAATTGCTTCTCTTCCTTACCCATTAATAAGTTTCACATACATCTATTAACTTGTTCATAGGATCACTTAATTACGTGATCACTTGTTCACTTGCTCATTAGTTCATTTGTTGTTTTACTCATGTGTCATATGCTCATATGTATAGTTCATACTTGCGATTCCTAAATTCCAAAATTTCCACAGTAAAGTAGGCTATTAAAAAGATTAAATAAATGTGGGCTATACTATATTGAATTGAGAAGTGGACAATTTCTAAATAAATCTCTGCGCACCTAAGAAAACTTACCCAAAAAACCCTAAAAACATCAAAAAACACCACGCTGGAATGACCATTATGGAATTGGGAAGCCTTCACTGGAGGTTGTTCAAGAAAATATACCTCCTATACTAACGAGTAATGGAGGGATGAGATCCTATGCTTCCACACTTCAGCCTACATTAACTAAAAGACTACCAATTCCTATTAAACCACTTACATATTTGCATGGGGAACCTAGAGTTATCTGGGAGAAGGAAGAAGTATCGCAGATGATTATGAATGAAGATTTAGAATTTACTGTAGTAGGAAAGTTCTCATACGGATGGCCTGACATCCAAGAATTGAGGAAATTCACCCTAAAAAATGTGAACTTAATGGAGATGTTAACATAGGTTTGTTATGTAACAGATATGTTTTGATAAGAGCATCAAGAATGGAAGACTATGTTAACCTTCTTTCAAAACCTATATTTTATATTAACGATAGAAATTGGAATGATCCCATGAGAATATTAAAGGGGGATCCAAAGGAGGAAACTACCATTACAATTGCATGGATATCTTTACCAGTATTACCCCCAATTATGTTTGGTAAAGAAATAATATTTTCACTTGCTGCTGCTATAGAAAAGCATTAATAAGTTGACATGGATAATGGTAATAAAATGAGGCCTAGATGTGCTATGATAAAGGTAGAGGTGGATCTATTGAGTGATTTACCAAAAAAAGTTAATGTTGGTATCATAAAGAAGACTGGAGAAATCATGGCTAAGTGGATCACTATTAAATATTATTATCTTCCTCAATATTGTAAAAATTGCAAACTGAAAGGACATAATAAGAAAGAATGTTTTGTGCTGCATCCAGAATTATATCCCAAGGATAAAAAAAAGATAAGTAAAGAAGAAGAGGAAAATATAGAGGTAAAGATAAGGAAGTAATCATAAACATAGAGAAGAAGGAACAAAGAGAAACAGTGAAAAAAAAAGATGCAAATTTTCAGGAACAAAGAAATAGAAATGGTACAAGAAAAGGAAGCTATCAGTATAGAGAATGAATGGTGAAAAGATACCATAAAAAGATAACACCCTAGAAGAGGAAGATGTAGTATCAAGTAACAAGTTTGACATCCCCATTAAGGGGGGAAATAGAAATAAATGAGAAGCTGGGGGTAGTGAAAACAAAGAAAAGGAAAAGTATATAGTTGAAGAAAATAGTGAATCACCCAACAGAAGGGAGAATACAAAAAGTAAAGAGAAGGAATCAACGAAAAAATGGGTGGAAGAAGTTTTTGTACATGCTGAAAAGAATAAGAATATTTCCAAAGAGCCTGACATACAAGATATAAGTTAGTCACAAATTGATGGAGATAAGGTTTAAATAAAAGATAATAAGGAAAATGATAATGCTAGTTTAAATGTCAATGAAGGAGGTAAAGAGGAACATATCACAACTAAAAATAGCCAGAAGTAGCATAGGGAAACCTATGATAATATTCAATGAAGAAAAGTGGATAAAAATTTACAGACTATAGGGAACATGGTAAATAAACCTCCAAATGATAGAATAGATTTGGAAGGTGAAGAATATTCTATTCAAGGATCCATAAATGAAGAATCTATTTTGTATACAACACAAGACACATCAAAAATAGACAAAGGGGAAGAAGGGAAAGACGAAGAAGAAGAGAAGGATATTCATGAGAACAATAATGAGTTAAGTACAAAAGGATATTTATTTAAAAGACACACTAAGAATTGAGAACAACAAGAAAAAGCACAAAGTCCAACAAATCAAGAAGTACAAGGATTAGTTTAGCTAAACCTCTAATTTCTGAATATTGATAGAACATTTATTATTTGGGACTATCAGATCAGTTAATACTCAAAATTCTTTTGATAGATTGATAAATTTGAAGAAAAGGCACAAGCTTGCATTCATTGCCCTAATGAAACAATTTCAGGGATCACATGAGTTAGATAATTATAGGAGAAAGCTTGGAATGAATATGGCTATATAAAATTGTTTCTCTAAAATATGGATTTTTTTGACTGATGCATAGAAAGAAAATGTATTAGATAAGTAAAAATAGCTTACTATCAATTTTTCACATTTAACTATACGATATAATTTCTAGATTACCACAGTTTATGAAAGGTGTAGTGCTCTTGAAAAGCTAGAGTTATGGGATGAATTGGAGGAATATAGCAGAAGCATCAGTAAACCTTGGTTGGTAGCTAGGGACTTTTATGTGATCCTGAATGCTGATGAGAAAAAAGGAGGACTTTCAGTTACCAATGAGGAAACTTTAGATTTTGCTCAATGCATAAACTATTGTGCACTAGTAGTATTAAATTTTTCAGGAAGCATTTATACTTGGCGGATTGATAGAATAGATGAGGATTGCATTTTTAAAATTTTGGATAGTGTCTTTGGCAATATTGAATTCATGTAGGAATTTCCATATCTAGAAATGAAACATTTAATCAGAGATGGATCAGATCATTCTCCTCTTTTTGTTAGACATAATTCTAGTCAGGAAATAATCATAAAATTATTTAGATTTCTAAATTTTTGGATCACTCATGACAAGTTCTATGATTTGGTCAAAGAAAAATTTAAATCTAATGTGCAGGGAAGTCCTTTCTATATATTTCATGAGAAGCTAAAATCTCTGAAGAAGGTGTTAGCTTAGTGGAGTAAAGAAACTCATAGAAATATTTTTCATAAAGTGGAAACTTTGGACGATATAGTGAAGATAAAGGAACTACAGTTAGAGATTAACAACATAGAAGAAAACATGAGAGAATTAGTGGATGCAAAAGATGAATTGTAAAATCATTATAAGCTTGAAGAAGAATATTGGAAACAAAAATCTG
>NC_061116.1:44747378-44855924 GCF_002878395.1 Capsicum annuum
ACTGATAATCTGGGATTACTAATACTGATTGACAGTATCTGACAGTCTTAATTCTGTAGAACTAAACTGAGTTCTATTCTAAAGATTGAAACTTAAACTATGGAAGGTAATCATCTAATCGACATGCCCTAAATAAGATAAGATAATTGGGTTGGGGTCCAATATATAACTCCAATTAGAAGGGCGTCAATACCGTGCCACGGGTAAAGACTAAATGAGAGTTACCCTCATCTAGTAGGTACTCTAATGAGAATGGTAGAACCCTCATCAGGCAAGTTAAAACACCTCATCAATCCTCAACTGGCAGGTTTGATGTCTCAACCTACACTAGCTACGTAGTTCTGGAATACAAGGATTGCTTCTAAGTATCATACCCTATACTCACAGGTGAGCCCCCATCCTTGGGTTCACTTGGTACTGAATCCTACTCCTAACTTAAAGATACTAAACTAATTATGCTTAACTGAACTGGACTGATACTAAGATTACTATGTTTTCTTGAGTTTTGTAACTGGTTGAGTTCAACGAAATTCTGTAACTGACTGAGAGTAGTACTAATCATGACATAACTGAGACTATTCTATAACTGGCACTGGCTATAGGTAAATAGCTAAATTATTGGGTATTAAATACCCACAGAACTCGAGCATAAAAGTAAAGAATAACATAATCTTGAATTACATAACATTGTTCACTTGTTCACAATTTATCAAAAGGGACATTTTATCAAACACTTGTAAGGCAACTAATTATATATGAATTTGGAATACATGCTATCATATTACAATGACATTATTTCATTCACCAAGGCATTGTATAAAACACATGGAGTGCATGCTTGAGATATACAATAATCAACACATATAGTTATCATGGCTACATCAATCAACTTGCAAATTAAAGGGTTTATCATGAAGATCATGTAATTCAATGCATATAAGGATTAACTGCATGAGATCTTGTAATTTAATCATGGACTAGGACCGAAAAATAACATGAACATGAATTCAATTCAATTCAAAAATGAAAGTTCATAATTAAACAATCTTGAAGTTTTAAAATGGATTCGAGGACTCTATGGGTGAAAGGAACCCATATATGAACACCTAAAATACATTGCAGTATAAGTTTTCGAAGGTTCTTGTAGAAATTTTTGAGTTTTGACCTTGATTCTTGAAGCTAGGGTTTTGTATTTTGAGAGAGAATGACTTATTTCTTGAATAAAGTGAGTGAATAATGATATAATAGGATATGCAGGGATTAAATCTCGTATTTAGGCTGACTAGAATGAGGGAAAAATACCTAAAATCCCTTGGAAATTTAATCTCATAATTAACTAAAAAATCTTGATTTTCACCCCTTGCGTGACGCGGTGCTATTGCAGCGTGTCTCTAGAAATTAACAACTTGGAAAAATGTAGGGTGGTGAGATGCGGTGGTATCTTGTTGCCACCTTGGATGCGACCTTGAGAAATGTAAAAATAAGCATTGGCGCGATGCGCCAATATCGCGGAGCAACATTGGAAAGTGACCATTGCCATTTTGACATACTCCGCGATACATTACTGGCCTGAATGATGATGTTTAATTAATGAAACTTAAAATAGCCATAGAGTTTTACCCATTTATCAAATTTAGGTGAATTTTATATCTTTGGAAATCTAATTAAATTTCTTACGTAATGGCAGGCTCTAAACTGGAAAATACTGAGTATTTCAAAAATTTTATATCAGATGATTCATGAACTGAGAGTTAATTTATGCTAGGGAAATACGAGGTATTAAAGTACCCTTCCATATGAGTCATATGGTAGATTCATAAGAATTGACAATCAATTTCCCTAAAGTTTAGCTAAAGGCTTTTTGGGTTTTTCCTCTATTATAACTTTCACCCACGAACTATAACCCTCATAGAGGCATTATTTTCCTTTATTCCTTAATCATATAATAATACTTAACTCCTCCCATCTTCAATAACATCAAGATTAAGGTTCATCTCACCCAATTTCATCCTTCAAGTCTCAAGGTTCAAACTCCCTTCGTAATTCAAGAAAATTTAGGTATATGGGGTTTATGAACAAGGTTATTGTTTGATCTTTGTGCCCAAAAAAACATGATTTTATGATTGAATTTACTTGTTTTGAATTTTGTTTCATACCCAAATAACCATATTCTTGAAGTATTATAGCACCATATTATTAAAAATTGAAAGTGCATCAAGGTTTACATATATACATTTTTTAACTTGTACGTTTGTATTATGATTTGAATTTCTTTATCTTGACTTGATATTGTTGAAAGATTTCAAGGTTATTATTTAGAGTGATGTTTAATTATGAATTTCTATGAAATAAAGCATGAATTCCAAGTTCTAAGTACAAGAATTATGTTTATAAGGAAGTCTAATCTTTTGAAATTTCAATCACATTAATTATAGCATTGTTCGAGAAAGATTGATCTTTTGATCTCAAGATAAGATATGAAATCTACAATTGTTCATCTTGATTATGATTTAAAGTAAAGTGAAGCACAACCAATTTTCATTCAATAAACCCTTATGCTATTTTAAGGTGGATTTTTTAAGTAAGAGCATATAAGCATTTTGGGAGTAGTATTTAGCACCGAGATGAAAATGTGGATGAGCGTTTACTAAATTACTAGAAACTATGAGCCAACGTAGGTTAAGCCTTTTATCAATAAGGATGAAGTTTATTGATCACTTAAGTTAAGGTTCTGTTTCGATAGGAATGGTAAGAAAGATCTCCCCAGTGTGGGTAAGACGTTGGACTTTATGTTAGCTCACATAGTTTATGTAGGTTAGAAGAATATTTCAAAGAAATAACAAAATTAAAATTTTAGAAACCAAGTTTTATGGCTGAAAAAGTTTATTACTATGCTTTATTGTGCATGTTTATGATCTTTCAGTCTTTGTTTTGTTCAAGTTCAAGGTGACTTATTTGCACTTAGCATGCATCATGTTTAAGTTTACATGTATATTCAATTATCATTTTACTTATGAATTCACCCCCACTTGCTCAATACATTCCAGAGGTCCTGATCCACATATATGTCTATGTGCTACATTCCCTTGTAATGTAGGTTCTAATGGTCATTTCGAGCAGCACGATCGACTATGGGCATCACCACCTACATCCTAATTTTTTATGAGTCATCATAGTACAAGGACCTAGCTTCTTACATATCTGATTCATAGTTGAAAGTGTTCAGTTATGTGATTTCTAGTTATGTTTGGGTCAGCTGGAGTCTTTCCCAGAGCTTTCTAGTCAGTTGTAGCGGCTTGTGAGACTGTTTATGTTTTAAGTTCAAAGTGTTAGTTTAATAATTCCTAGTTAAAGAATCTATTTAAATATATGAAGTCATTTATCTCCAGTTCCTATTTATTTTAGTTCACTTTACATATGAGTTTCAAGTTAAGCAAGCATTATTAGTTAGCTTAGGACTATTCATAGTCTTGAGCATAGTGTGACATCCAGGAGGTAATTTCGAGGTATTAAACCTTGGTATCAGAGCCTAAAGTTTTGAAAAGTTCTTGGGAGTTAGACAAGTCGCATTACGTAGACTCATGATCATGAATGCAAAGTGCACCATATTTAGAACAAGAGGCTATGACATGAGTTAGGAATCATCATTTCTTTCATGATCAATTGTTTTACAAATTGTCTCTATATTCCTTAACTCATGATATTACTTGGAAAAAAATGCCTCCTCTCTAAGCCGATGAATGCAGAAATGGTGATCAACTACCACTGCATTCCGACCCTATTAATCAGAATATATCTCATGATGAATTTTAGGCTGCATTTCAAGCATTGGCCCAATCTATGAATACTAATGTTCAGGGCAACCAATAGGCCGAATTTCTACTTCAGCAAAATGGAAATTTAGTGGCAGCCAGGACTTGGGACTTTATTAGGATAAATCCACCAGATATCCATAGGTCAAGGATGGATGAGGATCCTCAACTCTTTATTGATGAGGTGAGAAAGATTATTCAGATTATGCAAGTTATTGAAGATGAGAGTGTAGAATTGTCATACTATAGGTTAAAGGATATTGCTTATGATTGGGTTGTTATATAGATGAAAAATAGAGGTAAGAATGTTGCTCCTATGATTTGGCAGTTATTTTAGAGTGATTTTTTAGATATTTTATTTCTGTGTGAGATTAGGGAGGCTAAGATGGAGGAGTTCATGTAACACCCCATATTTCTTAGCTAGAAGTCAAACCGTCATTCACACATATGTAAACTTTAATCTCTTGATTTGAATGTTAATACATGTGTCATGATCTGTATCCAAGTATGTGAAGTGGTTTCGATATGAAAGAAGTTCATAAGAAAAAATTACAACAAAGTTGAGCTAATAGTATTTGATTATTCCGAAGTTTGGTGTTCGATTCGACAACGGTCAACTTTAAATATATATAAATTTTGGTATATGTGGAATTTTTCTGCTTATGACCCCCCAAATTATAGATAATAGAATTATATTTCCACCGATAACAATTTCACCTTAAAATGATACCTGAGCAAAAATTTATGGTCATACAAAGGGGTGTTCGTTGCCTAACAAACGCCTAAGATTACTGGAATTGGTGTACCATTATCTAGGTGTTGCCTAGCCAATGTCTAGGTGATTGGCAAGGCCTTTCCTACCTTGGCTTAAGTGATTTTTTGGGCATAGCCTAGGTCATTGCCCAGAGGTAAAATACTCTATTTTGACTTAAGTCAAGGGTGTTGAAGTCATTTCATACCTCTAAACCTTCCCTAATCGCTTCAAAATAGTTTTATGAAGTATTAAACTTATTAACTCCTCTATCTTGACCCTAAAAAATTAGTAAATAAGTCAAAAACCCTCCTCAATTCCCAAGAACAAGTTTTAAGCTCTTTTCATAAGAAATCAAGGAATTCAAGTTTTCTATCCAAGAATCCTTCTAGAAATTAGTCTTTAAGGTATATGGGATATTCATCCATGGTCCTTTTACACCTATGGGGTCCAAGAACCTATTTTTATGTTTTAAATCATGAATTTACATGTTTATAATGAGTTATCTCAATAAAGCTTTTATGAATTGAAAATTTACATGAGGTTTTCGAGTGTTTTTCATTTAAAATAGTCGTTACACATATGAAAGATGATATTTTCATGTTGAATATATAATTCATGGTTTTGGAAATGTAATTATGTTATTTTCCTATGCTTTACCCATTCTCATCTTAAGATTACGAATTTCATGTGTTTGATAAAATGTCTAAATGTTGAGTTTTGAGCAATGACCCTTTATTATTGGTTTGAAAGTTTCTTATGTCCTTATTTGTATTGTTATTTAGTGGTGGAGGGTTATGAACACCTGATACTTAGCTTTTTACATACTTTTAGTATCCCTAGAATGATTTCAATTAAATAATGAGCTTCGTTGATTTCTCGATTATTATTATCATAATGAGCACTATCAGAGTTCATAATCAGTTAATTCTAATTCATTGTAGTTTTAATTCAGTTGGGAGTAGGATTTAGCACCGAGTGAACCAAGTGATAGGGGTTCACCTGTTAGTAGAGGGTGTGACCTTTAGTAATAGTCTCTTGGTTCTAGAACTACATAGCTAGCATAGGTTAGAGATATCAACCTTCCAGTTAAGGGTTGATAAAGTGTTTACCTGCTTGTTGGGGGTAACACATATATTATTAGAGCACCTGACAAATGAGGGTAACTCAGAACTATTGTTATTACCCGTGGCATGGGACTCACACCCTTCTAACTGGATTATAGGTTGGACCCTAATCTTCTTATATTGCGGTATGTCAATTAGATGATACCTCCCACAATTGTAAATCAGTATTCAGTACAGAATTCAGTTCAGTTTTGCTTGACCATAGCATACATACTTCTAGTTATTCTATCAGATTTTAGTATTTTAATGTTATAGATTATTTCAAAAAACATTATATGCTTTGTCTTGCATCCTCAATATTTTAGTTTTCATGCATGCACACTAAGTTATCTCATGCTATTAAGTTATTTACTACTTCCTGTACCGTTAACCTATGCATTTTAGCCTAACCCCATCTCATGTACCAATATATTTAAAGTATTGTCTGCATACTTTTCTTTCCGCTATGATGTCTTATATTAAAGGATTAGATGCTCAATTTCTTAACCATGCCTATACAATTTAGTTTATCAGCCGCAATAGTTTTGGTCAGTCTTCATCTATCGAGGACATGATTTTTTTATTTTAGTTTATCTCAATAGTTTAGTGTTTCCATTTAGTCAGAGTTTGTTGGGTTTTTATCCCATCAACTCCACAGTTAGTAGAGGCTTTTCAGAAATTCAAATAGTCAGTATAACTTCAGACATTCATATTTATGATTTAGTCGTGTTTTAGGATTTAAAACCTTATGATATTATTCATTATTATTGCACATATGTTTTTTATTATCAGTTTACTCAGTGCTCATAGTTGGTACTAGCTCATGGGTTAACTGGTGGTCACTTGTGATAGTAAGAACCGTTGTCGCGAATAGGGGATAGCCTCGGGTCATGACAAAACTTGGTACTAGAGCCTATCGTTTTAAAGTGTCCTATAAAGTCTGAAAGCCAAGTCGAGTAGAGTCTTCTGCATGGGTGTGAAGCGTGCCACACTTATGGATGAGAGGCTACAAAATATTTTAGGAAATGTTTCCCTTGTTTTATGTCTTAAATCATGCTATGGAAATGTTCTCTAATAAACCTATACAGATTCTTATCATGCTCAATTTATGTCAACTTTCCCTTATTTAAGGTAACATAAATAGTGAAGCTTAAATAGATAGAGTTTTCTTAGACAGTCCCGCAGAAATTTATGGGACTGCACGTAGGATCAAAAGTATTGCATTAGTGCTTTTAAGTTCTAAAGTTTTAATGACTTTATTCATGATCATAAAAAATTGTGCACTAAGCCAAAGTCAGATATGCCGTCTGATCCCTTCTCAGCTATGATAACATATGATCTAAAGTTAGAAGTATGAACCGAGAAGTTTAGCAACATTAAAGTGGGGATAGTTTTATCTAAATTGAGCAGATTATGTATCCATAGGGTTAGTTGTATAAAGGTGAATTAGTAGGCTTAATATAGTGTATGCAGGAATTTAAATTTATTGATTTGAAATTAAGCATGATGTTTTAGGTATGATTCTGAAGTGTTTCCAAGGTGATATGGGATTGAAGTATTTATAAGTTTTTAAAGTGTGTGTGCTTAGATAGTACCCTTTAGTTGATAAGTTTAAATGAGGATAGTAATAAAGTATGTTATGTTCTTACTAGATAATTTATGGGCTATAGTTTGCCAATGTTGGGTAAGTTGGTGTAATGGTAATTCTCATGGTTTAGAAAAATATATAATTTTAGATATGTGATAGTAGTATGCTATGACTGAGTTTAGTATGGTTTAGTAAAGGTTTGGGGATGTCCATGTTAAGTGTTACAATTTAAGTTTTAATCTTTGAAGACTGAGGTAATAGAAAATAGAGTTGAAGCTTTAGATGGTGTGAACTCATGGTAGGGTAATACTTCTTAAAATTCTAAGTTAATCAGTGTTTAAGTTATTGTATGATGGCTATTGGTGATATAAACATTTAAGAGTAGTATCTCAGAAGGAAGTACGAGCAGGGAGTTTTACACTATCAGGTATAGTCCTTCAGGGCAAGTTTACTATTTAAGTGTATTCTTATAACTTGGAATCTAGATTACAGTGCTTGCAGTTTAGTTTAGTTTTTATTAAAAGCGTCCACAAACTTAGAATAATGACTTAAAACTAAGAGGGAGATGATAGAACAAGTAACCAAGTCATGCTCTTAGATTCTAGTAGTAATGCTAATGTATTATAGAAATTAGTAAGGGAGGAAGATGTCGAACCATTCTTATCTCAGTGAAAATTTTTGTGCTTTAGTCATCACGATATCTACTCATGCTTACAGGTCAACTCCATGATGATAGCTCATATTCATGCACCTTGTAGAAAATCATACATGCTTCCAGCTCCTAGTATACGGAGTTTCAGTTCACTCAGAAGTATGAATCATGTTCCATGAATTTATGCACTCCAAACTGAGGTCATGAAACTCATGACTCATGTACTCATTCTTCACAATATGCTCAGTTCCCATAACTTATCGTGCACTATTAATAACTAGTGAAATTCAGATTATGTCATGTATGCCTTCAGGTTTAATCTTCGTAATGATTTCATACCGTTAATACTCTATTCCCCAGGCCTCAGTTTAGTGCCATGTTACGCATAGTATCCTTTCATGCTTCAGATCCTCATCTTCTAACCTTTCAGTGACCTCTCCTTATGAAATGATAGTGGTGAATGGTAATTTATTTAGGTGGGAGAGAGTAAATGTTCATATTAAGGAAATATTGTAACATGTTTGTTTTATCTAAGGCAATAAGTTTGAGGGATAATTGAGGCTAATATTTTGGTTAGTTGAAAATTTGTGTGTTTTCTTAGGGATAGTGCATGGATGTTGTTATTGTTGGAGGTATTAGAGAATATGAGAAATATGCTTTTATGGGTGTTTTTTTAGACTTTCATATATGGTTATAAAGATAGGCTTGAATGTCATGTGGGTGTATAAGTGGAGAAATGCATTGCGCGTTAGTGAATTCATTATAAGAGGATTGACTGTAGTTGTTAAAGTAGTAATAAGAACCTTTCCTGAGATGAGGTGTTATGAAAATGCAGGATTTGTTGAATTCATGGCTCCGACTAGTATTAAAGTGTTATATGTGCACTTTGTAGATTCGAGTATGCTTGAACGTAGTGATAGAATTTAATTTAGCTCAGACTTCAGTAGATAGAGTTATTAGTGTCCATATAAATAGTTTTAAGTAGCCTCAAGTGAAGTACAATTTTGAAGTTGAATGTGTAGTTGAGTATAAGCTTTTAGTATAATTTTGTCCGTTTAGCCAGCAGTTCAATTAGCTATCAAACAAACAACTTTCTACGGTTTTCTATCTTCCGATCTAGTCTTATTATCTGAAGTTTCATGAATATGGACAATCCAAGATACAGTTTGTTCACACCCATGTAAATTATGAATCTAGTTCAGCCCATGCATCATGTTTAAAATTCAGATATTCGGTCATAATTCAGTTCTTAAGTCTTCCATGCATTATCTTAGTCTTTCCTTAGTATTTTAGCTGTGTCAATATCATTTTAGGGATGATGTATCCCAAGGGAGAGATATGGTAATAACCTAATTTTTCACATCCTAAACCTCTCATCCTTTCTTCACGAAACCAGATCTACCTGGAGGTAATGGTTACTCATAAGTTGACTCTCTCATTTCTATCTCAATATTATAACCATTCTCATGTCATTAAATGTATTCATCAAATCAGTTCAGTCATGTATCATGTTTTAGAATCAATCATGTAATCATAACCCCTGTCATTAATGTTCAGTATATGATCTCAATTGCCTTAGTTTAGTATTCTCAGCCTAACTAGTATTATTCGAGGATGAATGATTCTAAAGGGGAGATAATATAACATCCTATATTTTAAATCTAGAAATCAAACCGCCGTTCCTATGTATGTAAGATTTTGTAATTTAATGCATGTGTCATTATCTCTATCCTAGTGTGTGAAGTGCTTTCAACATGAAAGATGTTCATAAGAATCACTTAGAACAAAGTTGAGCTAAGAGCATTTGGTTTGTCCAAAGCTTGGTATTTGATTCTACAAGTGCCTACTTGGAATGTGTATACCTTTTTATAAATGTGAAATTTTTTAGCTTAAGACCAAATAGTAGATAATCGAATTAGCTTTCCAACGATATCAATTTTGCCTTAATTCGATACCTAAGAAAAAAGTTATGGCCATGCAAATGGGTATGAGTCGCCTAACACTCTCTTTAGGATACTGGAATTGGTGTACGATTGGCTAGGTGTCGCCACTCCAAGGGCTAAGCGATTGGCAAGGAATCACCCACTTTGGCTTGGGCTATTTGGTGGGCGTCTCCTAGGTCATTGCCTAGAGCTAAAAACACTTTGTTTCGACTTAACTCAAGGGTGTTGAAGTAATTCCACAACCCTAAACTCTCCCTAATCACTTGAAAACATTTTGATGAAGTATTTAAAACATTAACTCCTCCTTCTTAACCCTAAGAAATCAGTAAACAAGTCAAAAACCCTTCTTTATTCCCAAGAACAAGATTCAATCCCTTTTTACAAAAAATCAAGGAATTCAAGTTTTCAATCTGAGAATCCTTCTAGAAATTAGTCATTAAGGTATGTGTGATGTTCATCCATGGGCCCTTTTCACCCATGGAGTCCAAGAACCTATTTTTATTTTTTAAATCATGAATTTACATGCTAATAATGAGTTATCTCCATGTATCATTTATGAATTTCGATTATACATGAGGTTTACAAGTGTTTTTTACTGAAAATAGCCCTTACACATTTGAATGTTGATATTTTCATGTTTAATCTCTAATTCATGGTTTTGGAATTGTATCTATATTTTTTTCTTATGCTTTATCCATTTCCATGCTTAAAATTTTGAATTTCAGGTGTTTGATGAAATGTCTAAATATTAGTTTTTGAGAAATGACCCTTTATTATGGTTTTTAAAGCCCCTTTTGTTGTTATTGTTATTTGTATTCAGTGTTGGAGGCTTATGAACACCAATACTTTGCTATTTACATACTTTCACTATCATCAGAATGATTCTAGTTAAACCTTGAGCTTAGTTGATTTCACAATAACTATTATCATAATGAGCACTATCAGAATTCGTAGTTAGTTAAACCCAATTCAGTTCTATATAAGTTCAGTTAGGAGTAGGATTTAGCACCAAGCGAACCCAAGTATGGGGGCTCACCTTCCAGTAGAGCCTGTTGCCTTTAGTAGCAGTCCCTTAGTTCCTAAAATACGTAGCCTGTATAGGTTAGAGATATCAACCTTCTACTTGAGGGTTGATAAAGTGTTTACCTACCAGTTTAGGGTAACACATATCTCATTAGATCACCTGCCAGATGAGGGTGACTCACAACCATTGTAGTACTCATGGCATGGTACTGGCACTCTTCTAATTAGGGTTACAAGTTGGATCTTAATATGCTCATATTAGGGCATGTTAGTTAGATGATACCTCTCATAGTTTCAGTTCAGTATTCAGTACATAATTCAGTTAAGCTTTGATTGACCATAGCTTATAGACTTCAAGTTATTAAGTTATCAAATTTTAGTATTTCAGTTTTACAAATTATTTTAGAAAACATTATATGCCTTGTCTTGAATCCTTAGTATTTAAGTTTTCATGCACCCACACTCAGTTATTTCATGCTATTCAGCTAGCTATTACTTTTTGTATAGTTAACCCATGTATTTCAGACTTACCCCATCTCATATACCAGTATATTCAAAGTACTGACCACTAACTTTTCTTTGCACTATAATGTCTTATATTATAGGATTAGACACTCAGTTTCCCAACTGTGCTTAGATAGTTTAGTTTATCAGCAGCAATAGTTATGTGAGTCCTCATCTATCAAGGACATAATTTTTTTATTTCAGTTTATCTCAGTAGTTCAGTATTTCCATTCAGTCAGAGTTAGTTAGGGGTTTGTCCCATCAACACCAAAGTCAGTCAGTAGAGGCTTTTTAGATATTCGATAGTTAGTCAGTTTATTAGTTGTTTTATTTGTCTTTTTAGTATAGCTTCAGACGTTTAGATTAATGATTTGTCCATGTTTTAAGATTTAAAACTTTATGGCATTATCGATTGTTGGTCCACATATGTTGTTTATAATTATTTTACTCAGTGCTTACAGTATGTACCAACTAATGGGTTAGCTTGTGTTCACTTGTGACCGTAAGTACCATTGTTGTGACTAGGAGGTACCCTCAGGTCATGATAGTTCATGAACCTTAGGCAAGGCTCTATAATATTGAATTATTATTAGCTTATGTTTACTCAATTGTCAAAGTATGCTCCCGAGTTGTTATCTGACTCTATAGCTTATATGAGTAAGTTTGTTATGTGAGTATCTAATTTGGTGGTTATGGAATGTATGACTATCATGCTTATTGAAAATATGGATATTTCTCAATTGATTACTCATGCTCAATTGATTGAAGAGAAAAGTTGAAGTAAAGAGAGAAGAGAAACAAAAGGGCTAGGACTGGACAGTCTGAGTATTGTCAGCCAAGGTATGGAGGGTGAATCCATTTGTAGTTTAAGGATTATTCATCAGTTCCAGTGCCATCTTCAGCCATTTCCCTATACCTAGGACCCAACAGGAGAAGTGAGGCATGACTTCAAATTCCATATCTTAGAACAGTGTAGTCAGAAGGCCTAGTTACCCGACTTGTGCAAAATGTGGCAGGACCAATCATTGTAAGTGTCTGGTAGGAAAAAAGGGTTGTTATGGTAGTGGCAAGTTGGGCCATAGGATCAAGGAGTGTATGTATGCTAAAAAGGTAAGTAGGAATGTTCGTAATCAGACTCAGGTTACTAATGTACCATCTTAGCCAGGTTTTTAGTCCCTCCATAGGGCACATCATCCAGTACCAGTGGCGGTCAGCTCTATAATCGGTTCTCTGCTTCACCATCATATCAGGAGTATGAGATCTAACCAGTTGTTGTCACTTGTATGCTTCGTGCCTTTCACTCTGAAGTATATGTGCTGTAAGTCTCAAGATTAAATCTCTCTTATGTAGCTCCATTGGTTGTTGTAAACTTTGGGTAAATCCTAACCTTCTCTCTAAGCTCTTCTCAGTTTCTACCCCGATGGGTGAGTCAGTTGCGTCAAGATAAGTCTATAAGAGGTGTCCTATCACCTTACTCCATAAAATAACACTAGTGGATCTAATAGAATTAGAGATGGTAAACTTTTATGTAATTTTGAGCATAGATTGTCTCTATTCGTGCTATGCATCAAGAGATTGTCGCACCCGTGTAGCAAAGTTTTAGTTTTCAGATGAAGTAGTTTTTGAGTAGGAGGGTAGTTCTATGTCTACTAAAGGTCATTTCGTCTCTTATCTTAAGTCTAGAAAGTTAATATCAAAGGGGTGTATCTATTAATTAGTTAAAGTTAAAGATACTAAGTATGAACCCCAACTGTTCAATCATTCCATGTAGTCAATAAGTTTCCTAAGGTTTTCCTTGAAGATCTTCCGGGGGTACCTCCAGATAGAGAGATAGCATTTGGTATTGATCTTCTTCCTGGTACTCAACACATCTCTATTCCTCTATATTGTTTGGCCCTGGGCAGACTTAAAGAGTTGGAAGGGGAGCTTAAGGACCTCTTAGATAAAGGTTTCATAAGATCCAGTGTTTCTCCTTGGGGTGCTCCAGTCCTTTTTGTGCGCAAAAAAGATGACACTCTCAGAATGTGTATATATTATAGAGAGCTAAACAAGTTTACCATCAACAATAAGTATCTACTTCCTAAAATTGATGATTTGTTTAATCAACTTCAGGGTGCCCGATGGTCTTCCAAGATTTAATTTAGGTTGGGATATCATTAGTTGAAAGTTAGGGAGCAAGATATTCTATAAATAGCATTCCAAACAAGGCCATTTTAAGTGTGTGGTTATGTCATTCGAACTGACAAATGCTCTTGCAGCCTTTATTGATTTAATGAACAGGGTCTTCAAGAAGTACTTGGACATGGTTTTCATTGTGTTTATAGATGACATACTGGTATATTCCAGGAGAGAGGAAGAACATCCATACCATTTGAAAATAGTATCGCAGACCCTCAAGAACTGTTAATTGTATGCAAAGTTTGGTAAATATGAATTTTTGTTGGAATCTGTTACCTTCTTGGAGCTTGTCATTTCAGGGGTTGGTATTCATGTAGATCCTCAAAAGACTAATGCAGTGAAGTACTGTCCTTGACCCATAACTCCATCTGATATTCAGAACATTTTGGGTTCGGCTGGGTATTATAGAATAATTTTCAAAGGGTTAAAATTGATACAATTTTGTTCATACAAAAGCTTGATTCAACTCTTCTAATTGTGAAAATTTACATTGACGATATCATTTTTGGTAGTTCTAACATCTCTATGTGTACGAATTTTGCTAATTTTATGAAAGAAGAATTCAAAATGAGTTTTATGGGCGAGCTCACATTCTTTCTAGGATTACAAATCAAACAAACTCCCAAAGGCACTTTCATCAACCATGACAAGTATATTAAAGAACTCATCACAAAGTTTGGTATGGAAAAAGGAAAGGCCTATGGAACACCAATGAGCCCATCCACAAGCATTGATTTAGACTAGACTGGAAAAGACATTTATGAAAAGTTGTACTGGGGGATGATCGGATCACTACTCTACTTGACTGCAAGTCAACAAGACAGTATGTTCAGTGTATTTAAATGTGCAAGGTTCAAGTCGACTCTCACGGAGTCTTATATCACTCCAGTAAAACGAGTCATCCAATATCAAATAGGAACTCAAGACTTTGGACTATGGTATTGTAATAATCCGGGAAATTTTTCGTTGAAATTTTGTGTGTAAACGTGTTGGGTTCTAACTTCTAGAATTAATTATAAATTTTCCGTGTGGAATGTCTTAGATTATGACCCACCATTGCATATAGTACTGAATAAGATTTCCAATGATATGTGTATCATCCAAAACGTACACCCGAGCGACGAGTTATGAACATTCCGATTGAACCGTGAATAGTAGTGAACAGTAAAATGTGCAGGAAAAGAACTGAGGCCTGGCATATTTTTGCTCGAACTTTAAATGAACATAACTCCTTGTACATAATGGTATGGGTGATTTACTATATATTAACGGAAAGATCTGCGAGTCCTCTTTCCAATGAAATTAGTTTCATCCAATTTTTCTATCAAAGTTATGGTCGATCTACTTCAGCCTATCAAAAGCAAAGTTTTGGGTCAACTTCAAACGATCATAACTCCTCGTACACAATGATCTGGGTGAGATACTATATATCAACGGAAATATATGAGAGTCCTATTTCTAATGAAATTAGTTTCATCCAATTTGGATATCGGAGTAAAACGTTATGGTTTATCTACTTTAGACTATCAAAGCAGTCCACCAAAGGACAGATTCGAGAATTTTTTTGATTTTTAGGGGCGTTTTGGTCATTCCCCCTCACCCAAAATTTGTCCAAACCCTATATTAAAGCCTATTAGAAGTAATATATGTTATATTTCATCAAATTCCCTCAAAAAGAAAACCCTAAGCTCCTACATCCAACTTCAAGACCTCAAAAGTTCACCATTAATTCTGCAAATTTATTCAAGATTCCAAGTTCCTAATTCAAGAACTCCAAGAACCATCATTCAAAGGCATGATTAACATCTCAAAAATGACCACGGTTTACTGTTCACTACTATTCACGGTTCAATTTGAATGTTCATAACTCGTCGCTCGGGTGTCCGTTTTGGATGATCCATATATCGTTGGAAAGATTATTCGATAATCTATGCAATGGTGGGTCATAATCTAAGACATTTCGCACGGAAAATTTATAATTCATTCTAGAAGATAGAACCCAATATGTTTACACACAAAATTTAAACGAAAAATTTCCCAAGGTATTACATCATCCCCCCTTGGAAACATTCATCCTCGAATGACGCTAGACATGCCAAGATTAGATAGGGAATAGAGAATACAGCTGAAACCATTCGTTAGACTGATCACCACATCGTTTCTCACTCCGAATGCAACATAGAATGCATAAATTCAAGAAACTACAGCTTAACACATAATAAATGACAGTTGAACTGCTGCAACTTTTATCACAAAGTGCATGATTTAGGAAATAACGGTACCTTCGGCTTGATCGAAGTTCGCGGAAAATAGGTGCGGGTAATTGGATCGCATATCCGCCTTAGCTTCCCAAGTTGCACCCTCAATAGATTGGTTTCACCACAACACCTTAACCAAGGGAACTTCTTTGTTCCTTAGTCTTCCGATACTGAAATCAAGAATCTAAACAGGAATCTCACCAAAAGATAGATTTTCTTGAATGTCAGTACTCACAAAGGAATCCACTACCACAACATCACTAATATGCTTTCTAAGCATGGAGACATGGAATATTGGATGAACAGAGGACAACTTGGAAAGAAACTCGACCTCATAAGCTACCTTACCAACACGACTAAGAATTTTGTAAGGACCAACATAACGGGGACTAAGCTCCCCTTCTTTCCGAATCTCTTCACCCCCCCTCATGGGTGAAATTTTTAGATACACTAGGTCACAAACTTCAAACTCAAGGTCTCTCATTCTAACATCCACATTTGACTTCTGACGACTCTGTGCAATTTTCAACCTTTTCCTAATCAACTTAACTTTTTCCATAGCATAAAATACTGAATCAGGACCACTCACAGCCGCTTCACCCACCTGGAATCAACCTATGGGTGATCTATACTTCCTCTCATATAAGGCTTCAAACGAAGCCATTCCAATACTAGAGTGGAAACTGTTATTGTAAGCAAACTCTATCAACTGTAAGTGATCATCCCAACTTCCCTTAAAGTAAAGTGCACAAGCTCTCAACATATTCTCTAAGGTCTAGATGGTCCGCTAAGACTCACCATCGGTCTGCGGATGAATAGCAGAACTCAAAAGCACTTGGGTACCAAGACCTTTCTGAAAAGCTTTCCAAAATTGCGAAGTAAACTGAGTACCCCTATCCAAAATTATACACAAGGGAACTCCATGCAGTCTGACTAGCTCTCGGATATACAATCTTGAATAATCCTCCACAGTATATGAAGTATGAACAAGCAAGAAATGAGCAGACTTAGTCAACCTATCAACCACAACCCAAATAGAATCATGATGGCGTCAGGAAGGAGGTAAACCAATCACGAAGTCCATATTTATCTCTTCCCACTTCCAGGTGGGAATACTAAAATTTTGCATCATACCACCAGGTCTTTGGTGTTCAACCTTAACCTATTGGCATGTTGCACACTTAGCTACAAACACTGCTATATCTTTCTTCAAGCCACTCCACCAATAGATTTCCCGCAAGTCTCAGTACATCTTGGTGGCACCAAGATTAATAGAGTATCGTGCCACGAGCGATTCAGCCATAATCCTCTATCTCAGATCATCAACATTCGGGACACACAATCTACCCTGCAATCTTAACACACCATCTCCCCCTTGGGATAAAACCTCTACTTTTTGGTCCTTGACTGACTCCTTCAGTCAGACCAAACTAGCATCTAAGTATTGTTTTTCCTTCACTTCCGAAACAAAAGAGGATTTGGAACTACTCTGAACCCTTATACTACCTTCAGCAAAGTCAAACAACCTAACCCCCAATCTAGCCAAATGATGTACATCACGAGCCAACTCTTTATTACCTTCTACCACATGCAAAACACTAACCATGGACACTCTACTTAGGGCATCCTCAACAACATTGGCCTTGCCCGGATGGTACAACACACTCATATCATAGTTCTTTAACAATTCTAAACATCGTATCTTCCTAAGATTCAATTCTCTCTGGGTAAACACATACTGCAGACTCTTATGATCAGTAAAAACATCAACATGGACACCATACAAATAGTGTCTCCAGATTTTCAAAGAAAACACAATAGCAGCCAACTCAAGGTCATGGGTGGGGTAATTTTTCTCATGGGGTTTCAACTGTCTAGAAGCATAAGCTATCAGCTTACCCTTCTGCATCAATACGCAACCCAACCCAACTCTTGAAGCATGATAGTACACCACAAAACCATCAACACCATCAGGCAAACACAAAACAGGGGTTGAAGTGAGTTGAGTCTTCAACTCCTAAAAACTCTTCTCACAAGATTCGGACCACAAGAACTTCACTTTCTTTTGGGTCAACCGAGTCATAGAAGATGCTATAGAGGATAAACCCTCAACAAAATGGTGGTAGTAGCCAGCTAAACCCAAGAAACTTTGGATGTCAGTCGGAGAAATAGGTCTAGGCCAAGTTCTGAAAAAGGAGAGCATGAAGCAATAGCATAGAGAGACACATTAAGCATGATAAACTTCTGAAAGAAAGAATCACACTTTTTCCTAAAACGTCTTGTATCCTCTTGCTCATAGATATGGTGCGCTACACACCGATGATCAAGACTCTACTTAACGCGGCTTGTCAGACTCCCTAGGACACCTTAAAACCTTAGGCTCTGATACAAAGTTTGTAACACCTCGGAAATGGGTACTGGAGCATCACATGGTTCTTGAGGCTATGAGTAGCCCCAAGCTAACCCTTTGAGCCATTGTCATTCAGTTCAACACAAATCAATGAGGTTTCCATAAATAACCCTCAAATATCAATAGAAGTATCATCATCCAAGATTAAAAGAATTTTAGAAAGATAAAAAAAATAAGACTTATTAGTCAACTCCCAATATCTATACTAGTCTGACAAGCCTCTAAGAAAATCAATAAAACCAGCAAGTCATTGAGACATGCCCCAACTAACTGATACTCAGTTATCAAATATAAATAATTTCGTGAAACCAACATCAAACATCACGTCCTCGAAACATGAGGACTCACCACAATAGAGGATGTAGAACGGCGTGCCCGAAGAATTACTGTTGAACCTAGAACTGAGCACCTGAACCTATATTCCGAGAAAATACAGCCCACATACGAAGATGTGGGTCAGTACCATAGAAAGGAACCAAGTAAATGGGGGTGTATGCAGTTGTATAAACATCATCATCATAAATATTTATAAGAAATATGCAGGATGTATGAAAGACTCACATAGCCCGAAGAAAATCATCATAATCATGAGAGGGTGAAATAAGTACAATAACACATGTGAGTCATCATATAATTTGTCAATCACTTTTAGTTCATCAAGAATATCAATTCTCATAATGTAAATATCATTTAAATCTTTCAAAAGAATAACTTTCACAATTCCACTTTCAAATCACTTCACTATTCACCATAGACGTAAGGAAACACATACACACTGGGAAATCCTATAACCGACATAAACCATGTAAGCTACATGGAGTCCAATGTACAACCCACGTTGGGGAGAGCCATCCTATCCTTGCCATCGGAGTAGGACTATCGATATCAAATCCACACAAACTAGTAATCACTATATAAATTAGCCTCAGGTTCACTCCTACGGGGGCACATAGTTCTAGGGAAGTAAGACCGCTTTACACCTCCCACTCGGTGCTAAAGATTTCCCCCAAACTTAACTCAGATCATTTCAAAGACAATCCACAATAAAATAATTTCAGTAATATACAAATATACATCGGGAGCCATCATGCTTCCCATCTATCAAAATCAACTACGTTGTGGATTTCTTTCACACACGAGTTCAAAATAACTACATTAAGACCAAAAGGTCAAATCATTCAAAATATCTCAAATATTCAACATCAATATGCTTATAACACACACTTTCTAAAAAAACACAATTTTCAATGGGGATTCACGACCCAAATATCAAAATCATGATAAATATCGTTCAAGATGCATGCTTTATATCACCACATATGTAAATTCATCTTTCAAAATCATAAACATCAAGATTTCATAATAATCATCATAAGATATGGGTTCATGCTTCAAATTCATAAAAAATCAAATAAAAATCATGCCTTTGTAAAGAAAATTACTTTTGGGCACAAGAACGAAAGAGAGTTCTTGTTGAAAAACCCCACATACCTTGAATGATGAACTTTAGATCGATACTCGTTTTTGAGATGTTAATCGTGCATTTGAATGATGGTTCTTGGAGTTCTTGAACTAGGAACTTGGAATCTTGAATAAATTTGCAGAATTAATGGTGAACTTTGGAGGTTCTTGAAGTTGGATATAGGAGCTTAGGGTTTTCTTTTTGAGGGAATTTAATGAAATATAACATATAATGCTTCTAATAGGCTTTAATATAGGGTTTTGAAGGATTTTGGGTGAGGGGGAATGACCAAAACTCCCCTAAAAATCAAAAAAAATCTTGAATCTGTCCTTTGGTGGACTGTTTTGATAGTCTGAAGTAGATCAACCATAACGTTTTACTCTGATATTCAAATTGAATAAAACCAATTTCATTAGAAAGAGAACTCTCATATCTTTCCGTTGATATATAGTATCTCACCCAGATCATTGTGTAAGAGGAGTTATGATCATTTGAAGTTGACCCAAAAATTTACTTTTGATAGGCTGAAGTTGATCGACTATAACCTTTTGCTATGATAGACAAATTAGATGAAACCAATTTCATTGTAAAGAGGACTCGTAGAGATTTTCTTTGATATATAGTAGATCACCCAGATCATTAGGTACAAGGAGTTATGATCATTTAAATTTGAAGCAAAAATATGCCAGGCCTCAGTACTTTTTCCTGTGCATTTTACTATTCACTACTATTCACAGTTCGATCAGAATATTCATAACTCGTCGCTTGGGTGCCCGTTTTTAATGATCCATATATCGTTGGAAATATCATTCAATATTTTATCCAATGGTGGGTCATAATCTAATACATTCTACACAAAAAATTATAATTCATTCTATAAGATAGAACCCCAACACGTTTACGCACAAAATTTCAACGAAAAATTTTCTGGGGTATTATAATATATTTAATATAGAATTGTAGGAGACTCTGTGTCTTTGTCAATTCCTCAGATTTTCTTATGTGGCTATCACACATTGGGACCCTTTCAGTAAGGGGGTTGAACCCATATTGCCCGTGGGTTCCATTAAGATGGATAGAGTTACACAATCAAGGTTAATGGTGTTTTAGTCTCGTGCTAAACCTTGTTCCCTATCTCGACATATTATATATATGTATTTATTAATATGTGCATATGATTTTTTAATGGTGTTTGACCGATTTCATTATGGAAATATTTTATCCCTTCCCTAGTTACATGCTAGTGCTCTATCCGCTACCATCCTCATACGCTACATCGTTTCATGATGTAGGGTCCTAGGGATTCCTCAGTTACCATGTGCAGAGTTAGGTGATTCTTGTTTGTTGGTTGGTCTATGTTGAAGTGCTGAGCCTCTTGATTCCAAAAGGCCATACATTTCACTATTTCTTTAAGAGTATCAAAATTCCATCAATTTTTTTTTTATTTTGGATTCCGTTTTTAGCCATGGTCGGGGGCATGTCCCGACCTAACTCAGTATTTATGTTTAGGGGCTTTTGTGGACAAAGTGTGGGTGGTTATTTTTTATTGACTCTTAGTTCCTATTATCTATCTTACATATTATGTTTGGGTTGCTTATGATATTATATTTATTGTGCTCAGGTGACTAGGAAAAGGGGTGATCTCTGGCCCTCGGTGGGCTTGAGATACCCATCATGACTAGGCCTAGGGTCGGATGGTGACACATAGAGTTTTAGACTCCACATCAATGAATATTTATTCTCTTAAAAATCCTAGAAAAGCTCACACTTGAATCCCTCTTTAGATAGTGCATTAGTAGTTGATGCATATTCAGCTCTTGAAACGACTCCTTCTCAAGGTAAATTTCTATCTCCCTCTTCTTCTACAATTCTTATTGTTAGGATTCCTCTCTTCAACCTATAAATCAACATCTTCCACCATTACAACCGACTAGAAATTTACCAATCCTATAGCTACAAACACGCATAGTATTGTACCTCTTATCTTTGTCTATCGACACTAGAACACAATATCACCAACTCTTATGGCTCCTCGGCCTACCTTCATCATTTATTGGCTTATTGTATATCTCTCTCTACTCATGCTATCACTTGAAAGTAGTAAAAGGGGTTTAATTACTATTTTTCTGAATTGTCAATCAACTTTAAGCAAATAGTTGACAATTGAGATAGTAAAATATAGTTTAGAAAATAAAGTTCTAAAAAGGAAATAACACTAGATATTTTATACTAGTTGATACCTCTAATAGGTCTTACTCAAGTTCTCTTGGTTTGCAAGGGATTCTACAATTTCTTTGTGAATAAAATCGGCGTAAAAGGATTGAGTCAAGATTTTTGGCTATGAGTCACACTATTTTTATTTCTTTCTCACTTTGATAAAATACCTCACAAACTATGTGTGTCTCTCCTTTGAATGCAAAGTAAACCGCAAAAGAATGCAATGCTTGAATAAAGTAGAGAAAGGAACTAGAGAAGATTTAGACAAATATATGTATTTTCCTTAATACTCCATTGTTTAAATAAAACTGGTTGGACTATTACTAGCCATTAGAAAATCTTAAATAAGATGCAACCTAATAAATCTCCTCCTTTGAAATGAGATATGAGAATCTTATTTGTATGAATAAAAATGGATCATATAAATGATCCTAGATTACCCAAGAAAACCCTTACTTAGGAGTAGCGGCGCATTTATTGAGATGATCGAGGATAGGTACTCTTTTCACCTCCTAAGTGTATTAGAAGTCATGGGTCCTGGTTAGGATAAGTAGGGAAATTTCCAGAATACCCCCACTTAAATCCCTTAAAAACCCATCACAGGGATACGACTGACCCATACAAGTCGTATCTTCCTATACGATTGGTATCCACCACTCGTATCCAAGCCTCAACTCTTAGATCAAACACATTCCAATATGTGACTTATCCAACCAAGTTGTAACCACAACATATGATTCGTACCCATAACTCATATCCCTGGCAGAATAAAATGCCAGGAGGATTAAATACTACCCACCATACGAGTCCCTGGTACAACTTGTACTAAGACCTATGACTCATACCCCTAAGTCTTACACATTCCAGTGACCAAAATCATCCTACCAACTAATACTGGTCAGCATACGATAGGACAATACCACTCGCACCCCAGCATACGACTCGTACCCATAAGTCATATTGGGTCCAGAGAACAAATTTCCAAGAAATTTTCTAAGGGTAAGAACTAAGGAGGTTTTATGTACAGACTTTCAGTTATTTAGTTATATAGTTTACAGTCTTTTAGATTTTAGACTCCTTTTAGTTTACAGATTTATGCTTGGTCTTGCATTCTCAGATATTATAGTTTTCATTCATTCATGTTCAGTTATCTCATGCTATTCAGTTAGTCCCTATTTCATATGCACAGTAACCCATGTATGTCACCCTAACCTCATCTCATATACTAGTACATTCAAAGTACTACCCGCATATACGCACAGTTTCCCGACCGCAATTAGACAACTCAGCGTAATCCAGTAGTCATAGTAGTGAGTTCTCATACATCGAGGACATGTTATGATTATTCAGTTATTTCAGTATTTTATTTATTCAAATAGTCAAAGTTAGTTAGGGGTCTGTCTTATCAACTCCTCGGTCAGTTTAGAGGCTTTCAGATAGTTAGTCAATCACTTTTAAGTTTTATTAGCTTTTTTAGACTTATGGTTGATTCATTATTTCAGCATTTAAATTTATATTTCCTTCTCAGTTTATCTTATGCATAGGTGTTATGTTCATATTTATTCAGTGCACACGGTAGGTACCAACTCATGGTATTGTGACCATAAGCACTATTGTCGCGATTAGGGGGTATCCTCGGGTCGTTACAATAGCCCCAACCCAAATGACCATCATCATAGTCAACTCTTTTTTCTAACAAATTTTCATGACCATTATGAACATGCTCATCACCATGCCTAACACTAGCATCACCAAAAACACCATCACTACCACCACCAACACCATCACCACCACTAACATTAACATCAGTCCCATGTATTACATTAGTATGTAGTACATTGGGTAATCTGTTAACAAGTAGAGAACCTATGCAACAGATGTATAATCTGTTTCAATAGATGAGTCTTCTATTGTATAAGTTGTAGTGGATTGATGACACAACCCAACTTATGAGTCATGATGGCACCTACTATATGTTGCCACTAGGTAAGCCAAACCGCAGCCCAGAGCTATAAAAAATGGTATAATTTAGTGAAAAGTAGACTAAAATGCCAGAAATCAACATATTTAGACTTATAATAGAACAAGGCAATAGATATAATCCTAAAGATAGATAAAACATAGATAACTATCCCACAACCTAGTCGAATCAGTATAAGAGCTACTATAAATACCAAGTCTGAGAGCTCACCCTATCTCTAAAATCAAACACAACACAATTGTCACGTCAGTGGCGGCTATTAGTACTCAAATATGCACTAAAAAGGTACAAAAGTGTAGTATGAGTACCAAAACCACAAGTCAAGGTAAAAGGGTAAACTTGGAAATAAACATCAACACCTCTATGAATAAATAAATTAATAAACTTGAGATAGTAACATAAAGATTAAATAATATATCTACCAAATTGGGTCCCAAAATCCAATAAGTGTGGAAAAGTAAATAACCCAATGTTGGCCCCAATAAGTTTGGAGGGTACAATCAAAGTAAATAACTGAGTAACCATAATTTGTCAACTATGCCATAACCAAGAATCCCTCAGTATCATATCATATCATAAATAACTCATAATGCTGGACTCGAACTGAAACTCAATAGAATCACATTATTACCATCATTTGTCAGACTTAAACTGGAACCCAAATTATTAGTATCATCAAAAATAGTCAGACGCAAACCAAAACGCAATAGTATCATCATTATCATAATCAATTGTCGAATTAAAACTAGAACTCATATCAATATAAATAAACTATCATATTTTACCATAATTAGCATCAACTACCAAACCAAAACCATTAGGACTGTTAAGTATCTAATCTCCTCAAGTCTTATAAGAACTGTTCTAAACTGTATAACATGTGTATAAAGGTCTACAAAAACTAGCTCAAGTCTTGGCATAAGGCGGGCCAGTGGGGCTTACTTTTAATTCCCAAAATCCATTATAAGAAAATTCTACCCCAAACTAGGATATGGTATCTAAATATAGTTTTAGATGTTAAACAAGCCGTAAATAGCTCTAAGATAGAAATCTTACTTAAAACATGAGCAACTAAGTCAATTTATGCCTAAATTACAATTCCAAGATAGCCTAAACAGTCAAACTAACCCAATTAGTAAATCATACCACCAACACCTAAAATCCATTTAAATCTAGCATAATATCATAAGCATACTACGAAATAGATTAATCTATAAAGAGAGTAAACCAAGCCTACTTGAACGCCAAAGAAAAGCCCAAAGAAACCACTAAACCTATGATTTTCCCTTTCGAGAAGCCTCAGCAAGGTTCCACACTATCAAAATCACAATCTACTCATCAAAATAAGAACAGTGAGACCCATATTATGCTATTATGCTTTGGGTCCAAAAATTACATAAAATTCCATATGGGGCCCATTTGCAAAACTGCACATTCAAAACTAACACAACATCCCTCTATTGTCAAGGAAAATATACCCTTAAAATGGGTGAAATTCAATCTCTTATGGTGCTACAATCAAGCTACAAAGCTTTAAGGAATTTAAAAAAAAAAATAAAGAAATCCATCAAGGAATTAATAGAATCTTAACACAAATTTAATGGCTCTAAAATCACCCATGAATGATTTCCATTCTTTAAGGTTTAATATTCTAGAGAATGGACAAAGAATGATAACAATCAGGCTAAGTGGGGTATTTATACCTTTCCCAAGTGCACGGGTTTGCTTAAACAAACTCTGGGTCGCTTAAGTGATACTTATGCTCCAGCATGTATATTACGTACGCAATATGTTGATCATTTATGCGATAGCTAGCTAGTTGAGCAAATTTCACGTATGCAACATAAGTATCACTTACATGATAGCTGGCCACTGTCAAGCCATTCACTTAAGCAACATATTTTTTTGCTTAACTGATACTTGTTGGGGTTTGGCAGATCACTTAAGCAAAGACTTCAAACAAGGAATTGGCTCTAAAAAATTAATGAATTGCCCGATAACCAAACTGCTAGTTCCAGCAATTCATAAATGTATTAGGGCCACAATAGAAATCTTTAAAGAGAAAAAATAAGAAGAAATAAAAAAATGACTTGGAGGATCATCACTATATATACTACTAAATTGACTTTCGTCCATAAAAGTAAAGGATTAAGATGTACCTGAAGTCTCGAATAAGTGAGGATACTAGGTTTGCATCTCTCTCTTGATCTCCCAAATAGCCTCCTCTACTGTGCAGTGCCTCCACTGAGCCTTAACTACAGGAATATTCATAGTGTGTAGCAGCCGATCATCACTAGCCAAAATAGCACAGGCTCTTCCACGAACGTCAACTGCTGGTCCAACTGGACTGAGTCCTATCTAAACACATGAGATGGATCAACAATGTATCATTGCAATATAGAAACATATAAAACTGGATAAGCAATAATAAAATTTGGGGGTAAGGTTAACGCATAATCCATCTCACATATTGCTCAAAGAATTATGAAGGGTTCAATATATTAGGGGCTGAGCTTGCCATTCCTCTCGAATCTCATCACGCCCTTCATGGGTGACACTCGAAGGAATACCCAGTCACTAGCTATAAATCTCAAGGCATAAAGTCTATGATTTCTATAAGCCTTCTTCCTACTCTGAGCTACCCTCAACTTATCCTGAATTACTCTGACTCTTTCCAATGACTCCTAAACAAAGTTAGTACCATGGGGTCTAACCTCAGAAGTCTCAAAGCATATAATAAAAGAGCGACATATTCTACCATATAGAGCATCAAAAGGTGCCACCTCAGTACTCAAATAGTAGCTATTATTATACGTAAACTCTATCAAAGTAAAGTGTTGCTCCCACTGACCTCCAAAATTCATAATACAAGCTCGAAGCATATCTTTGAGAACCTAAATAGTCTGCTCCAACTGTCCACCGATCTGAGGATGGAATGTTGTACTAAGATCTATCTGAATACCTAACTACTCCTGCAATTCTCTCCAAAAGCTAAAAGTGAACATTGAACCCCAGTTTGAAGTGATAGATATAGTCACACCATGAAAATGGACTATCTCACGAACATAGATATAGGCTAACCTCTCGGTGCTGAAGTACATCTGAGTAGGATTGAAATGTGTTTACTTGTTCAACCGATCCATAATAACCCAAATGCCATCCGAACCCCAGAAATTATGAGGCAAATAACTAATAAAGTCCATGTTAATCTGCTCCCACCTCTACTCGAGATTGGGCAACCTCTGAATCAATCCAATAGTTCTCTGATACTCAGCCTTCACCCGTTGACAACCTAAAGAATGAGTTATAAAATTTTCCATATCGTTCTTTATTCCACTCTTCCTATAATGTTCTCTCAAATCTATATACATCCAAGTTGTACTCAAGTGAATTGAATATCTAGAGCTGGAAGCCTCATAGAACATCAACTGAATTAAGACATCAACCCTCTAAACACAAATATTGCTATCAAATCTAAAAAAATACCCTCTGAATCTATGGAATCCCTCTTAGAGTTACCACTCAACACCCAATCTCAAAAGATGCAAAGTCTCTTATCCTTAAACTGACAACTCTTAATCTGCTCAAATAGTAAAAACCTTACCTCAAACTAGCAAGAATCCTCGTAAGGTCTGAAATATCGAGTCGCACCATCAAGTTGTCAAGGGACTAATATATCATGCCAACAACTTCTATGAAATTGAAATACAAGCCAAGATACCCATACTCGCTGCCTTACAATTCAAGGCATCCGCTATCACATTCGCCTTACCTGAATGATACTAGATAGAGATGTCATAATCCTTAAGAAACTCCATCCATCTACGTTGTGTAGAATTAAGCTCTCTTTGGGTTATAAGATGCTGAAGACTACAATGATTCGTGAAGATCTCACAATACACGAATAAAGATGATGCCTCCAAATCTTAAGCGCAAAAACTACTGCCACTAATTCTAAATCGTGAGTAGGGTAGTTGTGTTCGTGCACCTTCAACTGCCTCAAAGCACAAAAATAACATGACCCGTCTACATTAACAAACAACCTAAACGAACACCAAAAGCATCACAAGACATGGTGAATCCCTCACCCTTAACAAGAAGAGGCAAAATAGGAGATGGAGTAAGAAACTTCTTAATCCTTACAAAGCTTGACTCACACTCCTTGGACCATCACAAATGAGCCTTCTTTTGAGTCAATCTGGTCATAGTCTAGACAATAGTACCAAAACTCTCAATGAACCACCTATAGTAACAAGCTAAACCAATGAATCTATGAACCTCAGTTAGAGATGTAAGCCTGGCCCAATCATGAATTGCTTTGATCTTTGTTGATTCTACCATAATACCATCCTTAGGCACCACATGCCCAAGGAATATCACTGACTCAAGACAAAGCTCACACTTAGAGAATTTGGCAAAAAGCAAATGATCTCTCAAAGTCTAGAGCACAATCCTCAAATATTGCACTTGTTCCTCTCTACTCCACGAATACACAAGGATGCCATTGATGAGCACAATCGGGAAGGAATTCAAAGAAGTCCTAAACACTCGATTCATCAAATCTATGAATGTAACTAGGGAATTAGTCAACCCAATGGGTCCTAAAGGTTGTCGTTGCGATATCCTCAGCTCGAATCTTCAACGAATGGTAATTATACCTCAAATCAACCTTAGAAAACACCACTGCAACCTAAATCTGGTCAAACAAATCATTAATGTGAGGCATAGGATACCAGTTCTTCAATGTCACCTTATTAAGTTGCCTATAATTAATACATATACCATGGAGCCATCTTTTTTCTTTACGAACAGCATAGGAAATCCCTAAAGAGATACACTCAATCTAATAAAACTCTTACTAAAAAGATATTGAAGTTGAGAATTTAGCTTCTTAAACTCGGTAGGAGCCATATGCTAAGGTGTCATAGAAATTGGTAGGGTGCCAGGCTCAAGATTAAATCACGAGTAGGAGGAATACCAGAAGATTGGTAGGGAAAATATTAGGAAACTCATTAAATACTAAAATGGAGAAATGACTACTCTCTATACTAACATCTCAAATATAAGTGAGATAATACTTACAACCCCTAGAAATAAGCCTCCTAGCATGAATATAAGAAATAATCCCCATTGTTTTGCGGCTAATCACTTCTCTCACATGACTGGGGGTACACCAAGCATGGCTAAGGTAATGGTCCTAGCAAAATAGTCCATGACCATATGATAGTGAGATAACTAGCCATGCCTAGAGTCACATCAAAATATAACATGTCTAATATAATAAGATAAACATGAGTATCAAAATCTCGTACAGTCATAACATATGATCTAAAAACCTAATCCATGACTAAAGAATTACCCACTGGAGTAGATATACATAATAGCACAGAAAATAAATCCTAAGATAACTCTAACCACGCGAATAATAAGCACATTCATAAGAATAAGTGGATCCCAGACCAAATAAAGCAAAGCTGAATTGACAACACACTAAAATGACCTATGATAACAACATTGAGACTCAGCATAGGGTCTAGTAGGCAATACATACAACTGACCATGCTTGCTACTTGGTTGGGCTCTTAATCGATCTCCTATCCTACCAGCTTAGAGGTAGAAATATGTTTTAGGGAAGGCCCCTATGTTGGTCCCTAGCTGGGGTTACATCACAAGGTTGTCCACGACATCTAGGTCAAACACAAACAACAACAGGATCTCTAGGCTCTATTTCAAGATCCTTATCTCATGTAGCGATACCAAGCATCCTAGCCATCTACGAAGAGTAAAATCAAAGGAATTCCTTGGAAACCAACTTAGACTCTTAACATGAGATGAGTGAAAGAGTGATGAGCTCCTAAGAATTTCCTATAACCTCCCAAAGATAAAAATAGTTATTATTTTAATCTGCGGGACTCTACTGGACACTTGCTCATGTACCAATAATACTGGTGAACCTAGTCTCTAATACCAATTTGTTATGACCCAATTCATAAGTCATGATGGCACCTACTATATCTCTCCTGTAGGTAAGCCAAACCATAGCTCGGAGCTATAAAAAATGAGCTAATTTAGTGGAAAATTGAGTAAAAGGCTAGAAATCAACAAATTCAGACTTATAATAGAACAAGGTAGCATATATAATTCAAAAGATAGATAAAACATAGATAACCATCCCACAAACTAGTAGAGTTAGTACATAAACTAATACAAAGACACCACAAGTTTTGAAATAGTCAAATACAATCTATCTTGAAAACAAAAGACTAGACATAAATAAAAAAGGGACAAGGGTCAACTCTAACTCAGAGATCTCACCCTATCTCCGAAATCCAACACAACATGGCTACTAGTCCTCTAATATGCACCAAAAAGGTAGAGAAGTGCAATATGAGTACCAAAACCACAGGTACTTAGTAGGCATCATTGGTTGACTAAGCTAAATTATGATATAAATATGATAAAATTTGAGATACAATACATTAAGAAAAGTTAAAAGGGAAAAACTAGAAATAAATTACTACACCGTTGTGCACAAATAAATTAATAAGCCTAAGATAATAACATAAAGATTAGATAATTATATCTTCTAAATTGGCCCCCATAAGTTAATAAGTGGTGAAAAGTAAATAACCCAACGCAGACCCCCATAAGCTTGGAGGGTACAATCAAAGGAAAGTAAATAATTGAGTAACCATAATTTATCTACTATCATGCCATAACAAAGAATCCATCCATGCCATATCACATCATAAACAACTCTCAATATCTGACTTGAATCAAAACTTAATAACATCAACATCATTACCATTATTTGTCAAACTTGAATCGGTACCCAAAATTACCTGTATCATCATAAATAGTTGCACACAAATCGTAACTCGTTAGCTTCATCAATATCATAATCAATTACCAAACTAGAAACAGAACTCATATCAATATAAATAAACTATGAGATTTTATCATAATTCGCATCAACTCCTAAAACCAAACAATCAAGAATGTTAAGTATCTACTCTTCTTACTCTCACAAAAAGCATTTCAAACTATATAATAAGCATATAAAGGTCTACCAAAACTAGAATAAGTCTTGGCCTAAGGCGGGCCTAAAGGGCCCACATCTTATCTCTGAAATCAATTCTAAGAAATATTCTAACTCAAGCTAGGATAAGATATCTAAATCCACTTTTATATGTTAAACGGGCCTTACATATCTCTAAGATAAAAGTCATTCTTAAAACATGAGTACCTAAGTCAATTACACCTAAATTAGGGTTCTATGATAGCCTAAATTGTCCAACTATCCACAAATATTGGCAATCATACCACAAATACCTAAAAAATAATCCAAATCTATCATAATATCATAAGCATACTACAAAATAGCTCAATCAATGAAGAGGGTAAACTTAGCCTACCTGAACATCAAAGAAAAGTCTGAAGAATCAACTAAACCAATAATTTTCCCTTTTGATAACTTTCTACAAGGTGTCACACTATCAAAATCACAATCTACTCATCAAATAAGAACAATGATACCCATATTACACTATTATGATTTGAGTTAAAAAATATGTAAAATTCCATGTGGGGTCCACTTATGAAATCACATATTCAAAACCAATACAACATCCCTCTATGCTCAAGGAACATTTACCCTCAGAAATAGATGAATTTCAAGCTCAAATGGTGTTAAAATCAAGAAACCAAGCTTTAAGTAATTTTAGAAAAAAATGAAGAATTCTATCAAGAAATTAATAAAAACTTACAACAGATTAGAGAGAATAGAAGAAGAATGGTGAAAATCGAGCTCTAAATTCACAAATAATATTCAGTCAAGCTCTAAAATCACCCACGAATGATTCTCTCAAGAATTTCCACTTATTAGAGTTTAATATTAGAGAGAATAGAAGAAGAATGGTGAAAATCGAACTAAGTAGGGGTATTTATACCCTTCTCAGGTGCACGGATATCGTTTAAGCAAACTTTGGGTCACTTAAGCGATATCTATGCTCTAGCATGCATATAGCTTACGCGATCTACGGATCGCTTATGTGATAGCTGGTTGGCTAAGAAAATGTCACAAATGTGACATAAGTATCTCCTACGCAATAGCCGGCACTGTCAAGCCATTTGCTTAAGTGACATAATTTTTTGATCAAGTGATACTTACTGAGGGTTTGGAAAACTTCTTAAGCGATCAAAGCATTGCTAAAGCGATGCACCAGCACCATCTAAGGCTTAAAAAAATTCCAAGTCTCCACCAATCTCTCGGGATTCACCTAAAATCTCAAGACTATGCTATTCTATCAAATTTAATATTTTAGACTCAATGGCGCAGTCAATATTTCCATCTAAGATTGTTTTGATGAAAAGTGGGTCCTACACCCACTTGTAATTATTTTAACTTTAGGCTACTAGCCTGTAATTAGTCTGAGAGTCTCGTGACCCAAACCAAGGGTCCTCCTAGCCTAAGCTTGATATTTCTAAAATTGAAATAGTCTGAATTATCATAGGAGGGTGTTGACTAAAGGTTTTGCCTAGTAGCTAATTTAAACTAGGGAAGACTTCAAATTAGGGAATTGACTCTAAAACCAAATGAACTGCCCGATAACCAAACTATCAGTTCCAGCAAGTCATAAATAACTTAGGGTAGCTATAGGAAATCTCTAAATGACAAAAATGAGTGAAAATACAAAAATTGACCTGGAGGGTCATTACAATTGGTTAATTGATGTTACGCCAAATTTGTACTTTTTTAGTCATTATTTACCTCATATTTACTATTTTATTTATCTTTTTAAGCATTAATTTATGGATTATGCCTGATATTATATTTTAATGTATAAGGTTAAAATGGTATGAAGATGAAAAGATTTTAATCTAAAACAAATTATAGATGGAAAATTAAAGAAGAAAACTAAGAAGGCAACTTAATAGAATAAAGTTAATAAAATAATCAAAAGGTTACATTTAAGTTGCAATTGGAATCGGTTGCCAGTGGACGCCCGCGTTTGCAGCGTGACATGCGAACTCCCTGTAGTCTACTTTTATTTATCCTAGTCCATTTTGGACTCAGTTATTTTATTTTAGGATTTTTCCTACATCTATAAATATTTCATAACATCAGTTTTACATAATTTATGACCTAGAGAAGTCTAGAAGGCGCCGCGGAGGCCGGAGAAAATTGGTTTCATCTTTTTTTCTCCTTTATTATTTATTTTTATGTTTTTCTTTGGATAAATTGTTATAATTCCTCAATGTCTTTGCAGAGTTAAACTTCTCATTATAGGATTATGGTAGCTAGTTAAATGATTGTTTAGCACCTCTTGATTTCATTTATTTCATCATCATTATAGTTTTTCTTATATTCTTGTGCTTACTATTTTAATGTTTAGCTACCGTTAAAATAAATCTATATTCTTATTGTGAGCCAGGAAGAAGAATCAATGAGACAGAATGAAGAATATAGGGAGTAAGATCTTTACTTTAGTAAAATAAAGAATTAATTTATGGCTAGGATAGGAATACACCGAGATTGCCTTACTTGGTTAATAAATGGAAAGATATATAAATGCATTCAGATTAGGATGTACCATCCTACTCAATGAAGTATTTATGAGGTCAATTAGGATAGAAACTTAGAGGTTCGAAAGACCATGATCAGATAATCAGCCCGATAAATCAATAACTAGATAATCAAATAATTTGATGAAAAATTTACACTCTACGTGATTATTAGTGAATTTGTAATCCTAGATCGACTCATTCATTGATTGAATAAAATCTTCTCTTCGCTTGTTTAACTATTCATTAGTTATTTTTTATTATTTTTAGTTTGGTTAATTGATAAATTTATCTTTGAAATTTATCGTTTAAATAAAAAATTAGTATTAGTCTAATTTATTAAATTGTTAATCAACAAGTCCCTGTGAGTATGATATCTGGACTCTTAATCGTATATTACTTGTACGATCATGTACACTTGTGTTTGTGTTTGGATGTGACAAATTTTTGGCATTGTTGACAGGGACTTTGAAATTAATTGTTTGTCAATATTAGACTTTTATCTTTTTATTTCTTTGAGTTATATATAGTTTTTTTACATAGTTATCTTTTTAGTTTCTTTTACTTTTCTATCACTCTTCTTGATATGTCAGCATGAGATAGATGGTGGTTAAGTAGTTATAATTTTGATAGTTTTTATGGAGGACCCCACCGGGAGAGTATTTTTCAAAACTTTTAGGAGAGTAAGTAGTGTGCACTTACTTAATCTGCAGAATTAGTTGTATGCAGTACATGTGGTTGTCAAGATGAACATTGGAAAGGTTGTCCCAACTTTTAATTCCCTTTTTTGAGCCTTTAATATGATCATTCTATTGTTTGTGGTATTGGTAGGTAAGTAGACAAAGATTGGATAACAAAACTAGAGCAGTAAATTAAATTTCAAAAATTTCTTTGGGATAATTTCACAATCATGGAAATTCAGATAAGCAAGGTGAGAGATGAGATCATACAAGAGATAGAGCAATGTTGCCTAGATATCCTTGACTTGAAAGACCAATTGGCTAGAAATATTATGACATCTTATGTCCAATCACCTATTGTTGTGGCTACTAGCCAGTCTAAGGAGAGGAAAGAAGAATTTCAACCAGTCAACTACCTTTTTTTGCTTGAGTCTGACATTAAGAAGGTGTAAAAGTGAGAATGTTATGAATGGTGTAAGTTTGAAAGTGGTAATTATTGGGTATCATTCAAATCATTTTTCTAAATTATGTTCAGATAATGACATGTCTTTAGAGTCATCTAAAATAGTGGAAGAGTGTGAATGTAATGACCCTCTCGGTCATTTTCTTGAGTTGCATACATTTTTGGAATTTTGAGCTTTCCTATAGCAACTATAGGTTATTTATGGCTTACCAAGACTGTTGGTTTAGTGAACGGACAACTCGTTTGGATTTTAGGCTCATTTTTGTGTTTTGGAGATTTCATTATTTAAGATTTGGTCTTTGACCAAAAGTTCTAGTAAATGTCCCTGTATGAGAATTTTGATAGTTCCATCAGCTACAGAATATTGATTTTAGGCTAGGTAGACCCTTGGTTTGGATCCCGAGGCACCCAAGCTTATTTTGAGCTTTTGGTTGAAAGTTAAGAAAATAGAAGCCAAGTATGGGATCCACTTTTTGTCAAAACAAGATCAGATGGAAATTTTAACTGATTCATTGAGTTTAGAACATCAAATTTGGTGTGGTTACATAGTTTTTTTGCGTATATAGGAATTTGGATGGATCCTGAAGGGTTTATCAAAGTCTCAACTATCAACTAGTACCATTGCTATCGCAAGTCAAGGGTCACGATCATGATACCCTTAGCAGGGCACTAGTGAGATCGTGGTGTGCAGGTCGCATTATGACTAGCCTGTCATGATCATGATACCCTTAGCAAGGCACTAGTGAGATCATGATGTGCAAGTCACATTGTGACTAGTCTGTGCAACCACAAGATGTGGAAATCATAAGCCTTAGGTCGCGATCGCAGAACTCAAGTATCTGGGTTAAGTATAAGTGAACCCCTTTTTTGGTGATTTTAGTCATTTATGATCAATTTCAAGAGATATTAAACCCTAAATAGTGAGCTTAACTGGGGTTGAATATTGTAGATGATTTTGGGAGGTTGTCTATCGATTATTCCATGATTTTCCTTCGAAGTCATGGTAAGATTCCTTTGATTTCTTGATAAATTCTTAGAAATTAGGGATTTGAATTCTTAAACATTAAGGGTTGATTTGAGACTCGATTTGTTCTCCATTTGTGCTCAACTTTTGAACACAACTTATTTATCCTTTGAGAGACCTTGTGTTGGGTTCAATTTTGGATTCTATTTACAAGCCCCACGGGCCCATTCTTGATCAAAAATTTAACTCGACCCATTATATGGTAATGTTCCTTTTATTTGACTCCTAATGATGCATAGATTACAAATTTAATAGCATGGTTGAATTTTAAGATTGTTGAGTGAAGACGAACATTTTGTTGATGATTCAAGGATTTACCGCTTAGCTTTGAGGTAGGCTTTTATGTATTTTTCTTTAAAAGATGATGTGTTTTTTATGTTGCATATAAATGAGAATGTTCAGATGTATAATAGGTAAAACACCGTAACTTATTCTTGATTGTTGGAGTTTGAGGATCATATAGGTGAATTGACCCATAAGGTCAAAATACTTATTATACTTCTACGACCCTATTGCTCTAGATTGCTAGAATTTAGGCATTGTTGAGATTAATGAACCTTAGAATAATCTTAATACGTACTTAGTGGATTGTGACGATGATTTCAGAATCCTGAGGTTGCGGTTATGTCAGATATGTACCTATTATTGGGCTGAAGACTATGTTATGATATTTGTTGGATTTCGGAAAGTGTTTATCCTTATAAAGGATGTAGCCATAGTTTGTAGACATATTGATTTTATGATTTCATTTTGTGAATACTGGTGATGGCATGCATATATTAAGTACATTCATGATCACTAAATACGATAAATGGTATGATTCCAACTAAAATATGATTTTATTACTATTTTTTCTTAATAGGGGTTATGCCCACTTTTCATCTTAAAATGGATTTCTTCATTACAATAATTGCACCATCTGATAAATAACCTTTGTGTAAAGAAATTTGAAATTATGTTATAAAGGTTTGACCTAGATAGATTCCATTCTATGATTTTGATACTACTATTTACTTTGATCGTGAGAGATTTCGACCCCTGATGTTGGGTGTATTTATGCATTCTAGCATCACTATTCTAGTCTTTTTAGCCTTATTTGTATGATAATTCATATGATACATGTTTTGATATAAGATGAATGTGAATATAAGTTTTAAATCATGTGTTTATAATGTTCAAAGTGAATTCCAAACAATTTTGTACCTAAAAGATTTATTTAGAGTTCAACCCGGAAAACTAGTGTTACTAGCTTGAGCTAGGTGTTGCCTAGTTGGTCTCATTGGATTCTAGTTTGTTTAATGAGTTATTATGGATTTAATGTGTAATTATGGGTGGAATAACTTTTTGGTAGTGAGAAAATTTCAATCTAAATGAGTTTACAGCTGGAACAATAAGTGAAAGATCAATGCAAACTAGCCTAGCTTAGCTCTTATTCTGATTTATCATTATGAGTAGTGTACTGTGTTTGTCTCCTAATTTGTGGTGTTTGATTGTGTAGGAAGCTTTTTGATCTGAATTTGATGATATTTTAATGTTAAAATGTCTTGAAATCCATGGAAAATACACCACAAGACGATGGACTAAAAGGGGAGACTCAACACTTAACCAAAATTAGGAGAGCAACTTTCAGAGGCTCAGGGCGATATTGAGGCACCGCCCCACCTGGAGTATTGCATTGGGAAGGGAGAAGAGTATCCTGGAGCAGCACCCAACCCAAGGCTTAGCCTTTCCTAGATTGGGGCTATAGCCAGGACAACGCCTCATCCACTCCCGGGCTCAATACTTATAGTTTCCAACTCCAACACGGACTTGGCTTACTCTAACACTATAAATACATGTTACATCACGATTTTACATATGTTTAGACATATTTTGGAGAGAAAGGGCCTGCTACAACTTAATATTTAGGTTTTTATTATTTTAAGCTAGTTCATACATGTTTTGAGTTGTTAATTATAATTTTGTGATTATGATTATGACTATGCGTGGCTAAATGCCCTTTTCCGGGGTTAAAGCCAAGAATATGAGTACTATTGTTTTGAATTAAGTTTGTTTAATTTGTTTATCTGTAACACCCCACATTCTACATGTACTATTAATGTTCACATAAAATGACATACGACTTGATTTAATTACTACCAAAATTTTTCAAGTGTTCAAGTGTTAGATTGGGGCACTATATGGAAGTCTATTTAGAGACTGTGGCCTTAAACGAAAAAAAAAAACATTGACATGCTTATGGAACTTAGGGAGCTAGCAGGTGAGTCACCTGTGTGCTTAGCTTAAAAATTATATATACATGAGGGAGAAGAATTCATTCATAAGTGAACTCACTTGAAGTCTAGACGTTAGTAAAAAGAAAGGGGAACGAAGACAAGGCTTAACGCCGAAACTTTCCAAGTCTTGTGACAAACGAAGCCCAAGTTAGGGAGGCTATTAAAGACAATGGTTTAACATTATATTGGGCCAAGATGTTCAGCCCAAGATTTTTATATAATAGGCCCAGCTACATTCATTCACTACTAACAAAATTGAGCCCAAACAAAGTGCAAGAAAGAGTAAGGAAATGGGCCACTAAAGTCCATTGATTTAGAGATCCAAAAGGCCCAAGTGAAAGGGGAAAATTAGTCATTGACCAACTTGAGTTAATCAGCTACAAATATTAGGAGAAATTCGGTCTAAAGTATCCTTAAAAAGGGACCAAAACCGAGCTCTAGGTTAACCAAAGAAAAGACCAAAAAATTTCAGAATTTCTCTCTAAGTTTCTCTTGGTATTTCTTCACCTTGGAAGGCAACCAAAGGCTACTTTTTGAGTTCTTGAATTATAACTACACCTTGGGAGTTAATGTATGTAAAAATAACCATATACTTGATATGAATTTTCCATGGAAAACAAGATAAGTTGGCTGGTTCACTGTGCAGGAATTTCTGGACAGCTTGTGTCCTGAAAGTTGTTGTTTGGTTTTCTTGGCTTTGGAACGATTTTTACCCTGATTTTTCACTTTAATATGATGTAAAGTTGAGGTTATTAACATGTTATAGTGTGTATATGGTTGCCAAGGTTGCTGGACTGTTTTGCTAGTTCTTTGGAAACAAGTATCCTTATATGATCTTATGTGTTTCCAAACTGGTATTGGACTGTTTTGTTGAGGGGGATGTTGTTTCACGTTTCCCCTACGTTTTGAGATATTTTGTGACTATGTTAAGGTTTATTTGATGTATATATATGTTGGGAGCATCTGGTTCAAAGTTGGGACAAGTATGCATTGTTAACGACGAAATGTAGGGAGACGACGAGATGTTGTGCTTCTTAGTTGAGCGTTTTGTAAAATGGTTATGTGTTGTAGTTATGGACTGTTGCCAGCATGTTATAGAACTAATATAGGCTGTATACATCATGTATATGATAATCTATGCTGGTTGAATACAGTTAGAATTGAGAAAGTCGGAATAACACCATTGAGTTGATGGTTATACGTTTGTTGCCAAAGTGTTGTGTCTTGTGAGATTGGGCTGTCCAGATGCATTGATTAGCTGCTAATACTAGCTTTAAAACATGATATTGTAGATAAATAGTTGGAAGAAAAGAAGTCATTTCGACGTAAAAACAAGTTGATATGTCGAGGTATGTAAGGCTATTCGATCTCATATTATTTGGCATGGAATCCAAAGTCTTCATTGGCACATAGAGATCTTTACAAACTTTGACATAACCACTCCACTCTTTAACATGTACTTGTGTGTCCAGATTCGAGCATTGTCACTGCTGCATACATACATTGGGTACCATGACATATGAGTCTTCTTTTTAGCTAAATAAAGTTCATACGTTGTTTATGTCCTACATGTTTCACTAATTGTACAACCCACTCTTTTCATTATGATATGATGTTACATGGACACATACTTGTCATTTGTCATGCTTATAGTCTTATAGCTCAAATGTTACGACCACAAAAGATTCATCTCAAAAGTAATAAGAAGATATATGTATACAGTTGCTTCTGTTGGGTGGTATCCCAGGGGTGAAAGAATCACCTAGCATGGGTCAATCCCAGTATTACAGGGGGTATCCCAGGGGTGAAAGGAAAGCCTAGCATGGGTCGATCCTGATATAGAATTACCACTGATCAGCTGGTCATTTGTATTACATGCTATGCACAGATTATTCAAGTAATAAGAGTAAAGTAACATAATTGTTATAAGATACATGACTCCACAATATTCATAAAGGTGGTCTTTTACCCTACAGCAGTACATGGTTTCATTTGAGTTTTTATCTCATATATAGTACATGTTGCCTTACATATTCAGTACATTATTTCGTACTGACGTCCCTCTTGGGGGACCTGCATTCCATGCTGTAGGTACAGAAGCTAATAAACCTCCCTAGTAAGAGTACAGGATATCAACCGCAGTCACTGAGCTCCAGGTTGCTTCTGGGCTTTGAGTCTTATCATATCTTTTTGCATTGTATAGTATCTTATCATGAGGCGGGGCCTGTCCCGACCCTTATAAGATAACGTTTCTTGTCTAGAGGCTTTGTAGACTATGTAAAGTATAGTATGGTCATGTATCGTACCGTAGACATTGTGGCTCCAACGGCCTAGTCATATAATATCTTTTGGCTTGCTAGTCCTATTTATCTTTTGAGGGCATGTTTAGTATGAAAGTAACTTATAATGTTCATAGGTAATGTATCGCTACAGGTTGGTTCTCCCGAGCCTTACCGGCAACGGGTGCCAGTCCGCCTTAATAGGATTTGGGGCGTGACATTATCATTATTTTTTTATGTTTATCTTTAATTTGACTATTTTAAGAATTCGTGACCTTTAGAATACATCAATTGTCTACCTTTTTTATCTCGGTAGAGGGAATAGGGGATAGAACGTGGAGATGAACAAAGTTTAGTTTGTGTTTCTTTATGAAATAAGGAATTTGAATTAGTGTCTAGGATAGGAATATACTTAGATACCTTACTTGGTTCACGCATGGGGTGATAGCTTAAATAACCTAATTGAATCATTACATCCCCGCTAAATGATGTAGTTGTAAGGTTCAACTTAGGTAAAGGATTAGAGGTCGGGAGACCATGATCATGAAACTAACCCTATGAATCAACAATCAAGATAAGCAAGTTAATGAATAAAGTTCAATAATATAGCATGATTGTTTGAAAATGCTTTAACCTTGGGTTTTCTCCTATTGATTATTTCAAGATTTTTACATTACACATTGTTTACTTTACTTGCAATATTCCAAACTCTCTTTTTGGTTACGTTTGTATCAACTGAATCTAAATTATGAATTAAAATAGAATTATTGTTGAATCAAGTCTTCGTGGGATCAATACTTGGCTTATTGAAGGCCAGTTTACCACTTGATAAGACCACGTACACTCGCGTGTGTGCTTGGGCACTGTTATGTTTTTGGCATCATTGTCGAGGATTTATTTTTTGGCAACTATTTATTTTAGTTTTACTTTTAGATTTATTTGGTGTTCTTTATGCTTGGTCTTGGTTATATTTTTGCAGGAAAAAGGTTTTAAGGTTAGAAAGTTGGCAAGGGATAGGGATTTGGTTGATCCAAGCCCCAAACCCGAACAACACTTCCATCAATGAAAAAGAGACATAATTTGTCTCCCCTAATTTCCACAAATAGAAGAAGACCAAGTAATTCCTACTCCAATGGCTGAAAAACAAGTACCCCCAGGATAGTTAGGGAAGTGGCAGTCCTATTTTCAATGAACTTGACTTCCCCAATTCAAATACTAGTTGATGGGGAGAATTTTGAGTTAAAGAATAATATGGTGCAACTTTTAATTAGGATTGGACAATTTGCAGGGCTGTCACATGAGGATCCACAAGTCCACTTGTAGACTTTCATTAAGCTTACTGACACATTCATTCTGACTGGGGTGAGTACAATCAGAGGGCTAAAAGGTGGTTGAATGCGGAGCCAGCTAATTTAATCACATCATGCGATGACTTAGCCAGAAAGTTCCTCATCAGATTCTTTCCATCAGACAAGACTGTGTGACTTCATAGTGAGATAGTGAGCTTCAAACCAAATCTTGATAAAAATCTATATCACGCTTGGGAATGCTTCAAGTCCTTCTTCGGGACTGTCCACACCACCAATAGTCCAATGAGGTACTTTCTCATACTTTTGTAAAAGCTCTTGATCATAATACGAAGATTTTGCTAGATTCATCTGCCAATGGTCAAGTACTGGAGTTGACTTATGATGAGTTGTACACATTGTTGAACCACATAGAATAAGGAAATCTAAAGTGGAGCTTAGATTCTAAAAGGTTGATGAAAAAAATTATGGGTGTATTGGAGCTAGACAAGTTCACTGGCTTATCAGCTCAAGTTGCAGCATTGCAAAATATAATAAATACTCAGTTCACCAGCCTTAAATTGGGAGCTCCATAACCTACAGCCACAACTAATGCCATCCAAGAAGTTGCAGGTTGGTGTGAAGTGTGTGGTAATAGTGGTCACTTAGCTGCCATGTGTGCTTCCAATCCAGAATCGGTGATATATGTGGGCAATGCTCAAAGAACAAATTATGGTAATGTCTACAACATGAAGTGGAAAACTCATCCTCGGAATATAAAACAATAATAAATTCAGCAACCAAAGGACAAGGGAATCAGTCAACTAGCAATATGGAAGAGATGTTGAAGAAGCTTTGAGCTAATCAAGTACAGTTGACTACAGACATGAAAAATTTGCAAGCAGCCCAGAGAAGTTTAGATTTAATGATTGGGCAGTTGCAGCAAGCATTGAATACTAGGCCTCAAGGTGGTATGCTAGTAGATACAGACAATCCAAAGAAGGTTATGGAAATCACCTTAACGAGTGGTAAAGTGATTCAAAGAGAACCTTCAAAGGAAGCTAAGGAGGTTGGTGATGATATGGTGACTAAATAGGTAAATGAAGAATTTGCTAAAAAATCAAGGAAGTCTAAGTACTTGAAAGAAAAAGTTATTGTAGAAGAAGTGAAGAAGACACCGCCACTACCCTTCCCTCAGAGGCAAATTAAAGTGAAGAAAGATGCAATGTTTAAGAAGTTCTTTGATACATTCAGAGAGCTTCACATTAATTTACCTTTATTAGATATTTTCATGGTATTCCTAAGTATGCAAAGTACTTGAGGGATGTGATTTTTGATAAGGTAAAATTTTAGGATGTGGGGGCAATAACACTCACTGAAGAGTGTAGCACAGTAATAACATAAAAAATCCCTAAGAAATTGAGAGATCCGAGGAAGTTTACTCTACCTATCCAAATTGGGAGTAAAGTGATCCATACATTGAGTGAGTTAGGGGATAGCATAATTCCGATGCCCCTATCTTTATATGACACATTGGGCTTGGGATAGCCTAAATTGACAAAGTTGGTTTTGCTGCTCGCAGATGGGTCCATGGCTTATTCGGAAGGAATTATTGAGGATGTCCTCATAAAGGTTGGTAAATTTTTTATTCCTGCTAACTTTATTATTATTGATTTTGAGGAAGACGAATAGGTACCAATCATCTTAGGGTGTCCATTCTTAGAACCAGAGGAGCATTGATTGATGTTAGAGAAGGCACACTCAAAATAAGGGTAGAGGATAAAGAGGTGGTATTTGATGTTTACAAAGCACCTAAACTAACATCCCACTATAAATATTTATGTATGATCAATGTTTTTGAATGGGACGAGTATGGGGTGGTTATTCCACCATAGACCTCTTTGGACAACCTAATTAAGCAGCCTAAATTTCTACCGCCTAAGCTTGATTTGATGCTAATTGATGAGCCTGAAAAGGCTAAAGTTGAGAAATCTGCTGCTCTTGAAAATCCACACCCAAGAGAGGTGAAAATAATAATAAAATGGATATTAAGCTTGATAAAGAGAAGGAAAGAGAATGGCTAAGTCGTTAGTTGGGTCGTGCTGTGACACTAAATTAGGCGCTGCTTGGGAGGCAACCCAAGTTAAGTAGGTATGATTTTTTTTAGTTTTTTAGTTTTTATTTCACATAGTTTTTGTTTTTGATTGAGTCATGGGTTGATGGAAAGTCTGAGTACCGAAAACCTAAGCTAAAAAGCATGGCAAAAACTGAGTGTGGGGTCCCATGGATCCTAGAAATTCAAAAGATACTACTAGCTTGGCCTAAAGGCCTCAGGGAGTATTTTTGTCTTTTGATTTTAAGTTCACTTTGGGAACAAAGTAGATTTTTAAGTATAGGGTAGGGAAATTCCTAAATGTTGGCTCAATTTAAAAGAAATTAGGGTGAGCTATTTTTCATTACATAATGATAGTGGGTTTGTTTGTAAAAGCATGTGGAATAAATGAATTGCTACTTTTGAGATACCTAGGCTCAAATTTTTGACTTTTGTACTTTTTGGCTTAAATTTGAATTCATGCTATTGTTTGGTTGGGAGTCCATGATGATCCTATTGAGTTGAGCATGTGCCATATGCGTGTGAAATTTTTGAATATTCCTTGTTGCATGAGATGTCTAAAACTTGCCCGGTGTGTGTGTAAAGTGAAATAAAGAGTGTTGGTTAAGGAGATGATTTAGGCATTTCTTTGATAGCCTTGTTTTATACCTTCTATTTGTCCTACCCTTCGTGCATTATCCTAGTTAACCCCCATTGAGCCTTTGGCCTTTTATTTTGTAGCCTCATATATAGCCTAATCCCCTTCTTTGATAGACCATAATTTGATCCAAAAAGTTTCTAAGAGCTTTAATAAAAAGTTGATTTAGTAAGGAGTTTGAGAAATTGAAGAAGAAAAAGGTAAAATTGATGCCCCAAGGTAATAGTTATTGGTGTTTATATTTGATGTGTGGTGGTTAGGAGTGATATAAATGGTTTTAGAAATATTTCAATGATTGTAGTAAATAAGAAAAATTAAATCTTGAAGGAATAAAAAATACGCCCCCCATATGTTTGTGAAAATGCTAAAAAGAGATGGGGAAAAATAAAATAATGGGGTAGACAAAAATAATGTAAATTGGGTATTGGAGATTTGTTTTAAATATATAATGTAGTGTATTAAAGCGCATAGAGAGGTTCGTCACTATTTCCAAATAGTTCCTACCCGTCATTTAGCCTACATTACAACTCAAAAAAGATCTATTTGATCCTATACTTGACATTCTAATATTAGTGGATCATTACACTAAGGAAAAGCCTATGGTTCATTATGTGTAGCTTGTGAATCCTTTATGAGAGTGAGTGTAATTTGGTTCTTGTACCCATTGTGATAAATTGCTTAATTGTGAGTTATTATAGGTAAGTCATTTGTGGTGAGGGGCACATGTTTGATGAATATGGGGGGTATGTATGATGTCCTTGATTGAATTATAAGCATGAGTTTTCCAACTAGGTGAGTCAATTCTTGAGGTTAGGATGCTTTGGAGTAGTGTTCATAAGCTTTCAATCGTGTTCATAACAAGCTTAGTATAGAAACTTGCATTCCGTGTAGTTATTGTAGTACTAGCTTGGGTGTCTTGAATGTAGTATAAGTAGAGTCTACAGCTTATGAATAGTGAAAATTTCTTCAAGGATGAACAAGGTTTTAAGTGTGGGATGGTGATGTTGGGTATATTTATGCATTCTAGCATCACTATTCTAATCTTTTTAGCCTTGTTTTGAGGATGATTCGTATGATACATAGGTTGATAATGAGATGAATTTGCATAAAAGTGTTAAAGAATGTGTTTTAATATTCAAAGTGAATTCCAAAGAAGTTTGTACCTAAAAGATTCATTTAGAGTTCAACCCGAAAAACTAGTGTTACTAGCTTGAGCTAGGTACTTGTCTAGTTGGTCTCGTTGGATTCTAGTGTGTTTAATGAGTTACTTATGGTTTTAATGTGTCATTATGAGTGGAATAACTTGTTGGTAGTTAGAAAATTTCAATTTGAGTAAGTGTACAGCTGGAACAATAAGTGAAAGATCAATGTGAACTAGCCTAGTTTAGCTCTTGTTTTGATTTATCGTTATGAGTAGTGTGTTATGTTTGTCTCCTAATTTATGGTGTGTGGTTGAGTAGAAAGCTTTGTGAGCTTAATATGATGATATTTTGATGTTAAAAAGGCTTGAAATCCATGGGAAAGACACCACAAGACAAGGGACTAAGAGGGAAGACTCAACACTTAACCAAAATTTAGAGAGCAACTTCCAGAGGCTCAGGGCGATATCGAGGCGCCGCACCACTTGGAGTAGGGATATGGGCAGGGAGCAACCTTTTCGTGAGCTACACTCAAACCATGGCTCAACCTTTCTTGGAGTGGAGCTATAGCTATGGCAATGCCCCATCCACTCCCGAGCTCAATAACTGACAGTTTCTAACTCCAACACGGACTCGGCTTACTCCTATACTATAAATACATGTTATATCATATTTTTACATATATTTGCACATATTTTGGAGAGAAAAGATCTCCTATAACCTCATAATTAGGTTTTTATTATTTTTATTTAGTTTTTATATATTTTTAATCGTTAATTACAATTTTGTGATTACGATTATTACTATGTGTGGCTAAATGCCCCTTTTTGGGGTTGAAGCCAAGAACATGAGTACTATTTTTTTGAATTAACTTTGTTTAATTTGTTTATCATTATTGGTTGTGTGTGCATATTTGATTTAACTATTTTACTGATTCATGACCCTTAGAATACATCAATTGTCTACCTTTTTTATCTCGGGAGAGGGAATAGGGGATAGAACATGGAGATGAACAAAGTTTTGTTTGAGTTCCTTTATGAAATAAGGAATTAAAATTAGTGTCTAGGACAGGGATGTACTTTGATACCTTACTTGATTCACACATAGTATGATAGCTTAAATAACCTAATTGGATCATTACATCCCCGCTCAACGATGTAGTTGTAAGGTTCAACTTAGGTAAAGGATTAGAGGTTGGGAGACCATGATCATGCAATTAACCCTACGAATCAACCACCAAGATAATCAAGTCAATGAATTAAGTTCAATAACATAGTATGATTGTTTGAAAGTACTTTAACCCTGGGTTTTCTCCTATTGATTGTTTCAAGATTTTTACATTATGCATTGTTTACTTTACTTGCAATATTCCAAACTCTCTTTTTGGTTAAGTTTGTATCAATTGAATCTAAATTGTGAACTAAAATAGAATTTTTGTTGAATCAAGTCTCTATGGGATCGAGACTTGGCTTATTAAAGGCCACTTTATTACTTGATAAGACCACGTACACTTGTGTATGTGCTTGGGCGCTGTCAACTCCTTTCTATATTTTTATAATAATTTAGTTCTAAAATCTTCCCCGGGTAATGGATTTAAGAATTTACACTCTCTTTAGCCACCGCTTAAGTCTGTGCACCTATTATATATCTATATATATCTCCTCGATGTGGGACAGAGAAAAATGATCATATTGATGATATAATTTCAAGTAATTCTCTATGATTGATTATGTTTAGGATATTGAGTATATTTAATAGTACAAGTATGAATATTGATTATATATTTATTAGTATGAGTTTGGCTACTGATTATATATTTATCGGCTCAAGTTTGGATATTGATTATATATGTACCAATTCAAGTTCAGTTATTAATTATATATTTATTAGTTCATCTCAAATATTAATCATGATACTGATGATGTGAGGTTGTACAATGGTTTAATTATTTTATTTTGATCAATTGTGGTATTACGAATTATATTCGAGCATCCATTCTTGTATGTGCATTGCCTACCGGTAGTATGCTCTTATATCTATCAGTCTTATAAGGGGTTACATAGGTATGGGTGATAAGTATGGCTTGTGGTATATTATATATTGATTGAACCTTTTGATCCTAGGGTGGTGGGGGTTCGTGAAAGGCTCGGTTAGGTATTATTTGTCTGTACTAGTCGATTACTCGTGTTGTCATTACTATTGTTATTATTGTTGTTATGATCATTGTTATGGCTAGTTTGTGGCAGCTTTGTTAATAGCTTAGTATTGAAATTTGAGGTATGATTTTGCTATTTCATCTTACAATTAGAATATTATGTATGATTAACTCATGATTATCCATATGGATCAAAAACCCTGAGTATACTAGCACTACTTTCTAATATGATTATGACGACTTAAGATTCTAGTCTGATGACTTACGTCGTACCATGATTTGACCTTGTTTATACATAGATGTATATCTATTTATATGTAGCTATGGTATTACCATATATCCCTCCATTCCTTTATTTACTCAAGTTGTATATTCATTCATTGGCCATGTATACTGTTATATGTCCTTATTTTGCCCTTATTCGTATATTGGTTAGTGATATACAAATATTGTCGAGATTCCTAAGTATGGTTGTAACAGGATAGTTCATCCATAATACTTCCTTAGCCATATTATGTTAGTTTCTTGGATATGAATAGGATAGCTTGCCTTTACTATTTCACTAGTTTTATTATGTGGTTTTTGGACATTTGGGTTAACCCTCTATTTCTGTTTATATGTTTTATATATCTACATTATCTTTGGAGCTTAGTCGGCAGTTACATATCGAGTACCATGTGTTTGGTACTCATACTATACTTCTATAGCTTGCACATCATAATACGAGTTATTGGTTGTGTTGTGTGTGTCTTGTGGAGCAGCAATAGTTAAGAGACATAGAGTAAGTTCCTGACATTCGGAGTATTACTTTCCTCCCTCTTATGTACTAGACTAGTCTCTATGTTGTATTCATAGGTGGTTGTATCTATATATTTATTTAGTACCTTATTTGTATTCTTCTTATGTTAGAAGCTCTTATACTGATTCCACCAGCTTTTGGGATTATCTTTTGTATTTTAAGTCTTTTATTACATCTAATTTGCATCTTCCATTCATTCTTTTAGTTCGTTAGTAGTAGTTTTAGACTATGAGTTTGGCTTTCCTACTGGCGAGTTACTGTAGGTGCCATCATGATTTGAGAAATTAGGTCATGACAAATTGGTATTAGACCCAGGTTCACCGGTGTATTATACTAAGAGCTAAGTGTTTTCGACATGTATTTTGAGAGCTTTGGAGTAGCATCATACTAGAGAGTGAGAGATGGATATCAAATATCTTTAGCATCACCCAAAGAATTTAGGGCCAACTCAGGCTCTGATAGAACTCGTGACTAATTTAGCACTTTGAGGTTAAGCATTGGGGATACTGAATCTAATTGTAGATATCTCATAACCAAGGAAGGAATTTGGTTCATCGAGCAGTTCTTAGACCGAAGTTGGGTCTATTGGTATTCATCAAGGTTCTTTATCATTTATTGAGTATGAGATTAGGTTTCTTGAGTAGGTCAAGAATATTCATATGCTATATCCTTCCGAGCTAGAAATGGTGTATGGATTTATTAGAGAATTAGTATTACCACTCTGTTTGGCTTTGGAGCACTTGATAATAATTGGGTCTTCCTTTTCTCAGGTTGTTGATCATTCAAGGGCCATAGAGAGAGCATTCATTAATACTTATAAAAGTGGTGGTAAGAGACCATGCAACTAGTATAGTTCTATTGGTATTTCATTCTTTAGTGAGAATCTTTTGATGGAGGTCAGCTTTACTTGTAGCCTATCAGTTCAATGTAAGTAGTGTTTCAGACTCTAGGTAGCTCTTAGATTAGTTATGGTGATCACAGTGGGTAGAGTTCCCATTAGACCTTATAAATTTTTTGGTATGGGTCTTCAGGTCGTGGCGGCTATTTTGGATTGGAGGGTCAGTATCTCAAAGTATTTCAGGAGCTTATTTTAGTTGTAGTGAGATGGGACATTAGCATAGAAAGTGTCCCCAGTAAGGGATTATTGGTCATTAACCTTATAGAAATCAGTCTCATAGTATTGTGACCTTGTTAGTTGGAGATAGTGTGTTTGGCACCTCAGTTTATGATTCATTGAGTTGGTTTGAGGTTAGACCTATTTAAATTTATTCTCTCTTAGACCCATCAATGATGTGATTGTCGTTTTCACTATAGTAAGTATGCTTTTATTTCCCACATTTACCTTTTCATTATGTGTATTGACCCATTGACGATTATATGACATGATAAGTTCAAAATTGGTTGTTGTGTGCCTTGTTATTGAATTCATGATCATATGAATACTCCCATAATTTGTTGCTTTTAGTAGTGAATGGAGTAGATCTTTATTGATAGTTTCTCCCTATTGATGTAGCATTTGGATTTGAGTCCCATTTACCTTGGCATATTAGCCTTATTGTGGCCCTTAAGTGGTACTTTCTATTGATGTTCATTTTTGGTATCGCCTATACTTTATATTGATATTTATATTTCTTGATGTTATTAATCCTCATTGGGTATCTGTTTAAATTAGTGATATATAGCTAGAAATCTATTCCTTTGAGTTCTTATTTGTTAGCCCAGGCAGCTATAGCCTGATTTGATGATTTTGTTTCTATAGTTAGGTGAGGTTGCTTGTTTTTCTCTATTATTGGCTATGCTATGTTGATTGTGAAGTGGACTATGGTATTGAAAGTAAGTTGACCTTCTGTGATTCTGTTATGATTCTAGAGTTGGCAATTTAGTTATATCACCCGTTCTCGAATTTGGGATTCTTAGACTTGCCTTCTAGATTATGAAGGCTTTTGTTTTTGCTATCCCTCTCTATGTAGCCACTTTTTTAGATTGACTAATCTAGGTTCCTTTCTTTTATTTTGGCTATTTCTGCACTCGATAGTGGTTTTGATATTAATATTGAGATTTCCTACATTTATCTCTTAGATTTTTTAGATTCATCTCCTTGTGATAGTTTTCTCTTGGTACTAGTATGGAGATTGGATGCTCATTTCTCGTTGTTATGTGGTTCTTGTCTAAAATGGAGCTTGAGAGTTAGAGGCGGGTGGTCTTTCTTGTGATTGCTTCTTGAGTTGGAGAATAAAAAATTCTTTATCTTGAGTTGTTGGTTAATTTTTCGGTAGTGGTATTAACCTCGACTTAGGTGTCAGGATTAGTACTTCCTTCCTCGACAAGGTGCTTCATGGTTTGTTTGAGCTATAATTGTCCTACTTCGGTGTATTTAGAAAATCCCCATTTAAGAGTTGTTCAGCCTAAGGAGAATTTTGAGTGCTTCTCCTTAAAGATATTTGCGAATGAGTACTCTTTGCCAAGATAGAGTATTAGACTAGTTAGTTTTCAGCAAAAGTTCTATTTCTCCGAGTTGCTAAAGATTTTGTTGTTTCAAGCGTGAGTCACAGCCTTGGGGAGTTCTTGAGTATGCTTTGATAGTTCATGCCCTCCAGCAAATGTGGAGTTGATTTCTTATGTTTCAGTCAATGATTTATCCTCTATTGTGATTTTGTTCTTCAGCTATGTTTGGATTTTAGCTCGGTATGATTAATCTCGGATATGTCAAATTTGGATACTAAGGTTAATTTGAGTAGTTGACATTAATATAGACTTATTGGCTCAGTTTTTTAGTTGACACCTTGTAATGGCGATTTGGAAGTTATGATAAATTTGTATTATGAATGCCTACCTATCTTCAGGTTTGGTTTGGGTATTTGAAATTGAGCGGTTCAGCCTTGGTATTGAGATTCCATCTTTGAGCATAGTAATTGAGTGCAACATTCATTTTAGATGTGTTTCAATTCGGATTTCATCTATGGGCTGGTTGATCCTACTTTGTGGTTACCTATTCATCCTTAAGTTTGGATAGATTATTGTTGATAGGTGTTTAGATGGTAGTCTATAGACCCAGTATTAGTTTCTTCAGCTTTAACCTTGGGTCTTCAATTTTCTTTGAGATTCTCTGATGATATACTCAGTGGGAGTAGTATACTTGAGTTGGATTTATCTTGGCTTCATTCTTTATTGATGGGACATCCTAGAGCGGATCATTTAGTGATGAGTAGTTGTGCCTTAGACTCTTGGATTTTATTTTCGAGGAACATTCGGACCATTTAAAGCATTGGCTTAGATTGAATCCCTTGGTTATCTATGCTGTGAACATAGGTAGCTCTGTGTGGGCTTATTCTCATGTTTTCCATATGGCTTTCAGTAGATTAGTTTTGGTTCTTTGAGTTATCTATGATGAGATTTTACGGATAGGACTCAGGTGATTTTTCTCCTAGTTTAGAGTGGATAGTAGATGTGGATTGGCAAGAAAAGGTTATAAATGGATTTGGAGTCGGTTATATGACTCATGCCTTGGTTTGCTTTTGGCTTGGATGAGACTTCATTTGATTGTGCAGGTATCGAGATAGTTTCGGTGTGTGGTGGTTTATATTTTTGTGCATCGACCTTCCTCAGTTCAGTTGGTGGTTGAGGTTGAGTTTTGGCTATTTGGAAGTAAAGTGAGAGAGCTGGTTGGAAAAGGGATACCTGTGCGAAATCCCTTGAAAGTGTTCTATCTTTTTAGAGGTTATCTGTTCACGATCCAAACATGGGCCTAACAGATATCTCAAGTCCACCGAGGATTAGAGACCATCCCCATTTCCTAGTAAAACCGAACACTATGCCCAACAAAGGTTGAATTCCAAATATATAATAAGATAGGATATAAAAGTTCAAAAGAATCCAAGATAACTAAATATCCAAAAACCAATATCTAAAAACACCCAAGTCTACAACAATATCCACAAAGCCTATAAACAATACCGAAAGCCAATCTAAGTCGGAACATGCCTCCAACTATGACAATAACAATGACAATGATAATGTTTATGTGAACTCTTCAATCCTAGTCTATGAAAGGAGTCTGATGAAATGACCAAGTCTTCCGAAGAATGGAAGCTCACCATTTCACCACCAACGACCAACAAACCGAGCCGATCCAACTAATACTGTGCAGGAAAAGTAGAATTATCTTTGGTGCCTGCATCACGTGGTGATACAGCTTCCAAAGATAGTTAGTGGGTTGATCACTAGCATGTAACTCAGGCATAAGTTATAAACTAATACCATGATCCATATTTCAAAATCATTCAAAACAAATATGCACAATCATATATATATATATATATAAGCATGTCATGTCGAGACAAAGAACAAGGCTTAGCATAAAGTAAACTTTTTCCTAGACTATATAGCTCAACCGTCAAAAATAGGCACCCACGGGCTATATGGTTTCAGCTCCCCCTACTGAAAGGACCCCAGTGTCTGTTAACTGTATGAACCAGAGGTATCAAGGAAGACCAGGGAATGACCCAAGCCCACATCAATCCAAGATACAAATATATCAATAGTGTGAACTAGGCACACAGGTCATCAAGACCAAACCACACGTCGGCAAACATGAGTTTCCAGTAGAAGTCATCCAAGAACCATACCTTTATGTCTTTACTACATAACCCCCATTAAGCCCAATTTAAATAAAATTTCACATACCTCATTTATTAACTAATTAACCAAATGTTAAGGCACACCATGGGTATCCTCATACCCTTGCACTTGTAAGTCTATCTCTATGCCATAACAATCGCATTAAATTGGGGGGAATGCCTCAACCCCTTTTGTTCATTAAATCAAATCATAGCCAACAAGGCTCTCAAAATCCATGTTCATTGTTTAATCATGTATGCAATGTAATAACATAGGTGGGTAAGTCAAACCAAGTGACCATTTCACAATTTAAAGCCATTTACACAAGTGGGTAGTGGGAACACAATTATTCAAAACCAATTCCAATCTCAAAACATCAATTTGGGGAAAGCCATGGCCCTCTAGTTTATTCACCATTCCTATGCACTCCACAAGTTGTAAAAACATAATTAAAGAATAAAAATGCATATTGAATCAACGGAAAACAATTTAAGAATCAACCACGTTAAAACCCTCAACCACATCAAAACCGACATTCAAAACTATCCAACTAAACAACTTAAATACATGCTTTTATAAATCAATAAATGGGAAGAGTAACATGCCTAAAATACCAAAATTATGGAGAGAACTCAACCCTTGAGCCATTAGATGACCAACATCTCGAAAACCCTAAGTATCTTGACCTTGAAGAGTTTGGAGAGAAGAGAGTGTGTTTTGATTGTGTTGTGAATGAGAAATAACCCCCTTGAGTGTTTCATGGGCGTGGGGTTTAAGTAAGTAAAAAGAGGAATTGACCAAAATGCCCTTAATAGAAAGACTAAAAATTGACCACCCAGTCTCTACGAGTGACCTTGAGACTCATAGGGTTGTCTTACGACTCATCAAGTCCAACTCATAGTCTGGAGAGTGTCCACAATCACCAACACTGACTTGGATATGTGTTGTACCATACGACTCATACTTAGTCATTACGACTCCCAAGGTTCAGTCATTGTCAAAGTAGAAACAATTGGGTATCACACTAAGGCTACATAAGACACCATATGTATCGTTTTGAGTAATTATGACTCGTATCGCTTAGTAGTAGTTATAGAAGAAACTCTTGGCCAACATATTAGCCAGGCTATGATTGGGTCCTTAAGACCCGCCAAGACTCCCTACGACTCATACGGAGAGTCATAATCTAGGCAATAAGGATAAAATTTTAGAAATATTCCAGGGACCAAAATTCAGAGTGTTATATTCTCCCTCTTATGATCATTAATACCCGAAGAGAGAAGGCTTTCATTAGCACGATTTGACTCCAAACTCAACCACACTTACCTCTAGCAAAGATAGAAAACAAAGATATTAAGGAAATCACAATTTCCTTTAACAAAGTTAGAAAACAAAGATGATAAGGAATACACATACCTCAAGCACAATTATCCAAAGACGGAAACAAGAATGGGTACTTTAACTTCGTGTCCTTTTTGGCTTCCTATGTAGCTTCTTCATGCTTTTGGATCCTCCATAAAACCTTTACTGAATCCACATCCTTCACTCGCAATCGGCAGATTTACTGATCCAAAATCTCAATCGAGACCTCCTCATAAGACAAGGAATCTGAGACACCCATACTTTCTAAAGGAACAACCAAGGAAGGATCGCCCACACACTTATTCAACATTGACACATGGAAGACTGGATAAATGGAACCCATACTAGAAGGCAATTCAAACTCATAAGCCATATTGCCCATGTGCCTCAAAATATGATATGGATCCACATAATGAGGACTGAGCTTCCCCTTGTTTCCAAACCAAATCACTCCCCTCATAAGAGACACCTTTAAGAACACCAAACCATCCTCATCAAACTCCAAGTGTCTTCATCTTATGTTCGCATAGGACTTTTGGAGACTTTGGGCAGTCTTAAGCCTATATTAAATAACCTTCACCTTATCCATAACTTGGTGAACAAATTTGAAACCATACAACCTATTCTTAAAAATCTCAAACCAGCCAATAGGAGACCTACATCTCCTACCATACAAATCTTCGAACGGAGCTATCCCAATACTAGAATAATAGCTATATAAGAAAATTCTATGGGAGGAAAATGGTCAACCCAACTACCACTAAATTCAATCACATAATACCTTAGCATATCCTCCAAATTTTGTATTGTCCTCTCCACTTGTCCAACTATCTGTGGGTAGAAAGAACTACGGTTCACCCTAGTCCATAAAACCCTCTGAAAAGAAAGCCAAAAATGGGATGAGAACTTAGTACCTCGATCAAATATGATGGAAATTAGAGCACCATACAATTTAGCGATCTCCTCAATAAGAGCTTAGCATTATCTTTCGTCGAATTATTAGTCTTCACTGAAAGAAAGTGAGAAGATTTAGTCATCCTATCATCAATGGCCCAAATGGAATTAAACTGACAGCAAGACTACAGAATACCAGTAACTAAATCTATATTAATCACATCCCATTTCCATATGGGCAACTCAATCTCTTGAGACAAACCACCAGGCCTCAAGTGCTCAACTTTCACTTGTTGACACACCATGCACTTAGCCACAAAATTTTCCACATCCCTCTTCATGTTACTTCATACATAAATTTCTATTAAGTCATGATACATCTTTGTAGAACTAGGATGAACAGTGTACCTTGACTCATGAGCCTCTGCTAAGATTCTCTTTTGCATCCCACCAACATCGAGACTGCATAACATGCCTTGGCACCTCAAGATACCATCCCTACCAATATCAAAAGCCATCACCTTTTGGTGACCCATATCATCCTTGATCTGAATAAAGAGATGGTTTAAGACCAATTTCTCCATCACCTCAACACAAAGAGATGACTTCACCACCTTTTGTGCAATCACATCACCATCCTCAGAGTCCAAAAACCAAACTCTAAGATTATCTAAATGGTGAATATCCTTCATTAGGTCTCACTTCTCCTTATTAACATGAGACAAGCTCCCCATGGATAACCTGCTAAGAGTATCAACAAACACATTAGCTTTACCTGGAAAATAATAGACTCATGTCATAGTCCTTGAGAAACCCAAGCCATCTCCTCTGCCTGAGATTTAGCCCCATCTAGGGGAACACATACTGCAAACTCTTATGTCTGAAAATATGTCAGCATGAACCCCATACAAATAGTGACGGCAAATTTTAAAAGGAAAGACCATTGCCAACAGTTCCAAATCATGGGCCGGATATTTTTTCTCATGCATCTTCAATAGCTTAGAAACATATGAAACAACCCTACCATGTTGTATCAGCACAAAACCTAGTCCTATACGAGATGCATCACAATAAACAACTATGCCATCAGTACCCTCAGGTAGAGTCAAAATTGAAGTTAAAGTAACTTTTTCTTCAACTTATCAAAACTACTCTCACAAGCATCAGACTATATAAACTTTGCCTTTTTTTGAGTCAGCTTGCTCAATGGGGCCTCAATGGAAATGAAACGTTCCACAAATCTTTTGTAATAACTGGCTAAACCCAAAAAGCTTTGAATATTAGTTGGAGTCATGGGTTTAGCCCACTTCTTAACCACTGTAAATTTTTGTGGATTGACCATGATCACTTCATTAGAAACACTATGGCCAAGTTAGGCCACAACATTCAGCCAAAACTCATATTTGAGAATTTTGCATACGACTAATGATCTTTAAGGGTCTACAATACCATCCGAGGTGATTGTCATGATCCTACTCACTCATAGAATACACCAAAATATCATTAATAAACACAATTACAAATAAATCTAAGAATTGGCAAAATACCCTATTTATAAGATCCATGAATATCATCGGGGTGTTAGTCAAACCAAAGAACATCAATAAAAACTCAAAATGATCATACCGAGTTTGGAAAGCAATCTTAGGGATATCCACCTCCCTAATCTTTAACTAATGATAACCCGACTGAAGATCAATCTTAGAAAAGTACTTGCTCCCTAAAGTTGATCAAATAGGTCATCAATCTGAGGAAGAGGATACTTATTCACCTTATTTAATTAGCGATAGTCTATACACATCCTAAGGTACCCATTCTTCTTACGCACGAAGAGAACTGGAGCACCACATGGAGAAACACTAGGGCAAATAAAACCCTTATCTAGAAGATCTTTCAATTGCTCCTTAAGTTTCTTCAGCTCAGCTAGAGCCATACTGTAGGAAGGGATGGAGATAGGATGAGTGTATGGAAAAAGATCAATCCCAAAATCAATTTCCATCATTGGGAAATACCTCAAGACTCACAGACCACAAGGATCGATTAGAAAGAAAGACCTTCAGATCTAAGATCCTTAACATACACTAACTGGTAAAGAAACCCCTTGGAAACTAATTTTTTGTCTCTAAGATAAGAAATAAATCTTCCCTTGAGCACTAGGGAAATACTTTCCCACTCAACCATTGTCTAATTCAGGAATCAGAAACTGACCCTTCAGGTTCGATAATCAAGAGACGCATAGAACGAGTGTAACCAATCCATCCACAAAATCACATCAAAGTCTAACATGTCTAATTCAATTAGGTCCACTAATATATCCCTACCATAAATAAATACCATGCAACCCATATAGACTCTTCTTGACACAATAAAGTCATGCACTGAGGTAGTCACATAAAGGGATTAGGAATACCCTCAGGATTAAAACCAAAATGAATAGCCATATATAGGGTCTCATAAGAGAGAGTATATCTAGGATCAAGTCAACAATATACATCTCAAGAGAAGAGTTTTAGCATACCAGTAACAACATCAGGAGATACCTCAGATCTTAATGAGTGGAAGTAGTATACAAATGATTACAACTAGTGTCAAAGCCAGACTAGAACCTTTTGGTGTGGAAGTATAAGAAGTAGCAACTTGGACATTATTAACCCCTGTACAAGAACGTCTGAAGGACAGTTCCTCTGAATATTTCTAGGCTAACAACATTTGAAACACTTATTCCTCCTTTCATCACAAAAAGCCACGATGCACCTATCTATAGAAATAACAAGAGGGATAAGATAGAGTAGACTAAGCCCCACTGGCCAAAAATTGGGCACCATATGCCTTAAATCCACTAATTCTCTGAAAATAGTGATCACCAGATATCTTAGGATATAGAGCACTGGCTATAGAATATGAACTAGAAGTCCCCCACTTCTTCTTAGACCACTGCCTGCCATCCTTTCCACTATTCTACTGGCCACAACCCTACTTAGAAAACCAAGATCTCTTACCTTTCCTCTCCCATATTTTGACATGTTTTTTTTCATCTTTCACCGACTACATATACACCATAAGCTTAGAGATATCTATTTCACTATTTAATAAAGTGGCCTTACACTCCAACACCAAGTCTCAAGAAAACTCTAAAGCAAACTTCCTCATCTTAGCCTTTACATTAGATACTAGCTCAAGATCATAACAGGATAATTGGTGAAATTTCAAGTCATACTCCTTCACAGTCATTGTGCCTTACTTCAAAATCATGAACTCCTCAACCTATGAATCCCACAGCCCCTTAGTAAAGAAGCAATAAATAAAAGCGCCCAAGAAATCCTTTCATAATGCCAACTCCATATTATCTCCCCTAGACTGATCCACTCCTTATACCACTGATATACCATGTCTTTCAATAAGTATGTAGCAAATTACACACCCTTAGAGTCAGAAGCATGCATCACATAGAAAATCTTCTCTATCTTATATATGAACACTTGAGAATCCTCCTTAACCTCAGAATGAAGGTTGAAGGATTCAGCCTTATAAACTAACCGACCCTGGTAGCCTCAGAAAAACTCACAGCAGCACCAACAGGACTCAATTGATATGACTTAGATGTTACTAACTAGGTCAATAGATAATGTAATAATGGAACACAACATTGGTAATATCTCCTAGAGGTAACCAAGCATGAGTGTTACCAGTGAGAGAATGATCAATGGGGATTGGTGGAACTCTACTAGGGAAATCAAAAGAAGCAACCCTAGACCAGGTATGAACTCTTTAAGTATAATAATCCATGTCCACACTATTGTAAAGTAGGATATAGGAGTTTTCAACAACATTAGATCTTCTGGGAGGCATGATCTGAAAAGAGAAAAAACATGAATTAGATGAGATTTCAAAATCTTAGACTTTACAATCGATAGTGTATCCCAAAAAAGGGAATTATTTGTAAATGCCTCATAGCCTCTCCCTTATAAGTGTGGCATACTACACATCCATGAAAGATTTTGTGGACACTGAATGACTCCAAATTTAGGATCTGATACCAAATATATAACAAGATAAAATATAAAAGGTCAAAAGAATTCAAGAAAACTAAATATCTAATAACCAATAACCAAAACCACCCAAGTCCACAGGACTATATAGAACTCCTCTAAGTAATACCGAAAGCAAGTCGGGATATGTCTTCAACTCTGACAATAATAATAACAATGATAATATTAATGTGAAGTCTTCAATTCTAGTCAATGAAAGAAGATTTATGGAATAACCAAGTCTTTAAGAGAATGGAAAATCACCACTTCACCACCAATGACCAATGAACCAAACTGATCTACCTAACACTACATAAAAAAGTAGAAGTATCTCTAGTGCTTACATCTAATTAGGATACATCATTTTGAGATGGTTAGTTGGTTAAGAACTAGCATGTAACTAAGGGATAAAGGATAAAATAATGTCTTGATCCACATTTCAAAATCATTCAAAACTAATGTACATGATTATATATATAAATACACGGATATTATGCAGGCGCAAGGAACAAGGATTAACAGAAAGTAAACATTATCCTGGACTATGTAGCTCAACCATCATAAATAGGCACCACGAGCTATATAGGTTCATATCTCCCTACTTAAAGAGCCATAATGCATGTTTGCAACATGAATTAGAGATATTAAGAAATACCAGGAAATATCTCAACCCCACGTCAGTCTAAGATATAAATATATCAATAGTGCAAATTAGGAACATATGTCATCAAAACCAAACCTCAAGTCGAAAAACATAAGTTTCCAGTACAGTAATCTAAGACCCACACCTTCACTTATTTGTTATTAACCAATGAACCAATCGTTAAGGCACACCATGGGTATTGTCATAACGATGAACTTTCAAGCCTGTCTCTATACCCATTAAGCCTAATTTAAAGAAATTTTCACATACCTCATTTATTAAACATTGAACCTACCGTTAAGGCACACCATGGGTATCGGCATACCCTTGCACTTGTAAGCCTGTCTCTATTCTATAAGAATCACATTAACTTGGGGTAATGCCTCGACCCTCTTTGTTCATTAAATCAAATCATAGACAACAAGTCTTTCAAAATTCATTTTCATTATTTAATCATTTATTTAATGCAATAACATAGGTAGGTAAGTCAAACCAAGTGACAATTTTACAATTTAAAGCCATTTACACAAGTGGATTGACGACAAACAATTATTCAAAAGAAATTCCAATCTCAAAATATAAATTTTGGGAAAACCATGGCCCTTTAGTTTATTCACCATTCCCATACACTCCATCAGTCCAAAACCATTATTAAATCATAAACAATGCATAATGAATCAGGGAAAAATAATTTAAGAATCAACCATGTCAAAACCCTCAACCACATTAAAACCCACATTAAAAACCATCCTATCAAACTATTTAAATACATTCTTTTATAAAGTAATAATAGAGGAAGCGCAACATTCCTAAAATACCAAAATTTATAAAGACAAACTAATCCTTGAGTCCTTAGATGACCAACTTCTTAGAAACCCCAAGTATCTTGACCTTGGAAAATTTTGAGAGAAAAGAGTGTTTCTTGATTTTGCTATGAATAAAACATAACCCCTTTGAGTACTTTATGGACGTGTGGTCAAAGTATGGGAAAAGGGGAATTGACCATAATTCCCTTAATAAAAAGACTAAAAATTGACCGCTCAGTCGTAATGAATGACCTTGTGAATTGTAGGGTCGCCTTACAACTCGTAAGGTCCCACTCGTAGTTTGGATAGCCTCTATGATCACCAGCACTAACTTATCTATGAGTCATACCATACAACTCATTCACAGTCACTACAACTCACATCATCCAGTGATGGTCAAAGTAGAAACAACTAGGCATCACACTGTTAGGCTACGAAAGACACCATACGAATTGTTTTAAGTCTTTGCGACTCATATCCCCTAGTCATAGTCATATCAAAAACTTCAGGCTAATATACTGGAAAGGCTATGATTGGGTTTTTAAGACCTGTCAAGACTCTCTATGACTCATATGAAGAGTCGTGGTTTGTGTAGTGAGGATAAAATTTTAAAAATCTTCAAGAACAAAAATTGAGTTTTTATATGTGCTCCGAGCATGTGGGCCTAGTACCTCATCCTTTTGAGCTCTTCTAATATTTTTATCCGTTGACTTTCAAGGGCAAAAGTCCTTTTAGTAGTGGATAGTTTAATGACCCTCTAGGTTATTTTCTTTATTTTCGAGCATTTCCGATAATTTGAGCTTTCCCTCAGAAGCTACAGGTCTCTTATGAATTATTGGAACTGTCGATTCCATGATCAGATAGTTCGTTAGGATTAATGGCATATTTTTGTAGTTTGGAGCTTTTGTTATTTAGGATTTGGTGTTGGACCAAAACTTCTAGTAGATGGAATAGTATGAGAATTACAATGACACCACTATCTCTAAAATGTTAATTTTATGCTAGTAAGACTCTTGGTTCAGGTCTCGAGGCACCCGACCTTATTTTAAGCTTTTGGTTAAAGGTTAAGAAAATAAATTTCAGGTGTGGGACCTAATTTTATGAAAACGACCTTGGATGGAAACTTCAACTGTACCACTGAGTCTGGACTATCAAATTTGGGGTGGTTACATAGTTCATTTTCTATACGGATTACGAATGGATTTCAATTGGTTGGTAGAGAAAGCTATCAATTGGTGTCATTACAAATGCAAGCCAAGGGTCGTGATCGTGATAACCTTGGCAGGGAACTAGTACAATAACAGTATATAGTTCATGATCACGACCAGCCTATTCATCCATAAGATGTTATGATTGCAAACCCTGTGTTGTGGTTACGAAACTCGAGTGTCCAAGCTGGGTATAAACGGACCCCTTATTTTGTGATTTAGCTATTTCTGATAAATTTCTTGAGAGCTTAAACCCTAAAGAGTAAGATTAAGTGGGGTTGAAGATTATATATGTTTTTGAGAGCTTGATTATTGATTATTCTATGATTTTCCTTTGAATTCATGGTAAGATTCTATCAATTTCTTGATAAATTTTTAGAAACTAGGGCTTTGAATTCTTAAACTTTAAAGGTTGATTTGAGACCCGATTTGTGCTCCATTTTCTCTAAACTTTTAAACATAACTTCCTTTTCCTTCGAGGGATCTCATCATAAGATTAATTTTAGATTTCGTGCACGAGCCCCGTGGGCCTATTCGTGATCCAAAATTTGACTATACTTGTTAGATGGAAATATGGGTCTTATTTGATTCCTAACGATTCATAGATTAGGAATTTGATAGTGTGGCGGCATTTTGAGATCATGGAGTAAAGATGAACACATTTTTTTATAATTCAAATATTTATGGTACAGCTTTGAGGTAAACTTCTGTCTACTTTCTTCATAAGATGATGTGTTTTGTATATTGCATATGAATGTGAATGTTAAGATTGATTATAGGTAGAATACTGTGACTTGGTCTTGATTATTGAAGTTTGACGATTAGATAGTTGAATTGACTCATAAGGTGAAATACTTATTATACTTCTAGGATCTTATTACCCTAGGCTACTAGCATTTAGGCATTGTTGAAATTAATGAACCCTAGAATAGGTCTAATACATACTTGGCGGTTTTTGATGATGATTCCTGAATCTTGAGGTTATGGTTACGTCGAATATGTACCTACTATTGGGTCGAAGGCTATGTTATTATATTTGTTGGATTTGGGGAAATGTTTATCCTTGTAAAGGATGTGGCCATAGTTTATAGACACATTGATTTTATGATTTCATTTTGTGAATACTGGTGATGGCATGTGTTGATTCGGTACATTCATGATTACTAAATATGATAAATGGTATGATTCCAACTAAAATATGATTTTATTACTATTTTTCCTAAATAGGGGTTATGCCCACTTTTCACCTTAAAAATGGATTTCTTCATTACAATAATTGAACAATCTTAATAAATAACTTGTATGTAAAGATATTTGAAATGATATTTTAAAGGTTTTACCAAGATAGATTTTGGTCTATGATTTAGATACAACTATTTACTTCGATCGTGAGAGATTCCGACCCCTTTCTACCCTTCTATAATATTTTAGTCCCCAAGTTTACCCTAGGCAATGGATTTTTGAATTTACACTCTTTTTATCTATGGCTTAAGTTCGTGCACCTATATATATTTATATACATATCTCCCCGGTATGAGATAGTGGAGGATGGCGGTATTGATGATTTAATTTTGAGTAAAGCCTGATGATTGATGATGTTGAGGATATTGATTATATTTACCTTTTCAAGTCCGAATATTGATTATATATTTATTAGTTTAATTTTGGCTACTGATCATATATTTACCAGCTCAAGTTTGAATATTGATTATATATTTACCAATTCGAGTTCAATTAATAATTATATATTTATCGGTTCAGCCCAAATATTGATTATGATACTGATGATATAAGTTTGTATACTGGGTTACTTATTGTATTTTGATCGGTTGTGGTATTACGGATTATATTCGAGCATTTATTCTTGCATGTGCATTGCTTATCACCAGTATGCTCCTATATATATAAGTCTTATGGGGGTTTCATAGGTATAGGTGATGAGTATGGCTTATGGTATATCATTTGTAGATTGAACCTTCTGTGCCTAGGATGGTAGGGGTTCGTGAAAGGCTCAATTAGGTATTTTTTTTGGACTAGTTGATTACTCGCGTCGTCATTTCTATTTTTATTATTGTTATTATGATCATTGTTATGGCTAGTTTGTGGCAGCTTTGTTAACGACCTGGTATTGAAATTTGAGGTATGATTCTGTCTCTTTCATTTTACAATTACATTATTATGTATGATTAACTCATGATTAGCCTTATGTATCAAAAACCCTGAGTATACTATCACTACTTCCTACTATGATTATGAGGCCTTAAGGTGCTAGTCTGATGACTTAAGTCGTACCTTGAATTGACCTTTTTTATACATATATATGTATATCTATTTGTATGTAGCTATGGTATTACCGTATACCCCTCCATTCCTTTATTTACTTAGATTGTATATTCATTCCTTGGCCTTGTATACTATTATATATGTTTATTTTGTCCGTATTCATATATTGGTTGGTGATATACGGTATAGTGTTGATATTCCTAAGTATGGCTGGAATAGGATAGTTAATCTTTAATACTTCCTTAGTTGTATTATGTTAATTTCTTGAATATGAGTAGGATAGATTTCCCTAACTATCTCACTAGATTTTTTATTTGGTTACTGGACATTTTGGTTTTGACTATATTTCTATTTAAATGTTGGATATTTTTGCATTATCTTTGGAGCTCTGTCGATAGTTTCCTACTAAGTACCACGTATTTGGTACTCATACTACACTTCTACAACCTGCAGATCTGTAACACCCCGATTTGCTGAACCGGAATGCTACACGGTACTCATGACCCCAAGGGACCACAAGCTAACCCATGAATGATATTTGTGCCTGTATACTACAAATCATGATATAATAATGTGGAATACATGGAACTGTGAGTCCATAAGGTTCAAATGTATACAATCGCGTGGGTGAAAATACCCAAAACAACTCAATCTGAACGTAAATCTGAAAGTAAATCTGAAAGCCTCTAAACTATCTGAATAAGGAGTTGAAGGAACATGTCTCCAACTAACTCCATAAAACTGAACTAAAGAAATAAATAAATGAATCAAATCATATTGTCCTCGAATCAATGAGGACTCACTGAGTCTCTGCGACTAGAACGCTACCGCTACTGCTGGGATGGAGCTCGTGTCTTGGAACCTATGGTGTAACATGAAAAGAAAGCACCATAGCGCAAATACGTCAGTACAACTTGAGTACTGAGTGTACGAGGAAGGTAGGATGAACATAAAGAGTTCCATGCATGGACAACACTGACTGACTAATATGAACGCGGGAGTGCAAACACACGTATATAGAAACTGGGACCGTAAATACGTGATAGTATGACCTGTAAGCTAATACATGGTTTACTGATAACAATCATGACTGATACTGAAACTAATAACATGGACGACTATATCTGACAGTCTTGTATATACTGAAATCTGAAGAACGCCATGAGTGCTTTCACTAAGACTGATACTGAAACTGATAACATAGATGACTGTATTTGACAGTCCTGTATATACTAAAATCTGAAGAACGCCCTAATCTCTTTTACTGAGACTGCTAATGAAACTGTGGGAAGTAAAGTTTAACCGACATGCCCCATGTATACCATTATGGCTAAGCTGGGGTCCGATCTCTACCCTGACTGGAGAGGTATTAATACCGCGCCACTGGTAAGGATAGCAGTGAGTGACCCTTATCTGGCGGGTACTCAATGAGAACAGTGGGAACCCTAAAATAACGGGTTAAGCCACCTCATCAACACTAATCTGACGGGTTAAGATGTCTCAACCTACGCTGGCTACGTAGTTCTGGAACACAAGGATTGCTACTAAGAATCACACCCTGAACTGGCGGGTGAGTTCCCATCCTTAGGTTCACTCGGTGCTAACCTCTACTCCCATCTATAGGGACTGGACATGAATAACTGACTGTGCATGACTTGATCTTACTGAATTCCGTTGACTGGCGGAATGTTACTGATATCTGACAACTGACTAAGAACATGAGGTTTTCCTGAGTCATATGACTAACTGAAGTCTATGGAATCATAGCTTGAGTTCGGATATCGTGAAACATGACATGGATTTAGGCACACAGCTATAGTTTTCAAGTACAAGTACCCCCAGGACTCGATGGAAGGAAACTGACGCACATGACTGACTTGATCATGAGAGTAGAGTCCATAATTTATAATATCATAAGTAGGGATCTCATACTATGCATGGTTATCAAGAATGTATTGCATGGAAAGGATTTCATATCACATGGAAGTACTTGCACAATCTTAATATCATGTTCATTGCATAATCATATTGGCAACACATACCAATAGCATGGAAGTTCATGTGGTTACATGGTTATCATACATCTTGTTCATAAGTAGGATTTGCAAGTAAACATATCATAATCTCATAAGAATAGTTCATGGGTATTCCAACAACATTTACAAGGCACATTAACAACATAAAAGTCATTGGAACGTAAGGGCATATCATGAATCCTTCACTTAGTCACAATTTAGCTATATTGCATGATTTCTAGTCCCTTAGGCATTTTATCAAACACCTTACATGCACATCTTAAGCATAGGTGAATTCATCAAATTATACATCATGAACAACCAAATTTACATGTTTCCAACTCATATGATATCATGAATTCACAAAAACATATAGATTCCATCTTGGGAATCACCCAATAGCAACAACATGATCATCAACACCCAACAATATAGGAAATCATACTTTATAATGAAAAAGAGGAAAACAAACAAGAATCAACATGGGTATGATCATATCACCACAATCAACCAAGCTTTTGTATTTTAAAGATTGATTCTTGAACTCCACGGACGAAAGGAATTCGTGGATAAACACTACGCATACCTTAGAAGGAAGATTCTTAATGATTGGAGAAGGAATTTCCTTGAAATTGGATCTTCAAGCTTAATTATGCAACCCTAGTTGTTTTTCTCCTTTAGTGCTCTTGGATGATGAGATTTGAGATGAAAATAGGGTTGTAATATGTTTAGAAGCTATATATTTCATAGGGTTAAGTTTAGGGACATGTAAGGAGTATTTAAAGTCTTAATTACCTTTAAAATAACTCAAAACGGAGTATTTTTTACACCTGGAATTGACTTTGGCGGCACGCAAGTGAACGCCTATGGTTGGGTTGGGCAGCGCCTAACCAATCGCCTATGCTTGGGTTAGGCAGCGCCTAACCAATCGCCTATGTTTACTGTCTCTCACGAAAATGGGCATAAATTTTTGCTCGGGTATTGGATTAAGGCGAAATTGGCATCGTTGGAAAGATAATTCAATTTTCTACAATTTGGTGGGTATAAATCAGCCAAAATACCACATTAACATTGAGTTATACTCTTTCAAAGATGAACCTTGCAAAATCAAACACTAAAACTTGATGGATTCAAAAACTCTTAGCTTGTATTACCTTGAGTGACTCATATGAACATGCTTAATGAATCATAAGCTATCCTACCACTACGATATTCATTGTAAGCCATGTACTCAAGTATGAATCATAGGATAGGAGATTTCATACGTAGGAATACTTATTCACTTCCTAGCTTACAAACATGCAGGGTATTACAAGATCATAGTATAAGTTATCGCCAGTGTTATGTGTGTCGTGTGGATCAGCCATGATTTCGATACATAGAGTGAGCTCCTGACGTTCGGAGTATTACTTTCCTTCCTATTATATACCAGACTAGTCTCTTTTTGTATTCTGAGATGGTTGTATTTGCATATTCATTTAGTACCTCATTCTCATCCTTGTTGTGCTAAAATCTATTGTTCTGATTCCCCCAGGTTTTGGAATAAACTTATTGTCATGACCTGAGCCGAAGACCTAGCCATGATGGGCATCTCGAACCACAAAGGCCCAAGAGACCATTACCATACTATCATAAGCATAATCCATACATAAATTAAAGTACGGAAGATATAATGAAGTATAAGGAAAACTTATAATACAAAATGAGTCAACAAAGTATAACAATACAAATGCTCAAATGCCGTCTATGGAGACTTTACTGAATACAAACTATCTAGGCCAAAACAAGGCCCCCAACAGACCATAAATTGTATTAGATATACAAATGAATAACATGTCTTTTGAAAGATTTATGGCTCATCAACTCTATCATTATCCCATGTGTTCTATTGATGTGATAGTCCATGGGACCGAGCCCCAGATTCCGTACTATGAGGGGGTCAATACTCAAAAGTACTTGTATGTAGAACAATATAAAATAATGTATAATTCATGTAAAATAATTAACAGAAATTCAAAAATAATCTCACAAAAACTAGACAAAAACACAAGGGCATAACTCAGGAGTTTCAAAACATTCTTGTAAAGAACTGTCTCAATTCTTTGTATTACTTCTGAGCTAGATGGTACACCCTACAATTCTAAAATCCCACAGGCTATATGGAATCCATTCATAACTTCGGGGCCAAGCGCCCAACCCAAGTTTGCTGCAACGACTAGAGTTTCTGATTCTAATATTAAAAGGGCACAAGGCATGCGTATAATCTCGTTTTTAGGGCACATCCCTTCTTTTAAGGAACAATTAATCCCTTATTGGCAAAACACGATTTCGGGAAATGAGTTATCTGAACTTGTGCCTTCTTTGACAGACCATCTAACTCTCTTCAAGCCCAATTTAAACCTTTTAAAAAGCATGCTTCATGTTTGTATCATTATTTACTTTCATGCTAAGGGCATTTCATTATAGGTATCATCATACCTTGACTAGCAAGCCATATTATATCATTCGTATTCATAGCCCTTTCATTCAAAAGCATATATAAATGACCAACCAAAAATTTAAACATAACAAAAGAGTTCTTATTTCGAAAGCACATGAAAACTTATGCAAACACACTCTCTTTTCAAGACTTAAATATGAGTTGGCCAATTCAATCATTTAATTCATGTATTACCTCTATTAGTACACGAGAGCCTTTAAAATAAGAATCGCTTCCTTAAAAACTTAAGAAGTAACAAAATAAATGACCAACAAGTATTTATGACCCAAGAAACATCATCATTCATAAAGCAGTCCCAATATAAATTAAACATAAGTTTCATGATAAAAAGGATACTTATAATTCATGTTCTCCTACCCATTTAACAATTCATAACATGAAAATATCATAGACTTCATCATGGAAGAGGTATTTTCCCCAAATCATGCTCATAAAATGCTTTTTGAAAACCCATACCATGAATGACATGCTTATAACACATGTTTCTGAAAAATGCAATAATAAACACATATTCCTTCAAAATGGGTTCATGATGCATGCTCTTCAAAGGATTTCCAAAACCCTTTTCATACACATTAATATATATCTTTAAAATTTTTTAAAAACATAAAATTTATGCCCGTGAGATTTATGATAGTGCCACATACCTTTTGACAGAGATAAATAAAAGAGAACGTAGAGAAATTGGACCCCCGGAGCTTGAATTCCTCAAAACCTAGGTAGTTTCTCCTCTCTTTCTTATGGAGAGATGATTATGGATTTTAGAGAGGTGATATAACGATGTTATGTCGTGAAACAAAAAGAAATAGGTTAATATAGCATTTAGGGGTCATTTAAAAGTGAAAGAACTTCAATACCCCTCCTCCCAAGTAAACAAACCTAAAAATTGATGAATTTAAAGAATTGGCATGTTGCGGAGGGTAATCTCTGCAATGAGCTCCTCGTCGTGCCGCACCGCTATTGCAGACCCTTACTGGTTCATATAAAATGTTCATAAATTTCTCTCGGGTATTGGATTAAGGTGAAATTAGAGGAGTTGGAAAGATAATTCAATTATCTATAATTTGTGGGTCTTGAGATCCAAAATTCTAAATATTGCAGAAGTCATAAATGTTCAAAGTTGGCCCTTGTAGAATTGAATTCCAAAATTTTATTGATAACAAAAGTTCCTAACTCTACTTCACTCTAAGTGTTTACTACGAACAATCCTCCCTTCAAAGTAACTTTTCACACAACGTTAATGACCATGACACTTATTTTTATATAGAAATAATAGGATTCAAGATTACACACATAGAAACGACAGTTCAAATTCTAGCCCAAAAATGCGGGGTGTTACATTATCTCCCCTTTGGAATCATTTTTCCTCGAATGATGGATTGGAAACTTTTGAAGCTTTAGAAGTATGGAACAAAGTATGTAACTTCTCATTTAGAATTCCCCCTCAACAAAACACGTATAAGAATAAGAATCAAAGGGATTCTTAGCATCACTAAGTAAATTTTATGAGCACGAATCATAGGACGATGAGACCAAGGTCGTACAAAGGGTAAAAGACCCAAAGCTCCTTACCCCAAGTGAGAAAATCAAAACAATCAAAACTCTTCCAAGGTCTGCATCGCGGACCTCATCGCGTAACATAGACTCTGCATCGTGAGGCTATCGTGGAGGCTTACTACCTTTGTGACCTAAAACTACCCCAAATCCCGTCTGAAAATTCCAAAACTCTCCTTCTAGACCAGCAGTTTCAATCACCCTCACAAAGACTCTCACCACATATGCCCCTTCCTAAATATTTCACATAATGAAAGTTCATCTCCCTCTTCCCTCTTCACCTATAACCTTAGCTCGAGTAACCACACTAAAAATTTCACAATCAAGAACATTCATTCCCTTATCTAGAGTATTACTAGGCTTTCATAACCACTATCATACTATCATAAGGCGGTTCATTGAGGGACTAGAGCACAAATATCAAGAATGGAAGTAACATTATTCAATTATAACTTATTTGTTGGTCTACCCAAAGTGGGGCATGAGATGCCGGATACGATGCAATATAAATAAAGTTATTCATATATCAAATGCCTAGATCATAAATAGAGAGTCATTTGGGCATAAACACAACACAGCATGATTTCTTAAGACTGGACACAGTGAGAAATATGAGCACATATATCATGAGTTGTACAACATAAAGACGTGATTCATATATTTCAAGGAATATGACAAGGATTGTTGCTCGAAGCTATTGCTTCTCATTTTCAAAGCTGAGATAGTCATCGGTTTTCCTAAACTTTATCACTTAGGCTAATCCTGACATAAAATGAATCAGTAATATATATAAAGCATAGTTCCTTAGAACTAAGCATGATATGAGACATGGATTTATGGATCATGAACATCATAACATAGATCTTGAATACTTGAAATATTGTATTACTGAGACATCATTGCTTCTAGCTTGGAGGTCAGAACATGACATGAATTACATAGAGAACTTGAAGCTTAGTATAGGTATGACTCAAATACACAAAACTTTAGTGGAATGTCCTCATTAAATCTAAGTGGGAGGATTTTTCTTGAATGGGAATAGATTTATCTTTATCCTTCCCTAAAACTTGACACCAAGAGAAAATTGGAAACTACCTTAATTCATCATCACCCCCTTAGATCAAAGTCATAATCCTAAACTTGAGGACATATCCTCTCATTAAATCTACAAGCACAACACTTAGACAATGGGGTTATTACCATATACATGAACGTCAAACCCCTTGATAGCTATAATATGAATACACTAACCTTCAGGGATACTAATCTAAACTTTTGCAAGGTTCCATAGGCATCACCCTACAACTCACTCTCATAAGCATACACATTCACCCTTCTTAACGAATAACAATCAATTCTTTACTACTTAGTATACTAACATTACACCTCTAATGGCATAATTCAAAACTCAATAGAATTTGTAAAACTATACCTAGAGCTCAATTCATCTACCTATATTTACCTCAATTCAGCTCTAAATAACACTATGAAGTAGCTCTCTAGCCTTCTCTATAGTAATAAATCCAAGAACATAAACTACGTACACATCGAACATCTACACTTAGGACCTCATCTGATGACAAGCTACTTAGGATTCAACTTATTTTTTTTAAAACCAACACTTTTATCCACCTAGTGACTCAGCCGTAATTCATCATTTTAACACTAATCCTCATGTACATATATACATCACAATTTTCCACTAAAACTTTTCATAAGTTATCAGCCTAGGACTCTTTCAAATATTGTATCAAACCTACTAATTCATTTCCACAAATCTTGCATCACAATTCTTGAGACCCAAAGTTCAAGCCTAGTGTCTGGCACCAATTGTGTACCACCGATGAAACATCCACATAATATACTAGTACTTCTAATAGAGAACCAACCTAAATCTCATAACTCACTCGACTACAGCCTATAAGCATACCTCCACAACATTACTACTACATCTTAAAATTTATTACACCCCTTCTCACATGTTGTTCTAGTTCACCACTACTAGAGAAAAGAGAATCAAGGGGGGAAAGTCGCCTAATGAGGATAGTCAATCTTAATTTTTCAATACAACTCATTGTGATCTAATAAATATATTTTTCTTCCTTACATCATATCTACTTACCCATGCATGCATCACAACTACCTTCAAAATCCCATAAACACCGATGAGTGTCTACTCTTAACTTATTGGCTAATGTACCCCTTTCCATTCATAACCTATAAATGATTCCTAAAACCTCCATAACTATCCATTCTGAGCCTCTTTCTGATTTTAAGTAAATAATAATCATAGTCAATCACTTCCTCTACAGAATGCCATACAATCTACAAATCTTGCGACAATATTAACCAATCACCATAAAAGGGTAAGCCACCTCTCAGTCAAAGGTGATACAAATAAAACTAACTTCTTCATAAAAAAGTTACCCGCACCCTAACTTCTAAACTTATGACTTCATATCACTAACTTTGGCACCATTTTACTGCTAATAGATTATGACACCTTAACATATACTACTACTTGGGTGGAAATATTGTTCCAATATTCTACTAAACATCTCTACCCTTAAGCATAACATCTACAACCAGGATTCTAAAAGATATTGAATACACTTCATACCTCAGGGTCAAATGTATTATTGGTATAAATAGGGGTATACACTTGAATCAACACACTCTAAAGCACTAACGGACTCCTCTCAAGTCCTTGTGCTATTCTATAACTTTATGGATAACTCAATCAAAAAGGACCATGTCATTATAAATCTATAATATTGAACTTATATCACCTAAACAATGAGGCATGGCCCATAAAATTAAGGCAAGGAAGGAATTTAGGTAAATTTTGTATGGACGATGTTATAGTATGAACTAGAGTATGAAAGAATAAGAAACAACTCCTAAATGTCTAGTAGTCTCCTGATTATAAGTGTGGTGCGCAGCACACCCATAACTAATACTCTACTAGACACGGCTTCATGACACCCTGGGACCATGAATTTAGCTCTGATACAAAGCTTTTCATGACCTGAGCTGAGGCCCTGGCCATGACGGGCATCCATACATAAGTCAAAGTGTAGAAGATATAATAAAGTTCAAGGAAAATTTATAATACAAACTGTGTCAACAAAGTATAACAATACAATACTCAAACTTTGTCTATGAAGCCTCTGCTGAATACAAACTGTCTAGGCCAGGACAAGGCCCCAAACGGACCATAAACTTTATTAGATAAACATATGAATAATATGCCTTCTAAAAGATGGATGGCTCACTAACTCTGTCATTATCCCATATATTCTACTAATGTGATAGACCACGGGACTGAGCCCCAGTACCTATACTATAAGGGGGTCAATACTCAAAAATATTGGTATGTAGAATAATAAAAAATAATGTATAATTCATGTAAAATAATTAAGATAAATTCTAAAACAATATAATATAATATCGATAAAAAAACACGGGCATAACTTAAAGAGTTAAAAACATTCTTGTAAAAGTCTGACTCAACTCTTTGTATTACTTCTGAGCTAGAGTTTACACCCTACAATTCTAAAATCCCATGGGCTATATGGAATCCATCCTTAAATCGGAGGCCAAGCCCCTAACCCAAGTTAGCTACAAGAGCTAGAGTTTCTGATTCCAATATGCAAAGGGCACAAGGCCAGCCTATAATCCCCTTTTTCAGGGCAAATCCCTTCTTAAGGGAACATCCCCAATTTCAAGGTACAATAAATCTTATATTGGCAAAACGCAATTTTGGGAAATGAGTTATCTGAACCTGTGCCTTTTTCGAGTAACCAACTAACTCTCTTTATGCCAAATTTTAACCTTTTTAAAAATCATGCTTCATACTTATAACATTATATACTTTTATGCAAAGAGCATTTCATAATAGGTATCATCATACCTAGACTTGTAAGCCAAATCATAACATATCATATTTATATCCCTTTTCATTCAATGCATATAAATGACCTCTCAAAATATTTAAACATCATAAGAGAGTTCTTATTTCAAAAGAACATGAAAACTTATGCAAACACACTCTCTTTTCAAGACTTAAACATGCGGTGGAAAGTTCAATAATTTAATTCATGTTTTATCTCCATTAGGACACAAGATCCTTTATAATAAGAGTCACCTCCTTAAAAATATGTGAAATAATAAAGTATAATTGACCAAGAGGCATTTATGACTCAATAAACATCACCATTCATAAAATAGTCCCATCATAAATTATACATAAGTTTCATATCAAAAGAGGGTTTTATAATTCATGCTCTTCAACCTATTTAACTATTCATAATATGGTTATATCATAAACTTCATCATGGAAGAGGGATTTTCCCCAAATCATGGTCATAAAACACTTTTCAAAAACTCATACCATGAATGCACATGATTATAACACAAGTTTATGAAAAACACAATAATAAATATATATTTTATTCAAAATGAGTTCATAATGTATGCTCTTCAAATGGTTTCCAAAACCCTTTTCATACACAAACATATATATCCTTAAAACTTTTTAAAAATGTAAAATTTATGCTCATCAGATTTAAGATAGTCCCGTATACCTTTTAATAGAGATAAATTAAAGAGAACATAAATAAACTAGAACCTCAAAGCTTGAATTCCTCAAACACTAGGTAGTTTCTCCTCTCTTTTTTATGGAGAGATGATTAGGGATTTTGGAGAGGTGATATAACGATGTTATTTCATGAAACGAATTGAAATAGGTTAATATTGCATTTAGGTGTTGTTTATAAGTAAAAGAAACTTCAATACCCCTCCTCTAAAGTAAATAAACCCAAAAAGTGATGAATTTAAAGCATCAGCACGGCACGAAGGGTAATCTCCATGCCGCGCTGCTATTGTGGACTCTCACTAGTACACATAAAAATATTCATAACTCTTTACTTAGGTATTAGATTAAGGCAAAATTAGCGGCGTTGGAAAGATAATTCAATTATCAAAAGTTTGGTGCGTCTACTAATAAAAAATTCTACATATTCCAGAAGTTATAAATATTCAAAGTATACCCTTATAGAATCAGATTCCAAAATTTGATCGATAATGAATGTTTTTATCTCCACTTCACTCTAACTTTTTACTACGAACATTCCTCCTCTCAGAGGTGACCATGACACTTACTTTTACATAGAAATAATAGGATTCAATATTATACACATACAAATAATGGTTCAAATTTTAGCCCAAAAATATGGGGTGTTACACTTATGTATGTTAGTCTTTTCTTACATATATTCTGCATTCTCCCCTTAATTATTTTGGTATTCCTTTACTTGAAGTTTTGGACTACGAGTTTGACTTGCCTACTGGTGGGTTATAGTAGGCATTATCATAACTTGAGAAATTAGGTCGTGACAGTGAAAATAAGGAATATGATCTTTGATGCAATACGTCACTTCATTAATTATCACCAGACAAGCAACAAAAGAACATGCCTCACTTCAGGGCCAACCGGTTAGGCGTACACCATCCATTACTTGATTATTTCATCTTTGTACCACCATCCTATTAGAGAAGGAAAAATATTGATGCAATGTTAGGGAGAAATTTATATCCTCAAGTTGGAGAAAAAGGTTTATGGGTCGTGCTGCGACATTAAATTAGGTGCTTTTTGGGAGACAACCCAACATGTAGTAAGTAGGTTTTATTTTATTTTAGTGTCACTTTTTTGTTATTTTTGTTGTTGCAGATATTGAAAAATTTTGAATACCAAAAATTTAGAGATAAGGAGCATGTTTGAACTTAAGTGTGGGATGCGTACGAACCATGATGAAAGTGAAGAAACATACTGCTAGCTAGGCCCTAGAGAAGCCTTAGGAAGTATCTTTAACCCTTGTTTTACATTATTTATTTCTTTGGGGATAAAGCATGATTTTAGGTGTGGGGATGGATATCTTCCATTATTTGTTTAGGATGAAGTATGCTATAGGATTTTCTTTCATTATTATTAGTTTCTAGTTTCTTGATTTAGGTTTAAGAAAAAAATGAAAAGAAAATTGAAAAATTGTAAAAACACAAAAAGATTTTTATTTTATTCTTTAAATTAGATTAATTTTTGTAGGTTTTTAGTTTTTTAGTTTTTATTAAAGCATACTTTGTCCACCCCTTGGTTTTTCTTTTCGGTTCTTTTTTAGGAGGGGTCCCTTTGAACCAAGCATCTTTATTTTGTAGGAGAAAATTTTTTTTATTTTGTTTATTTGGAGAGAAAGCCAAGATATAGTTTTTTACTTGAGTGATACTAATAATTTAGGCCTGAGCTAGAATAGTACTTTCTTGTGAGTGCTTGAATATAAATAAAATAGCATATTTTTGACACCTAGTCTTATGGTTGTGAATCTATATATTTCTTATCTTATTTTACAGTTCGTTAAGAACTTGTCTGTCTTAGAAGTGGAATTGATCGATCTTGATTGATACTTGTGTCATTTGTGGTGGAAATTTCTTACATATTTCATGATTTACATCGTAGTCTAGAAATTTCCATGGCGGTTATTGCTTTGAAATAAAAGTGTTGCTCTGTTTAAAATATGATATAGGTTTTCTTTGATTTTTCTTGTTGAAATTTTAGTTTTTTTAGATATCATACCACTAGTTATCCCCTTTGAGTTTGTAGACTTTTGTTGGTAGCCATATTTTTGCCTTGATCTTTTTGTTGAGTTCCTAGTTTTTGCACCCTAATTTCTTGGGCATTGTAGCATAGACTACGATAAATTTGATAAGACTAGAGAAAACAAATGATTGAGTGTTAAGAAGGTAGTCAATGATAGCTGCAAAGTGATGAAAAGGCCCTGTTTGAAAGAATGTGACGAAAGAGAAAATGGTTTGCAAAAAAAAACTGTTTGATGCATTCTTGATATGATACGAATACTAACGAAAAAAATTATTGATGAAGGGGAAGAAAATAAAGATGGAAAAATAATGGGTGATAAAATTAAAAAAGTCCAAAGTTCTTAGAGATGTCTAAGTCACTATTATATAGCTTACTACCCATCCTCTAGCCAACATTACAACCCATTAAAGTCCAATTTGATTCTATTCGGTCATGCTTAATTAGTGAAGATGTACATAATGGAAAAGCATATGGTTCTTTGTGTATATATGTGAGTTTTTTTTAGAGTGAGAGTTGTTCTTTGATGCTAAGTCCTTAACTTATATTCAATCATTTGAATTAGTACGTGGACTATTTTTTTTCTTTTGACAGCACTTATTTCTCAATATATAAGTGATTTTATTAGCTTTCTTTGACATGAGTAAATGAACAAGCATAAATTTGATGAGTTAAAGACTGTCTTTGATGTTAGGATGTTAGGGGTGGGTTGTTTGTTTGTATTTGTTGCATAATTTGGAAAGTGTACTTGAGGTTTTGAATTGTGATATGGTCTAATTGTTTGTATCAACCAAATTGGTGGCCTTCATTGCTTGATTTGTTGTGATGAGCTTTATTATTGCTCGAGGAAGAGAAAGATTTTAAGTGTGGGGTGGTGATGTTAGGTCAAAATTATATATTTTTAGTCATTATTAGCCTCAGATTTAGTAATTTTATTTGTCCTTTTTGAACATTAATTTTATCAATTATATCTAATATTATATTTTAATGTGTAGTATTAAAATGGTGTGAAGATGAAAAAATTTGAAGCTAAAATAAATTAAAGATGGAAAATTATAAAAGAAAATCAAGCAGGCGACCTAATGGAATAAAGTTAATAAAATAAATAAAAGGTTACTTTCCAATTTCAATTGGAATTGACTGGCAGTGGATGTCCACGTTCGTAGTGTGGCACGTGGACTCCCTGTAGTCCACTTATATTTATCCTAATTCATTTTGAACTCAGTTATTTTATTTGAGGCTTTTTCCTATACTTATTGTAACACCCTGATTTTCTAGAACCAAAATTTCACACAGTGCTCATAATCCCGAAGGACCACAATTTAATCCTTATCTGGTACCTTTTATAATAGCTGTATAAAAATACTGAATAATGCAAAAAAACTGGTGAAAAACATGCCATAAGGTTCAAAACGTCTGAAATAATCAATACTGAAAACTAAATACTAATACATCTGTCTGAAAAGCCTCTAACTGTCTGAACTGTGGAGCTGATAGGACAAGTCCCCAACTAACTCCGTCTATTGAAAATAAACTAAATCTAATGCCATAATAAAATAAGGATCATCCTTAAATAAAGAGGAGTCACTACTACGTCTACTGTTGTAGACTGAATCTGGACTGCTAAGGGTACTCTGGATCTCGTGCTTCTGAACCTATGGTATAAGATACCATAGCGCAAGAGAAAGTATGTGTCAGTACTTTGAATGTACTGGTAATCTAGACAAGGTAAGGCTAAATGCAAAGGCTTAGGAATGAACATAGCTTAACTGAATAACATGAGAGTACTAAATGAGGACATATGCATAAATGCACAAACCATAACTAAAATCATCGTGACTCTAAATACTGATACTCGAATATTGCTTTACTGACATCTCAGCTCACTACTAATACTAAGATACTGAATAACTGAATCTTCTAATATTGATAACTGAGTACTGAAGTTGAGATCAGTCCTATCTAGCAGGTGATCTCTAAATCTAATAATAATGGGAATGCTCGACTGAAATTTGAGATCAATCCTATCTAGCTGGTGATCTATGTATATACTAATAATGAAAGTACTTAGCTGAATCTGAGATCAGTCCTATCTAGCGGTGATCTCTATATATACTGATAATGAATATGATTTAACTTAATCTGAGATCAGTCTTATCTAGCAGGTGATCTCTAAATCTGATGATACTGAAGCTGATAATCTAAATCTGAGAACAGTCCTATCTAGTGAGTGATCTCTAAGTCTATTGATAATCATAATGATTCCTTACTCTGTACTACTGAACTGAGTTCCTTTACTGAAACTAAGACTGTGGGAAATAATCATTTAACCGACATGCCCCTTCTAGCTAAGTTGGAGTCCGACCTGTAACCCCAGTTGGAAGGGTGTCAATACCATACCACGGGTAAAGACCTCTCTTGTGGAGTCAGTCCTATCTAATGGGTGACCCCCTGGGATCAGTACTATATATAATATACTAACGGGTGATCCCTAAGTTTGTCAGTCCTATCTAGTAGGTGACATCTCATACATACACTGGCTATGTAGTTCTGGAACTTAGGGATTACTCCTAGGGATCTCAGTCCTCTCTAACGGGTGAGTCCCCATTCTTAGGTTCGCTCGGTGCTAAGTCCTACTCATAACTTTAAGACTCTGAACTAATTCTTTTTCTTAAACTATACTAGACTGAGCTAAATCTGTTATTGATCATATTGACTAAATTAGTTAAGCTGAGTTTACTTGATTCCGTAGATTGACGAAATACTTTTGAATCTCGTTATTTGATATAACAATACTAAGTTATGAATTGATTACTCGAATGCTACTGAGGTCTAAAACTGAATTCTTGAATACTACTAAGATCTGAGCTGAGTACTGAACTGAAGCTGGAATGCTAATAATACTTAGATTACTCAGATTTCTTAAGTTCTGTAACTACCTAAAAGTACTGAGTTCTGTAACTCACTAAGTTCTAAGAATCGTGGCTTGACTGGGATTACTGTGAAAACTGACACGGGCTCTAAACTTGCAGCTAAATTATCGGGTATAAATACCCCCAGGACTCGATAACAAAAAAGTAAAACATAAACATTCTTGAATAATCATGACCATGCACATTCATTCACCATTACAATCATTAAAGTATCTCTTCAAGCACTTGGAAATCATAAACTTGTGATAGTATAGGGATACATGCTATTGGCTTATACTCCATTCAACAAGATCTGGCAACAAACATTTAACATGCATTGAAGAGAATATAATTGGTGGATTACATGCTAACATATCACAATTCATTCATTAAGGCTTTTCAACAAACACTTGCTATGCATGAGCTTGCACACAATTGGGGATTTCTAGTCAACATGCTATAATGGCTCTAATTCCTTCACATAAGTATTTTATCAAACACATAGGGAGCATGCTTTGGTTATTCAATAATTTCTACACTCAATTGACATAAACACATCACATAACATGCAACTTGAAGAGGGTTTATCATGAACATCATATTATTCATCACATACTAGAATTAACTCTTAAGATTTTATAAACAAAACATGAATTTAACTCAATAATAATATGAACTTTAATTTCAATTCACATGAATCATGAAAACTCATAAATATACGATCTTTGAATTTAGACTAAGGAGTCTTGAACTTCTTGGGTGGAAGGAGCCCGAAAATCAACATCTAACATACCTTGCTATGTAATTCTTGAAAGATTCAAGGTGAAACCTTAATGATTTGGGTCTTTGATCAGAAACCCTAGGTCTTGTTCTTGAAGAAAATTCAGAGAAACCAATAATATTTGGGTGTAAATATGATGAATCTCGTGTTAAAGAGTATATATATAGAGGTTACGAAAAGACCCTTTTTTCCCTTGGAATTAAAATCATGAACTGGAAAACTTTTGATTTTATGTGCTGGCGCGATGCACCATAATCGCGCCAGCTTACTGGAAATTGGACAATTGGGAAACTGAGCCTTGGCGCAATGCGGTGGAAATCACATTGCCACCTTGGTTGTAAACTGGAAATACACCACGACATGGTGGAATCACGGAGGCTCACTGGAATTTGACAATTGCCATTTTGGTTGGCTCTGCGACACGCTAAAGTGCCAGGTGGCACACTGTCTCACTAAAATTGCTCTAACTCTTCGCCTGAGTGTCGAATTTGGGCGAATTTGGTATCGATGGAAATCTTATTCAATTTTCTACATGAAAAAAGTCAATATTAGAGAAATTCTACATGGTTTAAAATATTTCTCACTTTGTAAGTCACTTTTTGATCTTTTAAGATCGAAATTATACTTCACTTAACACGCTCTACGGCTCAGACTACGAGAGAACTTTGCGGGGTCTTACAATATCTCCCTCTTAAAAACATTCATCCTCGAATGTCACTTGATAGTCTAGGAATAGTGATTGACTGAGCTTACTTAAGGAATAAGAACATCTGAAACATGACTATGTGACATAGAACTACTGATATACTGAGATTTCATACTGAACATGGATATCTGATGCATGGAATATATGACCGAAGCTACTTATAAGCTGAATTCTCATAATAGACATGCATATCTGATGCATGGATGTGTAACTGAGTTGTTCTCTTGAATGCATGACTGAATAAACTAAAAAGCTGAACTTTTTCTACTGAACATGCATATCTATTGCATGAATACTTGACTGAACTGCCTTTTGAAAGCTTGCCAAATTATGCAATGATAACTGGTGTTAACTCGTAAAGAGAGTCTGAATATGCAACTGAATGAGTCTAACGACGTGAAAGTATTATAATATTATAGGGTATCTCCCCCTTGGGAATATGTCCCTCTAAGAACACTTCGCTATACTAGGGCGGTGTATGGGGCACCTACAAACTAGGTCATGATTGATCATTTGAGATCTGAAACTAATGCATAATACGGGAGATGAGCTATATCTTAAACTACTAGGATTCTCTATCTTGGAATAGTTACATTTGGGAGATTTCTAATAGCATGATCAAGTAAAGATATGAGATATCAACTATACGAATCTGACTGCTAAACAGACTTGCTGGCTCTACTAACTGACTCATGCTAAAATATAAGCTCAAATGGGAGAAAGGGATCTAACAATGCATATCATAAAAATTAAGGACTCATAACATACCTAAATCTATACCAGGGAACATTTACTGATCATGGTGAGTCTGAAGTGCATAGAGTTTGTTCTAATGCTGACCACTATTGGCACCGGAAGTGGCACCCTGTTGATGGAATTCTCTACCCCTCTGAGTTAGCACTTTACATTCTCATATTTTATGGCCTGGCTTACCACATCCAAAACATACCTGACTATTAGCTCTACACACACCTAGGTGATTCTTGTCATACCCTCAACAAAGTGGGTAGGTACGAACACCACTAGCACTACTCTGGGATTTGGAGCCCGGTACCCCATTATGATTACATTCCTTTAACTTTGGTGCAGGTACACTAGCTGAGGATGGAGCTAGGATTGAAAACTTCTGACTATGCTCAGAATGGTTAACACCCTGTAGCCCTGACTGAGAGAAATTATGACTACCTGTTCTGGCTTTCTTACTCACTCTCTCTCTTTCTTTGGTCTTATTTGCCTCAATCTACTGTGATACATCATTAGTATAGCAAGGTCCATATCTCTATTGAGCATAGCAGTTCTACACTCCTTAAATACCAACCCAAACACCCCAGTCATAAACTAACTCATACTCGCTCTAGGGTCAGCTATTAAATTTGGAGCATACTTAGTTAACTAGTTGAACTTAAGATAATACTTCTTCACTTTCATGGAGCCTTGCATCAGGTTCATAACCTTTTTTATTTTAGCTTGTCTAATCCCTAGCGGGAAAAAATTATCTAGAAAGGAATCCTGAAACTCCTGCCAAGTCATGGGAGTTGCATCCTCCCCTCTACTCTTCCTCCATACTACAACCCAGTCATGAGCGATATCCTTCAACCTATAGGATTCTAACTCTACACTTTACTCCTCAAAAACATACATAATCTAGGTGATCTTCTTTACTTTCTCAAGATAAAGTTGTGGGTCCTCACCTGCTACTGACCCATAGAACTATGGTGGGTTCATTCTCATGAAATCTCTAATCCTAGCTGTGGATGAACCCCAATTTTGCTGAGGTGGGACTGCAGCCTGACAGTTTCCCTGAACACTACTGTTCATAGCTTGGGCTAGCGCCTGAAAAGCTACCTGAAACTCTGCATATGACACATTCCTATTTTTAGGATCTACTGGCGGAGGTGGCTGGTTATCAACCCTACGGGCATTATCTCTTTGAGGAGGCATACTCTATAAATGAAAGGGAGAATTGATCAGACTAAGAATCAAGTAAAACTTATGTATACTCGCATGACATGGACACTGAAAGAAGGGAAAACGTTCCTAAAAACATCTTATAGCCTCTTGTACATAGATGTGGCGCACAACACACCCATGCACAAGACTCTACTAGATGTGGGTTTTAAGATTCCTAGGACACTATTGAACCTTATGCTCTGATACCAAGTTTGTAATGCCCTGATTTTCTAAAACTAGAATGCCACACGGTGCTCATAATCCCAAAGGACCACAAGCTAACCCTTATCTAGTACCTACTGTAATAACTATAAAAAAATACTGAATAATGCATAAAACTAGTGGAAAACTTGCCATAAGGTTCAAAACATCTAAAATAATCAATACTAATAATTGAATACTAATACATCTATCCGAAAAGCCTCTAACTATCTGAACTGTGGAGCTGATGGGACATGTCCCTAGCTAACACCGTCTACTGAAAATAAACTGAATCTAATGCCATAATAAAATAAGGATTATCCTCAAATGAAGAGGACTCACTGCTACGTCTACTGTTGCAGATTGAGTCTGGACTGCTAAGGGTGCTCTGGATCTCGCACTTCAAAACCTATGGTACAAGACACCATAGCGCATGAGAAAAATATACGTTAGTACTTTGAATGCACTGGTATGCTAGATAAGGTAAGGTTAAATGCAAGGGTTTATGAATGAACATAGCTTAACTGAATAACTTTAGAGTACTGAATTAGGACCAATGAATGAATGCAAAAACCATAACTGAAATCATCGTGACTCTAAATAATAACACTCAGATACTGCTTTACTAATATCTAAACTCACTACTAATACTGAGATACTGAATAACTAAATCTTTTGATATTAATAACTGAGTACTGAAGTTGAGATCAGTCCTATCTAGCGAGTGATCTCTGAATCTAATGATAATAGGAATGCTCGATTGAAATTTGAGATCAGTCCTATCTAGCGGGTGATCTCTAGATATACTAATAATGAAAGTACTTAGCTAAATCTAAGATCATTCCTCTCTAGCAGTGATCTCTGTATAGACTGATAATGAATACGATTTGACTCAATCTGAGATCAGTCTTATCTAACAGGTGATCTCTGAATCTGATGATACTAAAGTTGATTAACTAAATCTGAGATGATTCCTATTTAGCGGGTGATCTCTGAGTCTGTTGATAATCATAATGATTGACTTTATATAATAGTCCTTACTCTGTACTACTGAACTGAATTCCTTTACTAAGACTGATTTTGAAACTGAGATTGTGGGTAATAGTCATTTAACCGACATACCCCTTCTGGCTAAGTTGGGGTCCAACCTGTAACCCCAGTTGGAAGGGAGCTAGTACCATCCCATGGGAAAAGACCTCTCTTGTGGAGTCAGTCCTATTTAATGCGTGACCCCATGGGATTAGTCCTATATATATATAATATACTAATGGGTGACCCCAGAGTATGTCAGTCCTATCTAGCGGGTGACATCTCATACCTACATTGGCTATGTAGTTTTGGAACTTAAGGATTGCTCCAAAGGATCTCAGTCCTCTCTAACGGGTGAGTCCCCATCCGTAGGTTTGCTTGGTGCTAAGTCCTACTCCTAACTGAAAGACTCTGAACTAATTCTTTTCCTTAAACTATACTAGACTGAGCTGAATCTGTTACTGATCATACAGAGTAATTGAGTTAAGCGAAGTTAACTTGTTTCCGAAGACTGACGGAATATTTTTGAATCTCGTTATCTGACTGAATGATACTAAGTTTTGAATTGATTACTTGAATGCTACTGAGGTCTAAAACTGAATTCTTGAATACTACTAAGATCTGAGTTGAGTATCGAACTGAATTTGGAATGCTAATAATACTTAGATTGCTGAGATTTCTTAAGTTTTGTAACTGTCTGAGAGTACTAGTTCTGTAACTAACTGATTTCTAAGAATCGTGGCTTGACTGGGATTATCGTGAAAACTGACACGGGCTCTAAACTTGCAGCTAAATTATTGGGTATAAATACCTCCAGGACTCAATAACAAAAAAGTAAAACATAAACACTCTTAAATAAGCATGACCATGGACATTCATTCACCATTACAATCATTAAAGCATCTCTTCAAGCACTTGGAAATCATAAACTTGTGATAGTATAGGGATACATGCTATTGGCTCACACTCCATTTAACAAGATCTTGCAACAAACATTTAACATGCATTGAAGAGCATATATTTGGTGGATTTCATGCTAACATGCGACAATTCATTCATTAAGGCTTTTCAACAAAGACTTGGCATACATGAGCTTGCACACAATTGGGGATTTCTAGTCAATGTGCTATAATGGCTCTAATTCCTTCACATAAGCATTTTATCAAACATATGGGGAGCATGCTTTGGTTATTCAACAATTTCTACACTCAATTGACATAAACACATCACTTAACATGCAACTTGAAGAGGGTTTATCATGAACAACATACAATTCATCACATACTAGAATCAAATCTTGAGATTTTATAAACAACATATGAATTTAACTCAATAATAACATGAACGTCAATTTCAATTCACATGAATCATGAAACCTCATAAATATACAATCTTTGAATTTAGAAAAAGGAGTCTTGAACTTCTTGGGTGGAAGGAACCCAAGAATCAACATCCAACATACGTTGCTATGTAATTCTTGAAAGATTCACGGTGAAACCTTGATGATTTGGGTCTTGGATTAGAAACTCTAGGTCTTGTTCTTAAAGAAAATTGAGAGAAACTAACAATATTTGGATGTAAATATGCTGAATCTCGTGTTAAAGAGTATATATAGGGGTTGGGAAAAGACTCTTTTTGCCCTTGGAATTAAAATTTGGAAGTGTAAAAAACCCAAATTTATATGCTGGCGCGACGCGCCATAATCGTGCCAGCTAAATGAAGATTGGACAATTGGGAAACTGATCCTTGGCGCGACGCAGTGAAAATTGCGTTGCCACCTTGGTTGCAAACTAAAAAGACACCACGATGCAGTGGAATCGCGAAGGCTTACTGGAATTTGACAATTGCCCTTTTGGCTGGCTCCGCGATGCGCTAAAGTGCCAGGTGTCACACTCTCACTAAAATGGCTCTAACTCTTTACCCAAGTGTCAAATTTGGGCGAATTTCATATCAACGGAAAGCTTATTCAATTCTCTACATGACAAAAAGTCGATATTAGGAAAATTCTACACGGTTTAAAATATTTCCCACTTTGGGAGTCACTTCTCGATCTTTTAAGGCCAAAATTACACTTCACTTGACACGCTCTAAGGCTTAGACTACGAGAGAACTTTGCAGGGTCTTACACCTATAATATTCCATAAAATAAATTTTTATATAACTTTTGATATAGAGAGAGCTAGAAGTCACCGTGGAGGCTGGAGAAAATTGGTTTCATCTTTTCTTCTCCTTTATTATTTATTTTTACTTCTTTGAATGACTTGTTGTAATTGCTCCATGTCAATTTAGAGTTAAACTTCTCACTCTAGGATTATGATAGTTAATTAAATGATTATTTGGTGCCTCTTGATTTTATTTATTTGATTATCATTATAGTTGTTCTTATATTCTTCTGCTTATTATTTTAAGTTAGCTACTATTAAAATAAATCTATTTTCTTATTATGAATCCAGAAAGGAAATCAATGAGATAGAATAAAGAATATAGGAAGTGAGATCTTTACTTTAATAAAATAAAAAATTAATGTTCCTGGTATAGGAATATACCTAGATTGCCTTATTTAGTTCGTATAAGGGATGACATATAAATTCATTTAACTTAATTTTTGGAACCCCACTCAATGATGTAGTTGTGAAGCTAAGTTAGATAGATAATTAGAGGCTTGGAAAACCATAATCATGTTATCAACCCCGGTAATTAGCAACCAAGATAATTAACAAAACTAATAAGATTTTGTAGCTAAGTAGGAGTATTTGAAGTTCCTTAGCCCTGGGTGTCTCCCAAATATTTTCCAAGTATTTTACATTCTTGCCTTGTTTACATTTACTTTTAGTTTTCAATTCCCAAATGTTATTGGTTACTTTTGAACTTGTTTAATATTCATAGTATGAGTAGTTAGATTGTTGCTAAGCACAAGTCCCTATGGGATCAATACTTGGCTCTTAAAGGTTATTTTACTTGAAAATAACTTGAAAATTGACAACTGTCTGACTTTTAATTTTGATATTTTTTTTTACAAGTGTTAATTACTTGATCTTTACTTCTGAATTTATAGGTTTAGGTCTGAAAAACAAGTAAGTTGGCAAGGAAAAGGGAGTTGGTTGATCCATATCCTAAACTTGAGTGACACTTACACCAGTTAAGGAGATAAGCACTACTTTTCTACTTGACACCATAAATTCAACAAGAGGAAGATATTCCTGCACCCATGGTTAAAGATCCCCCAGCCCATAGGACAGTTCGCAAAGTGGCAATTACACTTGCAATCAATGTTACCGCCGTCATCCGCAGACCACAACCTGGAGGTAGATTTGATCTAAAACAAAACATTGTGCAACTATTGCATAGTAGTGGGCAGTTCACAATCTTGTCACGTGAGGATCCATAGGACCATTTGCAGAATTTCTTAGAGATCAATATCACCTTCATCCCTACTAGAGTCTGCACCGATTATGTGAGGCTCACACTCTTTCCCTTCTCACTTTTGGAGGAAACAAAGAACGGTTGAAGGAAGAATCTTCAAACTCCATCACCACTTAGGATGACCTATAAAAGAAATTCCTTGTCCAATATTTTTCATTCAACAAGACTGCAAGGTTGAGAAGTGAAATTTTGAGTTTTAAGTAGAAGCCTAATGAAAACTTATATCATGCTTGGGAGAGATTCATATCGCTTCTTAAAGACTGTACACATCAACAATAAACTAGCGAGGTATTAGATCACACTTTTATAGAAGCTCTTGATCATAATACAAAAATTTTGTTAGATTCAGCTACAGGGGGTCAAGTGTTAAAAAAATCTTATGATGAGCTCTATACCTTGTTGAACTGAATTGTACAAGGTAATCATGATTGGCATGGTGACATTTTCAGAAGTGTAGTGAAAAATCATGTAAGGGTGATTAAAGTTCATAGTGCCAAAATATTGGTCGCCCAATTGTCATCTCTTCAAAATCAGATGATGACACAGTTCAGCAAATGGGGTGTGAACCAATCGCAGGATCAGGTAAATATAGTATAATAGGCTCCATCGGTGTGAGATTTGTGGTATCAGTGGTCACTCTGCAGACTTGTATGGAGCAAATCCAAAACCATTAAATTTTGTGGGCAATGCACAGAAGGAAACTTATGGCAATGCCTACAACCAGAAGTGACAAAATCATCCCAACTATTCATGGGGCAATAATGAGATTCAACAGTTCCAGTAGCAATAAAACATGGAGGTCAGTAATATTGAGGAGACATTGAAGAAGATCTTGGCCAAAAAACAAATGACTACTGAGATAAAAAAAAAAACAGCACTGCAACATAAACTATAATAAATTTTATAAATCTAGAGAAAAAAAGTTTTTAATGCTAAAAAGGTGGCCAATGATAGCTACAAAGTGATGAAAAGGCCCTCTTTGAAAGAATGTAACAAAAGAGAAAATAGTTTGTCTAAAATATTATTTGAAACATTCTTGATATGATAAGAATACTAGTTAAAAAGATTATTGAAGAAAGGGATAGAAATAAAGATGAAAAATAATGGGTGATAAAAATAAAAAAGTGTAAAGTGCTTAGGGAAGTGTGGGACACTATTATATAGATTACTACCCATCCACTAGATAACATTAGTAACCATTAAAGTCCTATTTAATTCTATTCGAGCATGCTTAATTAGTGTAGATGTACATAATGGGCAAGCCTATGGTTCTTTGTGCATACATGTGAGTTCTTCTTGAGTGTGAGAGTTGTTATTTGATGCTAATTCCTTAAATTACATTCAATCTTTTTAATTGAATGTGCGGACTATTTTTTGTTTTGAGGACACTTGTTTCTTGATAGATATGCGATGTTATTAGCATTTTTAGACATGAGTAGGTGAGCAACCTTAAATTTGATGAGATAGAGTCTATCTTTTGAGGTTAGGAGGTTAGGGCTTTGTTGTTTGTTTGTACTTGTTGCATAATGATCGGGAAAGTCTACTTAATGTTTTGAATTGTGATATAATTGTTTGTATCAACCAAAGTGGTGGTATTCCTAGCTTAATTTGTTGAGTTGAGTTTTATTGTTGCTCGAGGACGAGCAAGATTTTAAGTGTGGGATGGTGATGTTAGGCCAAAATTATATATTTTTTGTCATTATTTACCTCATATTTAGTAATTTTATTTGTCCTTTTTGAGCATTAATTTTATGGATTATGCCTAATATTATATTTTAATGTAGGATTAAAATGGTGTGAAGAAGAAAAGATTTGGAGATAAAACAAATTAAAGACAAAAAATCAAGCGGGCATCAATAGGTTACTTTCCAATTTCAATTGGAATTGGCTGTCAGTGGACATCCGTGTTTGCAGCGTGACAAGCAGACTCATCCCTGTATCCACTTTTATTTATCCTAAGTCGACTTCATTATTTTATATAGGACTTTTTCCTACACCTATAAATATACCATAAAATCAGTTTTTACATAACTTTTAAACTAGAGAGTGCTAGAAGTCGTCGTGGATACCGGAGAAAATTGGTTTCATCTTTTCTTCTCCTTTATTATTTATTTTTATGTTTTTCTTTGGATGACTTGTTGTAATTACCCCATGTCTATGTGGAGTTAAACTTCTCATTCTAGGATTATGATAGCTAATTAAATAATTGTTTAGTGTCTCTTGATTTTATTTATTTGATTATCATTATAGTTGTTCTTATATTCTTGTGCTTACTATTTTAATGCTTAGCTACCAATAAAATAAACCTATATTCTTATTGTGAATCCGAAAGGAGAATCAATGAGATAGAACGAAGAATATAGGGAGTCAGATCTTAACTTTAGTAAAATAAAGAATTGATTTCTGGCTAGGATAGGAATATACTTAGATCGTCTTACTTGATTACTAAACCGTGAGATATATAAATGTATTATGATTGGGTTATCATATATCCGCTCAGCAATGTAGTTGTGAAGTCAATTTGGATAGACAATTAGAGGCTCAAAAGATCATGATCGTATAACAAACCCCGTAAATCAACAACTAGATAATCAAATAAGTTAATGAAATTGATTCTCTACATGATTATTAGTGAATCAACAATCCTAGATCGATTCATTCATTGATTGTGTAAAATTTGTTCTTTTCTTGTTTAATTGTTAATTGATTATTTTCTTTTTATTATCTTTAGTTTAGTGGATAAATTTTTCTTTGGAATTTATTACTTAAATAAATAATTAGTATTAGTCTAATTTAGTAAATAGTTAATCAAAAAGTCCCTGTGGTATGATATTTGGACTCTTAATCTTATATTACTTATATGATAGCATACTTTTGCGTGTGCGTTTGGATGCAACAATAATCTATTAGCAGGTTCAGAGAACCTATGAAACCGATGGAAAATTTGTTGCAATAGATGACTCATCTATTGCAATAGATTATTCATCTATTGTAAGAGATTACCCATTTATTGTATAAGTTCAAGTAGATGGGTAATCTGCAAAGATAAGTTGCAACAAATGACCCATCTGTCGCAATGTGTGAACTTGAGTAAAATTATTATACTTAAAAGAAAACTACTGCATCATCAGAAAGGCTGAAAAGATCTGTCAAGACACAAACCATGGCCTAGTCATGATAGGTATCTCACGTCCTCCAAGGACCAGAGACCACCCCCATTAACCTAGCCAACCAGAACACAATACAACTAGCAGCGAGTATATATAACAAAATAGAGCTGAATCCCAAACATATAAAAAGATAGAATTAAGTTTCGAACATATAACAAGATGATAGATAAATCAATTAAATTGGGTCTAAGAATCCACAATACAAGATACACCCATATCCTATCCATAAAAGCCTCTAAAAAAACAAATATCAACTAAAGTCGGGACATACCCCCGACCATAGCCAAGAACCCACCAAAATAATCTAAGACACAAGTAAAGACAAGACCATGAAATGAGGGCCTTCCATAGAATAGAAGCTCACTACTTTAAAGATGACCCTTGAATAATCCAGAAATCACCTACCACTGTGCAAGGAAACAAAAGTGTCTTCGGACCTTACAACAAGTGAGGATACAACATTCGGGGACGGTTAGCAGGGTAAGCACTAGTATGTAACTCAGGGAAGGAATAAAATAATACCATGATCAATCAGAACCAAGTGATTCCAAAACCATATGCAAAGAATCATATCCAAATACATATATATATATATATATATATATATATATATATATATATTATGTCAGGATAGGGAACAAGGTTTAGCATGAGATTTAAAACATTAACCTAAACTGTGTAGCCCAAATTTTCATCTATAACCACAGGCTATATGGGTCCAACTCTTACCTTGTTGAAAGAGTCCCAAAGCATGTTAGCCGCATGAACCGGGGTATCAAGGAAGGCTGAGGAATCCACAATCATTTGCTAATCCAGGATACAAATATATAAAGTGTGACACAAGCACATGGTCATCAAGACCAACCCTCATGCCGACAAATGTGGGTTCCCATTATTAGTCCCTCGGGACCTTCACTTTCATGGCTAAGCGACACAACCCCCTTTAAGTCCAATTAAAATATTTACTCATTCCCATTCATTGAACTAATAATTATTTATTAAGGCCTAACCATCTGGTATCGCCCTAAGAACTACGCTTGCAAGCTATTATCAACATGTCATTCCAATTATCATTACTTGGGGGAATCTATAACCCCACAAGATCCAATCATTCATCTACATGAGGAAATCCACAAACACCAAGGTTCAATTTTAATTATCCATTAACTTGGGGGAATCCATGACCCCCAAGGTTCAATTTAAAACCATATATGTTCCATTAGACTTTTATGCAGAGTGATAGTTCTAAAAGTGATTACAATATACATTTACTCATGTTTCAAAGACAATTTCATAAGGTAGGTTGAGGTTATTACCAATTTCAGTCCAAATCCATTTATTTGGGGGAATCTACAACCCCCATTGACATTTACTATGGCCGCGCCCAATGAGTTCAAAAACTCTCAATTCAAAACATAAATGATTCGCAAAAGTCATAGCAAAGGCAAATCCATCAATAACATTCAAGGGCCTTCAACATAATTCCCAAAACCATTATTTAAGCACATGAATAACAATTCTAAACACATGATTTTAACAAAACAAGTTTAGGAGAAGATATATATGCCTTAAAGTATCACAATTATGGAGAGAAATCAATAGTTGTAGCTCTAAATACCAAATACTTAGAAACCCTAGCTTGTTCTTGATTTGGGAATCTGAGAGAGTTTTTAGAGTATTTTACGATTGAGGAATGGGGAGTTATGGGGTCCCTTAGGGCATTTTAGGTTGTGGGTTACAAAAATTGGTAAAAATGAGAAACAACCAAAGTTCCCTTAAATAAAACACAGGAAAAACTATTGCCAGTCATTACGGGTCACGTCACGACTCGTAATGACAGGGTATGAGTAGTCACCTGGACCCGTAGTTTGGGCAGTGAATTAGGGCATCCATACTGGTATGGTCACGATTCACATCCTATGACTCGTGAACAGACCTTATGAATCGTGTAGTCTTAGTCGTTACCAAGATAGCAACCTTGGGTCATCTCACTGGTTTGGCCATAAGTCCTCCCCTATGACTCGTGACCTCACCTTACGACTTGTGAGGCCTAAGTAATGACCTTAGCAGAAACCATAGACAACTAACTAGTCAAACAATGATTGGATCCATACGACTCATAAGGAGTCTTCATGACTCATCACCTAAGTCACACCCTAGATAGTAAGCTCAAAACTCTGATATTTTTTAAAGGAAAAAATTTGGGGTGTTACATTACCCCCTCCTCTCTTAGGATCATTCATCCTCGAATAAGATGTCAACTCATCCATTTGCATAAATGTAAGATAGGAATGCAATCACAACACCTTTAAAAAAGTCTGGAAATAAAAAGAGTAGGAAAATGTATACCTTAAGCATGATTATCCAACTCGAGGAACAAGAACAGATATTTAGACTTCATGTCCTCTTCAGCCTCCCAAGTAGATTTTTCTACCTTATGGTTCTTCCAAAGGACCTTCACCGAAGCTATATCTTTAGTCCTCAAATGATGGACTTTCCTAGCCAAAATCTCAACAGGAACTTCCTCATAAAGAATGGTATTCGAAATACCAACATTCTTAATAGGTACCAACAAAGAGGCATCACCCATACACCTCCTCAATATCGATATTTGGAAAATTTGTTGAATGAAACCCAAACTCGAAGGAAAATCCAATTCATAAGTGATGTTGCCCACTCATCTCAAAATAAAGTACGGACACACATATCGGGAAGTAAACTTCCCCTTATTCCAAAATCTCAACACTCCCTTCATAGGAGATACCTTTAAAAATACTCAATTACCAACATCAAACTCCAACTCTTTTTGCCTCACATCCGGGTAGGACTTTTAGCGACTTGGGCAGTGTTAATCCAATCCCTAATCACCTTTACCTTGTTTATTGCTTGGTGAACCTAGATTAGACCGAAAAATCTAGTCTGACCAATCTCAAACCACCCAATAGGAGATCAACACCTCCTATCATAAAGAGCCTCAAAATGATCCCCTCAATACAAGAGTGATAACTGTTATTATACGTAAACTCAATAAGAGGAAAATAATCCATCCAAATACCTCCAAAGTCAATCACATAGGCCCTTAGTATATCTTTCAAAGTGTGAATGGTCCTTTCCACCTGTCCATGCATTTGAGGATGGAATATGGTGCACAGGTTCACTTTTGTGCCCAAGCTTTTCTAAAACAAATGTCAAAAGTAAGAAGAGAATTCCGTACCTCGATCAAAAATGATGGAAACTGAAGCACCATGCAACTTAATGATCTCCTGAACAAACAACTTAGCAAAATCCTCTCCAGAGTAAGTAGTCCTTATAGGAAAAAAAATGAGCAGACTTAGTCATCCTATCCATGATGACTCAAATCAAATCATGTTGATTCTGAGTCCTCGAAATAGCAGTAATGAAATCCATGTTGATCTTCTCTCATTTCAACATGGGCAAATTAGTCTCCTGAGAAATTCCACCAAGCCTCAAGTGCTCAACCTTCACTTTTTGACAGACCGTGTATATAGCCATAAAATTGGCCACATCTCTTATCAAGTTGTTCCACCAATAAATCTCCTTTAAATCATAATACATCTTTTTCAAACCAGGATGAATTATATACCTCGACTCATAAGCCTCAGTCAAATTTCTTTCTTACAGCCCACCAACATTCAAAAAACACAACCTACATTGGTACCACAAAATACCATCACCACTAATCTCAAAAGCCATAACCTTCTGTTGGCCCAAATTATCCTTAATCAACATCAAAGTAGGATCCAAAACTAGTTTCTCCTTCACTTCAGTACCAATAGATGACTTTACCACCTCTTGAACAATCACACCTCTATTATCTGAATCTAAAAGTCAAACTCCAAGATTAGCAAACCGGTGAATATCCTTCACCAATCCTCATTTCTCCTCATCCACACGAGATAAGATACTCATAGAAAACATATTTAGAGCATCAACAACCATATTAGTTTTACCTAGGTGATAGTGAAGACTCATATCATAGTCGTTGAGCAACTCAAGCCACCCTTTTGCCTGAGATTCAAATCCTTCTAGGTGAACACATACTGTAATATCATATGGTCTGAATAGATATCAACATCCATGATAACACTCAACTTACATGTTAATTCAAGTGCAAGAAGGTCGTCGTCAATATATTTACCCAACTTTGAAGTTGGAGTCGAATCCACGAGGAAAAATATGAGTGGCAATCAAATTAATTCAAAATGATAGATACAAGATAAATTCAAACAAATAGTACAGAAAGATAAAATGGGGAAGATAGGTTCCAACACTAGTATTTTTTTTTAGGTTTTTTTTCTAGTATAAATTTAGGGCTATGAATAATTATAGTTTTAACAATTATGCACGGATCTCGGGATTACACATTACTAAGATAGTGGCATATGGGTACACATGTAGATACGAAGATGCTTTACTAAGAGAGTGACATAAACCAATGAATTTATGCTTGGATATGCTATAGAATACCAAAAATTAGAGAGGATTTTGAGATAAAATGAGAGAGGATCGTGGGGGGAATGGGATATCAGATGGTTTTTTTAACTAATTAAACTGCAATAGTGGTCATATTTCTGCGATCGCGGTCACTCGGACTCCGCGATCGCGGGGACATGCACGTGGTCATGGTAACTGAGACCAACAAAAAGGTTTCTATGTGCCCTGCTCAGTCCATTTGCCAATTTCACACATTCTTTTTTCAAATTAGAATAAATATTTTATGGACTATGCATGCACAAAAACAAGAATAAAAATCAATTCTACTCTAACCTACATAAATAAAAGGGATATATGCCACTTTTCATGGCATGATGGGTTGCCTCCCATCGAGCGCTCAGTTTAACGTCGTGGCACAACGCCTCCACCTATTCTTCTTATGTCTCCACTTTGAAGAGTTAAATCTCCATCCCAACTTTTGTTCAATATGCAATGAGTGGCAGAGGGACAGAATATTCAGATCTTCCAAGATGAGGCTTGGAAGAGAAGAGGATATGGAAAGCAAGTTTCGATCTCGCCATTTTAAAGACTTAAACCTTTTACCCAACTTCACATCAATCTTTCGGATTGGCTCCGTGGGTAAAAGTGTGTTTATCAATAGGTCATTCCTTGTACATCGTAAGTTGAGTTCCTTGGCCATTGATGGATGGGGCTCCATGTGCTCCCTTGGAATGTCAAACTCCAAAATACAAGAGTTGGACTCCGCCTCCCCACAATCCTCCATTTGTTCAAAGGGGTGGATCCTCATTACGTCCTCTAAGAATAATGTTGAAAAGTGGGTTGAACGAGGTCCAACACCTAATTTTTGGTTAGCATCCACCGAAGCATATTCACCCCTAAATGAGCTAGAGTCATTGTAAGATATTTGCTTTGATTCTTCTCTTGACTCTAAGATTATTTCTTTTATTTTGGCTTCTTATTCCTCATATGAGTCAGATGATTGGGAAGCCAACGAGGATTCTTCGCTACCAAGCTCATAATCATAGCTTGGTTTCTCTTCGTGACATACCTCCTCTTGGGTAATGGGCATGGTAATGATAGTTTCAAGCTTTTCTTCTTTACCTATTACCTCCTTATTGACACTTGTCCATTATTGATGTATGTGTTCTAGATTCTCCCCCATTGTATCCAACCGATCCAAAATGGTTAGTAGCCTTGGTTCACATCTATTGGACTCGGTGTCTTGCTCATCCTTTTTCTCATCATAAGACCTATTAATCCTATAAGAAAAACTAGCAATTCGATTACTATAATAGGGGGGCCTTGGGACAATCATCGCAATGTCCATTTCGACTAACACACAAAGGACAACCGTACTCCCTACCAAATCTAGATAATGATTATGTCTCTATTCGAAAAGCATAGTTACAATCTCTCTTGAAGTGTGATCCGCCACAATATGAACATGGATGGTCAAGATAGGACCTCCAACTATCCAACTAATATTTGTTCGGAGATATCATAGAGAAAAGTAAAAATAAAATAAAATCTACCCACAAAGAAAATCACAAACACTTATATACAAGCTTGAATTCAAGCAAGTAAACAAAAATTTCAAACAAATTTAGTATGCCAAATTGTTCCCTGGAAACATCACCATATTTTATAATGCTCAACTTACGTGTCAATTCAAGTGCAAGGCGGTCGTCGTCAATATATTTACCCAATTTTGGAGTCGGGGTCGAATCCATGAGGAACAATGTGATTGACAATCAAATTAATTTAAAATGATAGATACAAGTTAAATTCAAACAAATAGTACAAAAAGATAAAATGGGGGAGATAGGTTCCTACACTAGTATTTCTTTATAGGTTTGTTTTTTCTAGTATAAATTTGGGGCTACGAATAATTAGAGTTTTAACAATTATCCACAAATCTCGGGATTATGAATTACTAAGGGAGTGACATATGGGTGTTAATCGTCAACATTAATTTAGTAAATCAAATATGAGTAGGCTTGGTTATAGATTTTGATGCTAGTCTTTCAACAAAACACCAAAATTTCACCTATTGATTCTTTTGATACCAAATAGGTGTGTTCAACAATAGGTAACCACAATCTCAATATAGACATCCCTATCTCTAGGATGATACCCATGGCATAGTCAACCTCACATTCACCCTTATGTCTAATATAGTGAAAATTTAACAAACTACACACATAATTGTCTATCATTTCTTTGGTCTCCACATACCTCTTTCGACAATGATATAAATTCCTAGAGTTCACCTAAAACCCTTCTTTTGAAGATGGCCTTAAACATTCTAGATCTTGGAGCTTTCACTCATCAAACCCATGTGGATATTTGGGGCTTTCACCCATCAAATCCCAACCAAAATAGCATAGAAATGATAAAACCCATAAACATAAATTACCAACTAGATGCTAACAATAACAACCCACACACACTTAAACCCTTATTCACGCATAACCCCAAGAGGGAGATTTACCTACACATAAGATAAATAAGCATAGATATACCCATAATCTCCATTGAAATAACTTGTTAAAGATCTAAACGAATGTTACTTCAAGCTTGGCTCTCCCATAATATCAACAATGGAAGTGACCAAATCTTTCACTTAGAAAGTCTCTAATGTATTCTTCACCCAAAATTTATACAATATTTTCTTTTCCAAAAATGGAGGCTATGAAGTCTAGAGCTAAAACCTAAAAAATTGGGGAAGATGGAATGTGATTCATGAAGCTATGGTTTGAGTCTTTTTGTCAAATTGGGGTCAACACGTGCAATTATAGTTTTGCCCTTAGGCTAAATACTTTCGATGAGCCGCGATCGCACCACTTGACCGCGATCGCGACAGACTCATGCGACCGCAGTTGACTAACTATGTTTGACTACTGCGACCGTGGTACCTAATGAGGAGCTTCAATTGTAGGTTTTTAGCTGCCTTTTCCTTCTCCCTTTTGATCATTGTAACCTCAAATCCTTATCTTTCTATCTTTTCAACTCTATACCTGCAAAGAGTGGATATTTGTGCATTTACTTACGAATATGTCTCATTTATTCATTCAAATCAAGACAATGTTCGCCAATGTTAAGTAAGAATGAGTGGTAAAATCACCACACATTAGTGATTCCATATAAGTAGTAACACCAAAATCTTTGATGCAAACACCACCGCCGCCAACTCTAGATCATGATTCAGATAATTTCTTTCATGAACCTTCAGCTGCTTGGAAGCATAAGCCACCACTTTACTGTGTTGCATCAATTAGCCTAGTCTCACAAGAGACACATCACAGTAAACAACGGGAAGTGTCAAAACTGGTGCAAAAGTTAACTTATCCTTTAACTCCTCAAAACTGCCCTCACAAGCATCGAACCACATAAACTTCACCCTTTTTTGAGTCAACTTAGTCAATGGAGTAGTAATAAATGAGAAGCTCTCCACAAACCTTGTATATTACCCAGCTAAACCCAAGAAGCTTTGATGTCAGTTGGATTCATGGGTCTAGGCCATTTATTAACCGCCTCAACTTTCTGTGGATCTACCATGACCCCCTCACTAGAAACAATATGACCCAGAAAGGTCACAATATTCAACCAAAACTTACACTTCAAAAACATGGCATACAATCACGGATCCTTAAGAGTCTGAAACATTACTAGGAGGTGATTAGCATAATTCTTCTCACTCTTATAATAAACTAAGATGTCTTCAATAAATACTATCACAAACAAAACCAAAAAACTTCCTGAATACCCAGTTCATGAGATCCATAAACACAGCTAGAGCATTAGTCAAACCTAAAGACATAACCAGAAACTCACAATAACCATATCGGGTTTGAAAAGTAGTCTTAGTGATATCCACCTCCCTAATATTCAATTGATGATTATCTAACCGAAGATCAATCTTAGAGAAATATCTAGCACCCTAAAGTTGGTCAAAAAGGTCATCGATACTAGGAAGAGGATAGGTATTCTTCACCATCACCTTATTCAACTGTCGATAGTCTATGTACATCTAAAGAGACCCATCCTTCTTATGCATGAAAAGCATAGGAGCACCCCAAGGAGAGACACAAGGATGGATAAAACCCTTATCAAAAAGATCCTTTAATTTCTCCTTAAGTACTTTCAACTCGGCTTGAGCCATTCTGTACTGAGGGATAAAGATAGGATGGGTATCTAGTAGAAAATTAATCCCAAAGTGTATTTTTCTGTCGGGAGGGATACCAGGAAGATCATCGGGAAACACCTCGGGAAACTCATTAACGACAGGGATAGATTGTAAAGAAGGAATGCTAGAACTAGAATTTTTAACCAAAACTAGACGATATAGGCACCCCTTGGAAATTAGCTTTTGAGGTTTAAGATAGGAAATAAACCTCCCCTTAGGAACTAGGGAACTCCCATCACACTCTATTACCTATTCATTAGGGAATTGGAAAGTGACCTTTTGGGTATTCCAATCAAGAGATGCATAGAACAAGTGAAGACAATCCATCCCTAAGATCACATCAAGGTCGACCATATCTAACTCTATTAGATCCACCAAGGTCTCTCTAACATAGACAGACACCACACAATCCGTATAGACCTTTTTAGCCATAATAGAATCACCATCAGGGTAGATATAGAGAAGGGATTGAAAATTCACTCAAGACCAAAACCAAAATAAACAGCCATAAAAAAGGTCATATAAGAAAGGGTGGACATCGGATCAAGCAAAAAATATACATCATGAATGAAAAGCTATAATGTACTAATGACAATATCATGAGATACCTCAGATTCTTGATGGGTGGAAAGGGCATAAAGATGATTTGGCCAGTGACGATACTAGAAGTAGCACCCTTTGGTATAGGGGCTGATGAAGTAGCAATCAGAACCTTATTAGCTCCAGAAGTAACCTTAGCTGAACAGTGTCGTTGCAGATGCCCCAGCTGACCATAATTATAGCACCTATTCCTCTTCTTATATACTGACAAAGATTAAATTATCCATAGAAATGACAAGAAAGATAAGATAGGGCTAACTGGGCTCCGCTAACCTGAGACTGGGCACCTTGTTCCCTAAACCCATTGTCAGTCTGAAAGTGATGATCACCAGATAACTTAGAATATAGATCACTAGCCGTAGAATATAAACTCGAGTTTCCCCAAGTACTTTTCTTGCCCCACTGCCTACCATGTCTACCACTGTTCTGCTGGCCTGCATCCTGCTCTGAATATTTGAACTTTTATTCTGCCTCGCTCTTATTTCTACTTGTTTCTTCTTTTCATATTTAACCTGTTATATATACACCACCAGCCTGGAGATATTTATGTCATTATTAAAAATTGATGCCTTACACTCTAGTGCTAAGTATCGATACTAACCCAAAGTAAACTTCCCTATTCTTGACGTCATACTAGACACAATCTCAGGACCCTAACAATACAGCTGGTGGAATTTTAAAGCATACTCCTTCACAGTTATCCTTTCCTGCTTTAAGCTCACAAATTCTTCGGGCTTAGCCTCCCTCAACTCCTGAGGAAAGAAATGATCAAGAAAGCACCATAAAACTCCTCCCACATAGCCTTCTCAACATCATCACCCCTTGACTACTCCTCATGCCACTAATATGCCACATCCATCAACTGATGTGCAGAAAATTCAACACCTTTTGAGTTAGTGGCATGCATCACCCTGAATATCTTTTCCATCTCATCCATAAAACCTTAAGAATCATCCTCAATCGTAGAGCCAGTAAAGGTCGGAGGATTCAATCTCATAAATTAGATAACTCTAGTGACCTTAGAAGATGGAGCAATAGAACTAACATGGTAAGGTTGATAAGACTAAGAAGTCACCAACCGGGTCACCAGATAAATAGATCAATGAAACTCGGCATTAAAAATATCTCCTTGGGGCGGTAGGGCATGAACATCATCAGCCTGAGAAGACCGAGGTGGACTGGTAGAAATTGGTGAAACTCCATGGGGGTAGTACAAACAGGAACTGGGACCCTAGACTAGGTCTGAACTCTATAAACAGGGTGAGTTCCATCCATATTTTTCTCAAGTGGGACAGAGGATTTTCTACGAGCATCAAATATTTAAGGAGGGATGATCTGAAATGCGAATAAATGGAATTAGATTATTTTTCAAGACCTTAGTCTCTATAGCTTGAATATAGATCACATGAAAGAGAAAAAATTCCTAAAAGCCTTGGAGCATCTCCCTTATAAGTGTGGCATGCTACACACCCTTAAAAGAGAGTCTACTTGACACGCCTTTGTGGACACCCAATGACCATGAACCTATGCTCTGATACCAAGTTTGTCAAGATCCAAACTAGGACCTAGTTGTGGTAGATATATCAAGTCTTCCAAGGACCAAAGACCACCCCAATTAACCTAGCCAATCAGAACACAATACAACTTGCAGCGGATGAATTTCAATCATATAAAAATATAGAGATAAATTCCGAACATATAACAAGATAGAACTGAGTTCCAAACATATAATAAGATAGATAAATCCACAATACCAAACCCACCCACATCTTGTCCACAAAAGCCTCTAAGAAACTAAATATCAACCAAAGTCTGGACATGCTCAAACTATAGCCATAAACCCACCGAAATAGTCTAAGGCATAAGTAAAGACAAGATCATGAAATGAGGGCCTTTCAGAGAATAAAAGCTCACCACTTGAGAGCTGACTCTCGGACAATCTAGAAATCACATACCACTGTGCAAGGAAACAAAAGTGTCTTCGTACCCTGTATTGCATTGGGATATAGTATTCGAGGACGGTTAGCAAGGTGAGCTCTAATATGTAACTTATGGAAGGGATAAAATAATGTCATGATCACTCAGTCCAAAATCATTCCAAAACCATATGCACAAAATTATATCCATATATACATATATATATATATATATATGTGTGTGTGTGTCAGGATAGGTAACAAGGTTTAGCATGAGAGTTAAAACATTAACCTGGACTATGTAGCTCAAATCGTCATCTATACCCACGAACTATATGGGTCCAGCTCTCACCCTGCTGAAAGGGTCATAGTGCGTGTTAGCCGCATAAATTGGTGTATCAAGGAAGACCGGGGAATCCATGATCCTTCGTCAATCCAGGATATAAATATATAAAGTCTGACACAAGCACACGGTCATTAAGACTAATCCTCACGTCGGCAAACATGGGTTCTCAGTATCAGCCCCTCGGGACCTCCACTTTCACGGCTCAGCGGCATAAACCCTTTTAATCTCAATTAAAATATTTACACATTCTCATTCATTGAACCAATAATCACTATTAAGGCATAACCTGCTGGTATCGTCATACCATCTACGCTTGCAAGTTATTATCAATATGTCATTTCAAATATTATCACTTTGTTGGTGTCTCTAGTCCATAGAATGGAATGCACAAACCAAACTAAGCATAATTTCTCATTGTGCTTCTTTAAAAACCTTTTATTCTGGAGATCAAATATCAATGGGTAACAACTCTTTTTCTTTCTTTGCCTTTGTTGGTTTTGGTGGGTGGCTTGGTTAGTGTGTTAACTTTCTATAATGTTGATTTTGGTATCCTATTTGCCTTTGACTTTTTCAAGGGTGTTACTGTGGAAAGAGATTCAGATAGAGGATGGCATATTAGGCCAGTCACTATGGCAAATTCTTTCATGCCAAAATAAACTAGCATGTCACAGTAATTTATCCAGATTTCATTCATCTTCTTGTCTTCATCCTTCAACGTTTCTTCATAATCACCCTTATACTTGATCTTGTGCTTAAGAAGAACATATATAATGGTATTTGAAAGTGTCCATTGTTGTCCTCCAGCAGATCAAAAGTATCTAAAACAGCTGAATTTAAAATAATCATCCAATTTTTCATCACTCAAAATCTTCCTAAGCACATCAAATTTTACCCATGACAGATTTAACTACAAAATCACCAGTCATTCTTGTAAGGTTATCTATGGGTGTCTTGGTTTGGAAATTTTCAATACTAAAATTTTTGACAAGATCATGTTGGATTTTTTATCTACGTTTGTGTTCGATCGATGATATAACACGATCATTATTAATATCGTCATCGTCTGTTTCCTCTTCATCCTTTTTTTTATTTTCTTTTTCAGATCCATCTTCTTCCTCATTCTCTCCTTTCTCACTTTCTTTTTCCTCTTCATCCGCACCTTTCTCTTTATCTCCTATATGACTTTCTTCATCATCTTCATCCTCACTATCTCTATTTTTTTTCTCATTTTTATTTTTATCTTGCCCCTCTACAACCTCTTCTTCATCTCTCTCAACTCCTTTTATACATTATCTCCCTCGGTTGATTGTGCAATATCTCTATCTTCAACAGATGGTAGTACTTCATTTGTTTGTGAAAAAACTTGTTTAGCAAACTCTTCTAATGGTGTTTGTAATTTAGCCTTTTTGGTTGCTTTGTCAGAAGTTGATCCACTGTCTTTTCTTTTGGTAGTCATTTTTTATCTACAAATAAGAGAAATAGAAAATTTAATAAATACAACATATTACAAAAATATTTCTAATAGATGACCTATATATTGCAACAGATAACTCATTTGTTGCAACAGATTACTCATTTGTTGCAACAGATGGGTCATCTGTTGGAAGAAATCAAAATGGTCTTGCTACTTGTTGATCTCTTCCAACAGATTACCCATATGTTGAAATAGGTGAGTCATCTATTGGATGACCTGTTTTGATTTATTCCAATAGATAACTCATTTGTTGCAACAGATGAGTCATCAGTTGGAAGAACTGTTTTGATTTCTTCCAACAAATAACCCATCTATTATAACAAATGAGTCATCTGTTGGAATAAATCAAGTCAGTTAACTAATAGATATATAGTTGTTTCCAATATGTTACACATCTATTGGGCAATATTATATATCAACAAGAATAAGAACAAGAACAACAACATCACTAAGCTACTATATCGCCACACACACACTTGAACAACATCAATATTTTGTTTCTACCAATACACCAACAGCACCAACAAAAGAAAACTTACCTAAAACACTAACAACACCAACAAGACAAAAATTCACCAGGTGAAGCGATAACAACAAATAATTTATCTGTTGTAATAGGTAGGTCATCTATTAGAAGACCTTTTTTTTTAATTTCTTCCAACAGATGACCAATCTGCTGAAATAAATGGGTCACCTGTTGGAAGAAATCCAATCAGTAGAAGGTCTTATTTTGATGTCTTCTAGTAGATGACTCATTTGTTGCAACAGTTAAGTCATCTGTTGGAAGAAATCAAAATAGATCTTGCTACTGGTTTGATTTCTTCCAACAAATAACTCATCTGTTGTAACAGACTGTTCATCTGTTGGAATAAATCAAGCCTGTTAACCAGTAGTTGTTTCCAACATATTACACATCTATTGGGCAACATTTTATATCAAAATGAACAAGCACATCAACAACAACAACACCAAGCTGCTATATCATCACACACACTCTTGAACAATACCAATGTTTTTGTTTTCACCAATACACCAACACCACCAACATCAACACCAACAATACCAACAACACCATCAATAACACCAACAACATCAACAAAACAAAACATGCGCACATCTGAACAACACCAACAAAACAAACAAGTAACACCAACAACACCCACTAATATTCACCAACCCCAACAAATACCAAGTGAAGTGATTCAGTACAACAACACAAATGACAATACAAAATTGTCACAACAGAGATCTCCGAAAAAGGTCAAAGCTCAAGTTTGTGCTATTTTTACAACAATGTTCAAGGATAAGAACAACAACACAAAAATCATATTTCACTTAGAAAAGATACCCATTTACATCAACCACTATATTAAGAGAACAACAACCACAAATTAGGATTTTCTTGGATTCTTCTTATTTTTTTAAGCATCAAAACTCAAAATTGTTAACCCCTACTTGAAGATAATACAACCAAATTTTATTTTTCTTCACTAACTAAAAAGCCCAAATTTTTTAAGAAACAATAAATATAAAGTCTTACCTACAAAGAGAGAGAAATCTACGTCTACAAGGGAAGAAGGAACTCGAACGTGTGTTCTCTCAAACAACTAATGTGGTTTAAAATGGCTGCAAACTCGATATGTTGTGAAGGTTTGAGACAATCTGTTGGAAAAAAGAAGAGAGTTGTTGAGAGAAGAGAGAAGGAAGAGGAAACGTTTGAAGTGAGAGGTTTTCTTTTTTGAAAATTGATGTCCGTAAATGATTGCCGTTTATTTTTATTACATATTAATTAGAATTGGGTTGATTTGTATATTAGAAAGATTAAAAGTTTTAGAAATATTAATTTGGTCCTATTTATCCTAATTACTTTTTTAAAAGGAATTTTGACCATTCCCTTTGGTCAATGTCACTGATACTCAAAAGAAGACTTAAAAGACTACTTTTTTTTTTTTTTCAGTTTTCTCATATAAACACCACCAATTAATATCTTGAAAGACATTTCTTTCACTGCCTATCTTTTTCAGATTCTGGCCATTTTTGGTCCAAGTGGTGCGGGAAAATCCAGAATGCTTAACATTTTAGCAGCTGGAACTTCGCCTACAAGTGGAACACTTCTCTTAAAACTCTCTTCCCCTTCTCATCAGTCTTTTCGCAAGCTTTCAGATAATGTCTCTCAATATGATTCTTGCCTTCCTTCGCTCACTGTCTCGGAAATGTTAGCCTTTTCTGCCCGTCTCCACAACCTGAAACTCGCTGCAGTTTCCTGCATCTAATATTGCTAGTAATATTCAGTCTTGAATGTAGTAATGCAGACACTCAGATCAATAACCAATTCGTCACGGCATTCTGAGCTTTTGCCCATTCATCCACTAAGTTCCAATATTCTTGCCTCCATTGATAAGATGCTGTTGCTACCAAAAGGAACTGTTGTCCATCATGGTATATTGTCTTCTCTTTAAGGTTATGTTCTTGAAAATGGTTTCACTTTCCCTCCACAGCTCAATTGTCTTGAATATGCTACGGAAATGTTCCACCAACTCACTCAGACTAAAATTCCCTTTACACCATGTTTAGTACTTCCACCACCCATGTTCCTGAGACTAAAACTGGGTAGGTCAGATATCGGAGTTCAAGGGTTCATGAAATTGCTATTCTGTATAGCAGATTTTGGAAGATCATATACAGAACAGACAGCTACTTCTAACAAAAAAACACCTTACTGGCTTTGGGAGTTCGTATTTTGTTTTAGGAACAATTTATATCAACATTGAATTCGGTAAAGCTGTGTGGACTTTTCGCCTCACTCTCACTTTCTTTCTCTTCTCCACCAAAGAAACTCAACCAATCTTCATAAACAAAAGAATCAATCTTTATAGACGGACGGAGGGTCTATTATATTTAGACCTTTTTCAATAGGTTGGGCCATTTTGGCCCTTTTCCATTAATCTTTTATCAAATATAGTAATAGTCACTAATTAGCTGTTAGAAAGGAAGTTGATGATATCTCAAAAGAAAGTGTTCTTCGTGGATTAGGCAGAACGCTCATGTTAACTTTATAGAAAATTGTCTTTTACTGAGCTAGTATAAAGATTGGTTTTGCGGGTACAAGAAAATGTGTAGAAAGGCAAAAGTGGTGGATTTTGCCTCCTTTGGCGCGAGATGTTTGTGAGCCATTAATATAACTAAAACAATTTTTGTATATGTTTTAGCAGTTGTATATCTTAGTCACTGTATGACTCTGTTTTACAGATTTATTTACACACGTCTTTGCCTTTTGTAAAGAGGTATTTAGTAGCTGTTTGATCATGAAAATATTTTTCTTTTTTTTAGAAAATTATTTTATTTTAATGAAAACAAGATGGTTTAGTCATGAAAAATTCAAATTCAATTTCAAAATTGTATGAAAAGTGAAAATAATTTTTTCAATTTTTTTTTCATTCATACTTTTCTTACAATTTTTTTTTTATATTCATGGCCAAATACAACTTCAACTGCAACTTCAAAAAATTATTATTATCATGGTTAAACGGGATGTAAAAGTGCTTGTTGAGTTCTTACCAGATATCCTATTCATATAGTATCCCTAAGGATAATGTTCTTAACGCGATCCACACTTCAAATTTTTTCACGATTTTCCAACATTATTTATGTTTTCCACTCTTAAAGTCTCTTTTACCTTATTTCCCCATAAACATGTTTTTTACAATAAGACGGAAATTTGTCGGGAATCATATATCTAATCAAAAAACTAATTCTAGAAATCATACCTCAGAGTTATAAAATGATTCCTCTTCAAAGAGTGCAAATCTATGACAGAAACTACAATTTTTATAATTATACTTAACGTCACCGCAATCGCATCACCCACTAGTAGGGGTGTTCATGGGTCGGTTTGGGTTGGTTATTGGTCAAAACCATAACCAAACCAACTTAGTCGGTTTTTAAATTTCAAAAACCAAACCAAACCAACCCAAGAAAATAATCGTTAGTTTAGTTCTTGTCGGTTTAGTTCGGTTTGGTTCGATTTTTTCGGTTTTTTTGATTTATAACTTTAACTAATGATAAAGTTGAAATTTGAAAAAAACAAATCCAATCAAAGATAGTGTTGTGCCCTAATCTTAAAACTAAGATGTCAATTTAGAGTTATATTTAGGCAAAGCCACGAACAACACCATATGAACGCTTCTACAAAAATTATTTAAAAACTACATATAAGAAAACAATATAATAAACCCCCCAAAAAAGGTGAACACATAAATTTTTTTGCTCAACAGGAACCAAAAAGAAAGTTCAAAATTAGTAATTATTTATAATCTAATTAAATTCACCTAAATAATTCCCTAGACATCAAAATAATTTTCACAATTAGTATCATTTGTTATTCAAAGTACGAATCATTTAGAATCTTATAACATACTGTCAACTAGATGGAGACATATGACTAAAAGAGTTACGGTTAAAGTTAAATTCATGATTAAAATTTAAAATGTAACAAATATTTATTTTTTATTCATAAA
>NC_061116.1:44858924-44949675 GCF_002878395.1 Capsicum annuum
AATGTAACAAATATTTATTTTTTATTTAAGAATAATATATAAATAATTTATATATGTATATAAATATATCGATTTGGTTATTTTGTTGGTTATTTAGAGTAAAACCAAAACCAAACTACATAAGTATCGGTTTTTAAAATTTAAAACCAAACCAAACCAAATGTCGATTTTTTTTAATCGGTTTAGTTTATTTCGCGGTTCGGTTTGATTTTTAACCAAATCATGAACACCCCTACCACTAACACGATAGCTTAGCTAACTAGCCTTTGTTATCATGGCACTAAGGTACAGTCGCGTTGAACTAGTTGGGTACACAGGACTCGACCATCATAATCACAGCTCACGGGTATCGCAACGCATTGCATTGTGTGTCCCGTCACCGAGATTACAGATTGGGGGACGCGATTGCGACCAGTTGATAGCAAAAATTTGCAACTTCTTTTTGGATTCACGTGATCTAAAACTCACCCGCCCCCCTTGAATCTCAACCCAAATCATCCCAAATGGTAAGAACTTGTCAATCTCAAAACATTCTGTGGAGGAAATTATTCAAACAAGGAGCTAAATTAACAAAATTCCGTGAGAAGCCGGCTTTGTAATTGAAATATTCAAGAGAATCTAAGTTGATCCCTGATTAAAAAATGTACTGGAAATCTATTTCATTCAACTGACTCAACTAATTCTCTCCTACATACACATGAATGCTTCGAGTATTTACGCCACTGTCTGTCATCGGCAAGGATATATTAGTCATAATATGTTTATACTCACATCAGCAACTTTATCCATTAGCTGATAAATAATGAAAGTTGGCACAAGATGAAAAATAATTTTCTTACAGAAGGTACATCTTGCAAGCCTCGTCATGCAATTTAATCGTTGAACGTCCAAAAAGATGGTCAAATTGCAAAAAAAAAAAAAAGGAATTTCAAGGTTGCTTCACTAGATGGAATGTTAATCTATTTTTTCCACACAAACATCTTTTGCCTCCAAAACAAGGCCACATTAGGATGTCCAAGTGATGAGATTACTGTAGTAAACATTTTCCAAAAAGACCCAGAAAATGAAACAAACCTTGTAGTTGTTTTCCTTTATTCCTAACGATGGGTGAACTTAGACAATCCATCCTATGGACGAGCCAAAACCTGCTATGGAGCCGACTAGTAGCCCCAGTAATCATTCCTCATTTCATCATCGAACTTCTTCTTTAGCTCAGGATGCTTCTCGAAGTATTCTTCAGCTGTCATGGTACTAAGTTTTTTCTGTCCATCAAAACAAAGCAATAGAAATCCACAATGACATCAATAAACGGATGGTTAGATAGAGGGGTAACTGATGTAACCAATGTTGGTTGGACTCTTTAAAATGTCAGTGGGTGCGTGTCCTATTCTCCAAAAGTAGTGTATTTTCAAAGAATCCGACACGGGTGCGGCATCGAAGTTTAAGAGTCCGCGCAACTTAGGATATAACTACATGGAGAAACAGCGGAAATGAGGGGGAAACTTTGCATTACCTTCAACTCTTGCACGTCTGCAACTTCTTTTTCTAATCTTTCAGATTCCTTCAGAGATTTCTGCTCGGCTTCTTTCAGCTCCACCAACTACAATTTATTGCAAAAAAATAGAAAAGAATAAACCAAAACACACAAATTTAACCATGCCATTCTTGCGGTAATCGGAACTTCAAGAAAAGAAGGTAGGCGAAGGGGGTGATCTGGCTTTTTCATCGAATCACCATTGACATGTTAATTTGGCTTCAAGCAGGTGCATATTATAACTGGTAGTCTACCAATGCCATTGACAACAAAGGAGAACTTTATTTCCGTTAGGGAAATTATTTCTGATAAAATAATTCTAGTGAAATATGTGCTTCATGTAGTTTTTATAATCATATCCAATTTGCTCGACACCTTTACCCATTTTAAGCGTGGATTCCTTTCTGTGGTAACAACACTAGAACACAAGTAGAGTTTGCAGGATGTAAACAATTGAGAACTCCCTATATCAATTTTCAACTAATTATTTTAAGTATGTCAATACCAATAACAATTAGTTAGGGAGAAAAAAAAATTCATGCAAAAAGAAAAGTAAGGACGGTGGTTATTAGTGTTCCTCTTACCAAGGCATCAAATTTTGGTTTATATTGAGGAGTGACCTTATCCACAAACTTGGGGATCTCAATGCCTGAAAGAAACATTGTCAAGAAACTACACAAACTAAGTTCAAAAAAAGTAATAGTTAACAAAAGGGAACAACTCAGACAATTGGAAACAGTTATAAAAGGTCAACATAGGTCGTCATGGTTAGAAATATATATACAGGGAGAAAGCTCCTGTTATTTAGTGATAAAAGCCTTGTATAGCCAAATACTAGGATTGTACAGAATTCAAAATAAAATTTCAAGTGAACTATGAGACGACCAGTTCTGTTCAAGCTTTGTGCAACTGTTAAAACTTTTTAGCAATTCAGTGAAAAAATAGCGGCAATTTGAGCAACTAGTCCAAGAGTATTAGAGGACTATGTTGAAAATGTTTAGAAGTTGCACTCGGCAAATTCCAAGTCGATATTTCACTTTTGTTAAATGATACTTATAAGCTAGGTGACTGAAGAAAGTAAAGTAATAACTCGCGCATATCTTAAAAATGTTTAGAAGTTGCACTCGGCAAATTCCAAGTTGATATTTCACTTTTGTTAAATTATACTTATAAGCTAGGTGACTGAAGAAAGTAAAGTAATAAGTCGCGCCATATCCCTGGTGGACTTTTAAAGTAGGATAAATTAGTTATAAGCACACCTTAAATTTATATTATTACTTAAAATCTTATCCAATTAAACTAATTACAAAAATTCCTTTTTATTCAAAATAGTTGCCTCTTTTCTGACACATCTAAAAGACCCACTAACATCCCCTTATTGTGCCGCAAATCAAGCCTAAAAATCAGGAAATATATCCCACGATTTTCTCAACTCACCCATTTTATGTGAGTTTTAGTTTATTTTACACTTGATACATAAAACATTATGAATATGATACATAAGTATGAGTTATATCATTACTTCTGATACATAGTCAATGTTGAAGTTGATTTGTATTGTTTTTTTCATCCGATACATTCAAATTAGTGAGTATCAGACATATTTAGGGGGACTGGAGTTTTTGTAATAGGTTTTGCTGAGTTTCTTAGTGATGGTTCGGTTCCTTCATCTGATTTTGATGCAAAATATCCTCAAAAGAGATATACAATATTCTTATGGAACTATGGTGTCGTCAAGGCTAGGAAAGGATATGCCAACGACAATGAAGATCCACCAAAAGATAATAGAGATAGAAAGAACTGGGAGAATTTTGACTGAGGGAGATTATTTTGGTAATTCAAATTTGAATTATGAATTTGTTACTAATTTTTAGGGATGAAAGAGATATATCTCAATCAGAATCGCATTAATTGCTCCGTTATTTACTCTTTTACTGTTATTTTCTTTTTTTATAGTCAATTAGTTTGGTAGTTATATATCTATCGGTTATATATCCGAACTAAACTTATGTATCATATTCGGGATATTAAGTAATTAATATAAAAATTGGGTGAGGGGTAATTAGATAGCAAAGTGTTGGAATTTATGTTGTTTAACCTTTAAAGTATGCAGGAAGATAGGAGTATTCTTTAAGATATCATGAATTGGCATCTATTGTTGCTACTACTCTACAAGAAAACAGAAAAAACTGTCTCTGACTCTATCCAAAATAAGGTACTCCCTCCGTTAAAAAAGAATGACCTGCTTTTCTTTTTAGTCCGTTCCAAAAAGAATGACCCTTTTTCTTTTTTGACAATACTTTAATTTCAACTTTTCACATGGCATGTTAAGGACCACAAGATTAAAAAACATTTTGGTACATTTGACACAACTTTAATTTAAGACCACAAGATTCAAAAGTCTTTTTTATTTTCTTAAACTTTGTGTCAAGTCAAAGTAGGTCATTCTTTTTTAAACAGAGAGTATTACTTATTAGTAATCAAACATATGACAAACAGAAAGTAGCAATAGTATTAATTAAGAGGCAGGGAATGTAAGAACGCAAAATCAAATGGCTATTCCCAGCTTCCAAGTCTAGACTAGGGGTAACTTTGATGTACATCAAAGTGACACTACTCCAAGAGGCCTTTCACAAGGAATAAATAAGGATCTTCAACCATTGCAAGCTTTATGGAAGAAGATGGAATCTTTGGAAGGTTCCAACATGGATAACTTGAAGATATTTAATATATTAAGTGTCTACAATTTAAATTAGCTTATAATTTAAATGAAGCACAATTTAGTCTTTTTTTACTTTTTTTTTTTAACCCTCAATATACCTATTAGGGTTGAACCATTAGTTTTTGGTCATTTGAAGAATTGTGCCTACTTTTGAGAGCTTAAAACCCTTTGTTCATTTTCAACATCTTGTCCAAGGATTTGCAAGTAAGGTTATTCCTTCTTGAGAACTCTAATAGATTAGGTGCTTTTAATTCCCAATAAAGTGGTGTTTTGGTTAGTTTCACTATTACATCTTTTAATTGTTTGAATCTAATTGTGTCTATCTTTCTTGAATTTGTATCTTTAAATTTTATCTTGTTTCTATTTTTTTGTTTCACGATAAACTTTAAGGCACTTAACTAGTCCGGGCACAGACTTGTTCAACATATAAGAAAGTGGACACTTTCTTCTAGCTTAAGATTCCTAACAAGACACTGTAGGAATATATGCAATTTAAGAGGAGCAAATGAAAAGAAAATGGGCATAAAACCTATCCTAAAACTCGTCAAACACCAGAATTAATGAAAGAAATTCCCTCTGAAAAGTAGATCCAAAATAAGAATTTTCCATTGCATAACATTAGATTGATTGAAGGTTGTGGTGCTACATTAGTTTACCAGCTGTAACATCTTCCATTTTCCCAAAGAATTTAAGAATCTGTCTTCTAAAAAAATAAAAAATCAGTCTAGCAGTTATCTAGCCGGTGGAACACGGAACATTTCATCAATAAGAAGACCAGTGTTCCTAACACCAACGGACGTTTTTTGCGCATCAGAGCCATTTCATACATATGCTCAGTAGTTTAGTAATTTTATAACCAACAATTTGAAGTCAAATTCTCAGAAACAAAGCTATAACATTAAAGGGCCATTTGGTTGCAAACAAGTTAAGCTGGGATTTGTTATTACGATATTATTTCTCATTGACAGTTTGGTTTGTTGAATTAAATTGAGAGAATACATCATTTCACCCTGAACTTGTCACCACAACTTACTTTAACACTTAAACTAAGCTTTCTTTTATTTACCCCCTTAACATCTTTAAAGTGAATTAAGGTTACCACTAATGCTAATGTGGAATTTTTTAAAAAGAAAAAAAAAAACGCATATTTTATTTAAAAATAGACATGGTCCCACTTTTATTTCATACATATATATTATATATAAATTTAAAAAAAAAAAAAAAAAAAAAAAAACCAGCTTTCACCTTCTTCGTAACCCCCCCCCTCCTCCCACCCTCCAACACCTGGCTTCTTCATCTTCTTCGTAACCCCACCCGTCTTCTTTATTCCAAATCCTTTACTAAACTTATTTTGTTGTTCTTCACAATTTCAAATCCTGTACTTGATTTTCATTACTTCAATGTTTTTCAACTCCGTATCGTCGTTCTTGATTCTCCTATTGTTCAAAACCTCTGCAAATTGCAGCAATGTTGATTTTCATTAATTGAAAATTCGATCGGTAATTTTCTATCGAACAAGGTCATCGTCAACTCCTTGTTAATTTTCCTCTATTTTCGCATTTTGTGCTTATCGAAAATTCATCAACTTCGATGAATTCAATTTCGTATAATCGGGTGAATGGGTTGGTGGATTCGTCTCTTGTTTAAGAGAAATTGATGTCATTGTTGATTGAGTTGATGCCCATTGAAGTATTTTACTGTATTAAAAATCAATGGCAAGTGATGAACTGTACAGATATGGACACCATCTTCAACTTTGTTTTTATGTTGAAAACAAGCACATTTAAATTTTTTAGGAGATAAATTGATTGATTATTTTGTTCTCTATATCAATTATCGTTCAAGAGAAAGAAAATTGAAATGAATTCGTAAATCTGCAGGTGTGATTGTTGTTTATGTGGAGTGGGTGAAGAGTGAGAATCTTTTGTGTTAATGGTGAAATTCTTGGTGTTGTTGCAGTGGTGGGACTGGTGTGGTATGGGTGGCAATAGGGGGTGGGGGGTGTGAAGAAGAAAGTGAATTTTTTTTTTGTTTTTATTATTATTTTTTTAATATATATATATATATATATGTGTGTGTGTGTGTGTGGCATCATTTTTTAAATATATATTTACGTGACAATGACGTGGCAGTGACGTGGGCGCATGTGTAGTGCACCTCCCTTTGTGAGAGTGGTAATATATCTTTAAGGGGTATTTAATTCACGTGAGTTATTTAGAGGAGCAAATAAATGGAGTTTGATTTAAGTGCTAAAGTAAGTTGTGGCGACAAGTTCAGGGGTGAAATGATGTACTTTCTCAATTAAATTAACATGCACTGTGTAATTACTTGAAAGAAGTTTGTTTATAAAAATACCCTCGAAAAGGGTTTGAGGGACCCCAGAGGTACTTTTGTCATTTTCATTGTTTGATCCCGGCATAACTAATTCTGGTATTATTATTCCACCCTCTAGCCGAGAAAACTTATCACAGTACTAATTACTGATCTTGATATAACGTATCCCAAGATTAGTAACCAAACAAGGGATAAGGCAGGACTAAATTTTTATCCCACGAATATCTATACTTGTCCAGCATACCAAATGACTCCCAAAGGTACTACAAGAGCAATAACATTGAAGGAACTAAAACAACATGCCAAAAAATTTACAAAAATATTCCAAAAAGAAAAAGAGAATCTGACGTTGCACATACTCTCGTAGGCCTCTTTGTACATGTCTACTAAGCGAGAACCAATTCCTTTTCTGTAATACTCCCAGTTGATAGGTTCAGGTTCCTGCTGGGCATAGAAACAAAGAACACTAGTGTTAGAACGTCTAAATTTACCATCAAAAGAGAGAACTATCTACCTGGAAAAACATACAAAAATAAGGAAAACAACAACAACAACAACAAACCCAATGTATTCCTACAAAGTGAGGTCTGGGAGGGTAAGATGTACGCAGACCATACCGCTACCTCTGAAGAAGTAGAGTGGTTGTTTCCGATAGACTCCCGGCTCAAGCTAAAGGATAGTAACAAGTGGATGGATGACATAATAAAATCAGGAATAAGAAATAGTAAATTGGAAATCAGATAAATACGAAATACGCGAAAATAAGAGCAACACGAAAACAGAAAATAGGGACTAAGACATAAGACATAGGGCCCCTACCTAGTCGTACCATACACACACAAACCAAGGACACCTATGTACAAGCCTCGGATTACTAACCCAGCTACACCATAACACCCCGGACTGCAAGCTACAACCCACACACTCCCATTAGCCTTCTACCCTTATTCATGACCTCCACACCTTCCTATCTAGGGTCATGTCCTCAGTTAGCTGGAACTTCTCCATATCATGTCTAATCACCTCCCTCCAGTATTTCTTCGGCCTACCTCTACTCCTTCTGAAACCATCCATAGCTAGTCTCTCACACCTCCGGACTGGGGCATCCGCGCCCCTCCTCATCACATGCCCGAACCATTAGTCTTCCTTCCCGCATCTTGTCATGTACCGAAGCTACCCCACCTTCTCCCGGACAATCTCATTCCTAACTCTGTCCCCTCTAGTAAGCCCACACATCTAACGCAACATTCTCATTTCCGTCACCTTCAATTTTTGGATGTGGGAGTGTTTGACTGGCCAACACTCCGCCCCATACAACATGGCCGGCCGGACTGCCACTCTATAGAATCTGCCTTTAAGTTTAAGGGACACCTTCTTATCGCACAACACTCCCGAGATGAGCCTCCACGTCATCCAACCTACTCCAATACGTTTAGAGATATCTTCATCGATTTCACCATTTCCCTTAATTGTAGACCCAAGATACTTAAAACTGTCCGTCTTACAAACATCTTGGGAGTCCAACCTTACCACTACTTCATCCTCCTGCCTCAAGTCACCAAACTTACATTCCAAATACTCCGTCTTGGACCTACTCAACCTGAACCCCTTAGACTCAAAGGTTTGCCTCCAAACCTCCAATTTGTCATTTACACCCCCCCGCATCTCATCAATTAGCACTACATCATTCGCAAATAACATACACCAAGACACCTCGCCTTGAATGCTCCGCGTCAACACGTCCATCACCAATGCAAATAAGAACGAACTAAGAGTCGATCCTCAGTGCAACCCTGTCTCCACCGAAAAATGCTCTGAGTCTCCTCCCGCCGTCCTCACACGGGTCTTCCCTCCATCATACATGTCCTTAATAGCTCTGATGTACGCCACCGGAACCTCTCTCATCTCCAAGCATCTCTAAAGAACCTCCCTCGGGACTTTATCATACGCATTTTCCAGGTCGATGAACACTATATGCAAATCTCTCTTCCTTTCTCCTCACCAGGTGGATTGCCTCTGTCATCGAACGACCAGGCATAAATCCAAATTGATTCTCTGAAACGAACACGACCCTCCTCAACCTCCGCTTAACCACTCTCTCCCAAATCTTCATAGTGTGACTCAACAGCTTAATAACCCTATAGTTGTTGCAACTCTGAATATCACCCTTGTTTTTATACAGGGGAACAAAAATGAGGAAAAACTTACAAAAATAAGTGGTAAATTGATAACAGTAACAATATAGTACTCCAACATGTATTATCCATGATTTGGAAAAACTTAGAAAAATAAGTGGTAAATCTGTAACAGTAACACTACAGTACTCCAACATGTATTATCCATGATTAGAGAATTTTCTCACTGTTGTAAAACTCACAAGTGCCATTTGGTCAAATGTAAAACAGGCTCAGAGACTCAAGACAGACTTAAAAGTCACTTCACAAAGGAAAATACCAATTAAATTTATGTGACAACTCTTCCAATGTGAACTTTTTATTGGCTATCAAAAATTCCAAATTGGAGTTATTTTTGATGAAATTTTTTATACCTATCACAACAAAATGACAAACAAACTCGTTGTGCCCTTTTTTAGCAACAAGTAAATGTGACAATGTGCATCAGAGACTAGGTAACAAAGGTGCTTCCTTATACAAGAAACTGCAAAAGTACAGGCAAGCAATGATGGCAATACTAAAACAAATTCAATCAAACACTTTTCACAGAGAATATTATGTTCACTCAAGAAGCAGTTGAATCTCTATTGCTATTGGTTCAGGTCATTTTGAGCAACCAGATTATTTATGATAAAAAGGATGAGTTTCAAGTAAATGATCCCGAGTTCTTGGTTCTTGCATGGTCCCCGAGATAACAGGTTCCTCATTAACCTAGATTTGATTGCTGGATGCTGCATATCTATCCAGTTGACTCTTGTCTATTTCTCTTTAGTCTAACTGTAATAATTTAGAAATGTTAGTATGGGTACCACAATATCCAACATGTCTTCCTTCTTGTTTATTAAAAAAAAAAAAAAAAGGTCATCCACAGTGCTTTCAGTTACAGAGTTCATTCCTCCAATTGGAGGAATAAGGGAGTAACAAATGCAAAAGAAACTATAAATGGTTTCTTCTGCCTTTATAGATAGATATTGTTGTTAAGGGATTTGTCTAAATCCTGCAGCATAAACCTTAAGGGATATAGAAAGGATGTACATAAGCACAAAGGATATGGTCTAATGAAGTCCGTTGAGAACCATGAGCTCTCGGGTTCAAACCCAAAGGAGACAGAAATTTCTTTTGTCCAAAACCTTGGTGGGTAGAGTTACCTGGTAATTGTGTTCATAGGAGATAGCACGTCGAGGTGCACGCAAGTTGGACCAGACACCCCGGTTATCAAAAAACAAAAGTATATAGATAAGGTTTTGATAGAAATGCTACATACCAACCTTAAAGCTCTCTACTGAAGACTAAGTTGCTCGTACTCAGGTGCAGGTGTCCGATACGATTATGGATCTAAAGGTCAGATCCTTCACGGTCTCAATTTAAAGATTCGGGGATATGAATCTAGGGATGGATACGAGAGCAGGGATTTGTTAAAAAATAATTTAAATATCGAAAAATAGAGTTATAAAACATAAATTATAAGATATTATGTGGAAAACTTGAGGAAGAAATATTGTTGAAGAAGAAAATCCTGAAAGGAGATAAAAAGAAAAGCAATAACATAGAAATTTCTATATACAAGGTATTCATTTTCTTTAATTTCACCTCGACTTTTGTTTTGATTACAAAATTTCTTAAATCTGACAGTACTTTTCTAGTCGATTTTGGTCAAAGTACCCAAAATCGATTGACCAGATCTAGTACGGATCCCGATCCCACACCCACACCCACACTCATGGTGTGTCGACACGGGTGGGGCACTGAATGTGAAGAGTCCAAGTAACTCAGATCGAAGATATAGAAAAGTTCACCTCGCTTATTAGACATGAAAAAAAATGGTACATAAATTTACAGAAAGAGGAAACCGCATAACATCATAAGAGGTTAAAATTCTCATTTCCTTTACCTTTTAAGAGCCCGTTTGGCAATGAGAATTTTACACTTTTTTTCGAAAAATTATTTCACTTGAGTGAAAATTGTAGTGTTTGGCCATAAGAATTCCAAATACAATTTGGAATTGTATTTGGAAAAGTGAAACTTTTTTCACTTCAACTTTACCCACAAAAAGTCAAAAAAAACTCCAATTTATTTTCATGCCTAAACACAACTCCAACTCCAAAAATTTTTAGTTTTCGTGCATACCCGCCCACTAAATCTCCAGAGGCAAATTCTAGCATTTATCATCTTCTCCTTTTATTATCATCTACTCAATCAGCCAGCAACTTATTAAAGCAAGTTTCCTTTTTTCTTCAATTCCTTAAATTTTCTTTTCCCAATTGAATTGTTCATTGAAGAAATATACTAGTGAGTTATGACAGCAGGTTTTCATTCTCCCTTCCACACACTCATTGTAATCAACTCATACAACAAATGCAAGAGTACAAATGGCAACGTTCAGCACTTTTCAAATCATATTATATATATCAATCCAAATAAAACAATCACGTTAATTCAATTTTAATATAAATTATGCCCATAATTTGCTAGTTAAATTAACCAAACCCAATAAAAATCAATTCTATCTGATACAAGAATGACCAAGGAAGACACTAAACACACACCAAACAGACCAAACAGTCCACTAGTGTAAGAAACCGTGGACTTCTTTTGGTGACCACACTCGGATTCAACAAATAAGAGCAAGAATGAAGTGATTACGAGGTGTTTGACACACCAAGCAAACCAACAACCAGACTAAGTTACAAGCAATAAGAAGAACAACAATAATATTGAACAACAACAACAAAACACGACTTGGAATAACAAGAAACTATCAATGGTTACAACAAGATAAAGATAGAAAGATAGACAAATGGAGATGTAATCTTAAGAACTCAAGAACTTATTCCACTCTTGGACCCTTAACACCACACACAACATAAACCTATCTCTTACGTGACCTCAAGGGAATGGAATTCCCAAGCAACCAACGTTTCAAAACTAGCACAAACACAAGCGATTCCACACTTGTTTACAAGTGATATCCAAACTTGTATGAACACTCTCAAGAGCTCTCAAATTATATCATCTAAGTTATGGAAAAATGACCTATTATGTTCCATTTATAAGCTTGGTTACAACTCATTACAAAATGACTAAAATGCCCTTAATGAGCCATGGCAAAAAGGCGGCTTTGGCATGTAGAATTGGGCAACCTTGGAATGTTTTGAAAGGCCTTCTTGACACTTCAAGGCTTGTTGTCTTGGTTGGGCAGCCCCAAGCTCGGGTCTCAGCATGTTGGTCTACAATCACGATCGATCTTGTATCATCCTCCCCTTCTTGAAAAGGATTTGACCTCGAATCTGAACCTTGCAAAACAATAGAGGGGACAAAAATAGCACATATTCCTCATGGCATGAGGGTTAATGTTAGCACAATCAACAAACGTATCAAACCACGAGTGTACATTCTACACATGCCGTGGGACTTTAGGGAACAGGATACCCTTTAATCACCAAAAGAAATAACTTGGCTATCCACCTAAGTGTGACAAGAAACAAAACAAAAAAAAGAAAAGTGTAATCCCTTAGAGCAATGACTATAGTGTGCTCTCGGGTTCTTCACCATCAAGAGGTCAAAGTACAATCAAAAACTCACCTTTCTCAGGCCAAGCATCATCATGAGGTTTTCTCCTCATCAATCCGCAAGGCACATTAACTTCCCCTTCTTCCACCACCCTCTCGGTTTCACCATCATCTCTATCATCCTTTTGAGAAGTTTCCTCACTAACATCATTTTTGGTCACCTTGTCCCCAACAAAGTAAGGATCACCCCCCACCAACACAATGTTCCTTTGGTTCGGGCACTCATTAGCTTTGTGGCCCTAACCTTGACATTTAAAACAAACGATACCCTTAGGATTAGGAGTGGAAGAACTAGTACCTTCAAGTCGTGGAGTCCTTTGGAGAGTTTTATCAAATGGCTTCTTCTCTTTGTAGAGCTTGTTCTACCCGAAGTTCTTCTTGTCATGATTGTTCCTTTCAACTTCAATGGCCGCCTCTACAAGGTCCTCAATTCAGTCAAACTTGTGGACAACTAATTGAGAAACAACTTCGTAGCACAAGTCACCCTTGAACCGAGCTAGGCAATGATTTGGAGATTCCACAATATCAAGACGTAGGATCAAGTTTTGAAACTCATCATAATATTCCTCCACACTTGTATCTCTTTGCCGCAAGTTGTAGAGCTTTGTTAGTTGCGCTTGTTTGTACCTTTCCGTGACATATCTCTCCCTCATAAGAGCTTTCAATTCATCCCAATCCGGGAGGTCAAGAATGCCATTGCTCGTTGCAACCGCTTAGTCTCCCACTAAGTAGATGCATAACCTTCAAATTGAGCAATGGCATGTGTGGCTTTCTTTTGGGAAGTTAACTCATTGAGTTGGAAAATCCGGTTACATTGTAACTCTCAATCAAGATTGAGAGATGGATCACTAGTCCCCTTGAAAGAAGGAAAGAGTGATCTTGATGGAATTTAGGCCCGTGTTTCTACCCACATTGCCTCCTTGGTCCACTAAACCTTCTTGAAAATGAGGTCGGTGTCCCAGGTTGCCCCTATCATGAGGAGTCAGTCCAACTCTTCCCCCTCGGCCTCTATGTCCCCCGCTATAAGCTCCTCTTCTATTGCGCATAAATTTCGCAAAGAGAGTTGCTTCATCTAACTCCTCACCTCCAAAAGAACCCTCACCCTCCACTTTATCTAACTCCTCACCCCATAAGTGTTCCTCAATGAAGTTTTCAGGTTGCATGGCATGCCTAAGTCTATTGTCTCTGACCGAGATGCTGTTTTCGCTAGTAAGTTTTGGAAGGAAATGTTCAGATTGCAGAAGGTTTCTCTTTTAACATCCACTGCATACCATCCTCAAATGGATGGCCAAACAGAGGTTGTTAATAGATGCTTGGAATGTTAGGTGTATGACACATGAGAAGCCGCGAGAATGGCCCCATTGGTTACTATTAGCAGAATGGTGGTACAACAACACCCACCACACCTCCATCAATATGTCACCTTGTGAGGTTGTTTATGGACAGAAACCACCACCGCTGTACCTTACATGCCCTTTGATTCTCAACTAGATTTAATTGATAGAAGCCTTCAGGCTAGGAAAGCTACCTTAAGAACTCTCAAGTTCCATTTGCTTCGGGCTCAGAATAGAATACAAGCTTATGCTAACAAAGGTAGAACTGATAGAACATATGATGTTGGAGATTGTGTCTATGTTAAGTTGCAACCCTACAAGCAATTGTCTCTGAAGTCTCACACTAATCATAAACTTTCCTCTACATTTTTTGGGTCTTTCCAAATCATTGCTAAGGTTGGTGTTGTTGCTTATACCTTGGCACTTCCTGCTACCACCAAGATCCACCCCACCTTCCATATCTCCCAGCTTAAGAGAAAGATTGGGTTACAACCTGCTGCTGTCACACTCCCAGTGGTTCATTCCAGTGCTGGTTCTATATTACTCTACCCTGAAGAGGTTCTTGACCGAAGAATGATCCACAAGCATGGCACAGCTGCTCATCAAGTGGCTGAATTCAGCACCAGAAGATAGTACTTGGGAGGATTGTCAATCCTTCACTCGGAATTTCCTTAGTTTGTTCTTGATCCTTGAGGACAAGGATCATGTCAAGGGGGGAGTATTTGATATGATTCCAATTCATTAGTTCATTTAGACCAATTGTATTTCAAAATTCATTTGTAATTCATTTACACTAGCTGGTTGTTAGTTAAAAACAGTTAGTCTGTTTTAGTGTAGTGACAGGGCACGTGACTTAGCACATGATACACCTGTCCCTAGAGTTAGTTGTAACTAACTTTCCCTGCCCCTAGCTAGATCTCATATAAGGAACTGATTAGCTATTGTAATATTCATTCAGAAATTACCCAGTGAAATACAATCTTCTTCTTTCCTCTCTTGTTACAGAATTCCCAATTAGGGTATTTGGAGTGAGTTGTTCAAGAATAGTTCTTGTCATTTACTCTTTAGGCTCCTTCCTAACAGCTTTCAATTCCATAAGAATTATGGGTTGTATCATGAAACACCTCATCCTTCAGTCAACCAAATTACTAATCCACCAAATAATAAATCCAAAAAACCACATAATAGAAAAACTAAACAATCGAAATTTAGATCGAAATAAGAAAATATCTACGAAAACTACAAAGATTCCAAAAAAAAAAAAATAATAATAATCCTAAAATAACAAAATCAAATATTGAAAAATAAAATATGTACCTGGCTGAACTTGGTTTGAAGTTGGGAGTTAACATCATCGAAGGCGCGACGGAGACTTGAAAACTCCTTACGAGCTTCATCGGTGACGAGAAGCTTTGCCATTCCTTCCCAATCAATAGTCCTGCCGGCCTTGAAAGTCACATCGGCGATCTTCTTCACTGAACCACTCATTTTTCTCGCATTCTTATAAGTGTTTGCAACAATATATATATTATTCTGTAGAGTCGATCAAGTTTTAGAGGAGGAAATGAGGCTAAGAGATGAGACGAGTATATGATGATCCTTCGGCTGTGTGCGCGTAAGCAAGGGCTTCCCACCACTAGGATTTTTTTATCATTTTCCCTTTTTTATTCTTTACTTTCTATATTTGTTTTTACTTTTTTTTTTTTTTTTAATTTTACTTGTCCTTTCCTTCGGAACTCATTTGATTAATTTTTTAAATTCAATTTAGATTGATTTAATATTTTTTAAATCAATGCACTAATTTATCAATTACTCCAAGGCTCCCTTTCTGGGTATATTGCCACTACGTTACAATAATAATTTAGGAAGTGTTGGATCATGAAATTTTTTTATTTTTTAAAAAAAATTATTTTACTTTAATAAAAATTGCAGTGTTAGATCATAAGAATTTCAAATACAATTTAAAATTGTATTTGAAAAAGTGAAAACAAGTTAAACTTATTTTTACTTTTACTTCTCTCATAAAAAGTCAAAAATAACTTTAATTTATATTTATGACCAAACACAACTTCAAACTCCAACTTCAATTTCATCTTCAAAAAAATTTTGATTTTGATGGTCAAACACCTACTTACCCATTAGAACAAGTAACAAATTTTATATCAGACCAGTTATCTAATGAGATTGTTTATAAAGTGCAACTACTCCTTATAATATTCTATATTTAAGCTTTTAATTACTTAAGCTAAAAAGTTATTTTTTTAATCCTATCCAAACATACTCTTAAAAAAAACCTTATAAGAAAGCTTATTGGTTAACATCTCATACACTAAATGTTGTATTCTATTACTTTTCTGTGAAGAAATTGAAATGTCATATGTTTTGTCTTCTCGTCCAAGGAGGACACAGTTATAAAGTGCAACTACTCCTTTTTAAATAGTATATTCAAGTAACATAATTATGTTAACTTTAAGTAAGAAGGTTTGAAGAACGAACAGAAAGGAAAAGTCAAAAAACAAATTTTAGAATGTCATTGAAAATACATATACGATACTTCCTAAGTCAACTGTGAATTGGGGACATTGCTTATCTACAACAGTGCTCTAATCACTAATGTAAGAGCCTCATTACTATTCCCACACCTCCTATTCTTTCCACTCATTTACCACTCGTTTCTGTTCAATGTGATGGCGTAATTCATTCGGTATTTAGTTATTTTTTGAGAAAATTTCATTTATGATCGCTTAGTTTTGTCTCCATTACATAAAAGTTATTTTTATTTCTTTCATTATACAAAGGTTATTTTACTTTGCTCTATTCACCACAAAAGTCACTTTGGCCAAATTTTGTATTAATCTCGCCTAAAAAATGATGTGGCAACCTTAAGTAGTTCTTAATTTTGATTTAAGAAAATATAATATATTAATCATACCTTGACTTAATTTTTATGTGTCCTGCCCATATCCTAATTAGTTTTTATAAGTGGAATTTAATTGAATTTTTGTCCTTCATATGATTTTAGCATTTACGTCTACTGATTCTGTTGTTTGAATTTGGAGTTGTTATGTTTGCTGACGCTTTTGAAGTAGCTATGTTTGTGAAAAAGTTTCTGAAGCTACTATATGTGTTGAAGTTTCCGATTTTAGTTGTTGTTGCTGGTTTCTAAGAGAGGCAAATGTTTAAAGAAAAATCTCATGATTGACTATGTCACTAATGTGATTAAGAAGAAATGTAGGATCTCTAGGAAGAGAAAATTATGGAGGATTTTTGTGTTTTTGTGTTAAATTAATATACAGTTTATATGGCACGTGATATCATTTTGTAGTTTCCACATATGTAATACATACATTATAAGGGTTGGTTTGTTAATCACTATTGTTTTTTGCTTGCTTAATAGCCAACATTTTGGCAGATATTAGAATGCAATATTATGAGGAAAAAAATTCAGTTACTCTTGTTATCTTGTTCTATTTTTCCTTTATGTTTATAGATTTTAGTTTCATAAAAATATGAACTAAATTTTTTATGAAAATAGTCTTCGCTATATTCTATTAAAAAATTGATATTATTCCGTTATATAATCCATTGATGAAATTGGGTTGGACACATATAAAATGTGTTAAGATATGGTAATATATTATATTACTAAAATCAAAATTAAGAACTAAGGTTGCCAAATCATTTTTACAGTGGGATTATTATAAAATTCGTACCATACCACATCATAAACAATTTCCAATGCCGGAGTCGAACCAAAACTCAATAACATCATCATCATTACCATCATCTATCGAACTTGAACTGGAGCTTAAATTATCAATATCGTCAATAATTGTCGGACTTGAACCGAAACTCAAATTTATAAACCATATCAATAAACTATATCAACAACCCATATTGATAAACTGAACTCAATAGATCATACCAATAAATGTCAACTATAAATCATCCCTTTACTTATATCTATACACCATACCAAGAATCATAACCATAAGTCATATTGGCACCGATGCTCATAAATTATACCGATACCATACCAATTAAGGCATACCAATACCCAAGCCTACATGCTATGATGATAATCATATCTATAAGTCATATCCATAATTACATCTGTAAGTCATGTTATTAGTCATATCCGAAATCCATATCAATAATCATATCTATAAGCTATATCATTAGCCATAATCGGAATTCATATCAATAATCATATCTATAAGCTCTATCATTATCCATAACTAGAATCCATATCAATAATCATATATATAAGCTATATTATTAAGCATATCCAGAATAAGCATCAACCTTCTAATATCCCTCTAATATACTCATTAGATATGTATTCAATCACATCAAATCCCAAATTGAACATTAATAGGTATATCATGTATAAGTAAGCCTATAAAGTTAGCATAAGTCTTGGTCTATGGTGGCCTGGAGGGACCCACTTCTAGTCTCTAAAATTCATTTTAACGAATTATATCCCGGACTAGGCTAAGGTATCTAAATTCATTTCTAGATATTGAGTAAGCTATAATTAGCCCTACGATAGCAATTTCCCCCAACTGTGAGCAACTAAGTCAATCCCACCTAAGGTAATAGTAACTATGGCATTTTCATCTTAAACATGAGCCATGAAGACAACTTCATCTAAGGTGTGAGTACTAAGCTAATTACACTTAAAAGCGGTTTTAATATAACCTAAATAGTCCAACTAAACCAAGTATTGGCGAACTAACCTACCACACCTAAATCCCATCCCAAATCTAGCATGATATCATAATCATACTACGAAATAGCTCAATCTGTGCAGAGGCTAAACCTAGTATACCCGGACGTCAAACCCCCCCTCCCCAAATCCTCTAAATCACTGATTTCTCTTTTCGAGAAGCTCCTGCGAAGTACCACGCTGTCAAAATCACAATTTACTCATCAATATGAGAACAATGATACCTATATTACACTATTTGCTTTAGGTCTAAAATTATGTAAAAATCTCATGTGGGACCCATTTATGGAATCACACTTTTGAAATCAACACAATATCCCTCTATGCTCAAGGAACATTTACCCTAAAAATGGATGAATTCCGAGCTCAATTGGTGCAATAATCAACCTACCAAGATTATAGGAATTTTAGTAAAGAATAAGAATTCTATGAAGAAATTAATGAAAGCTTACAATAAATTTGAAGGAGAAATGCGTAAATAAACTTAATCAAAGCTCCAAAACTACCCACAATTGGTTCTCCCAAGAATTCCCACTTCTTAAGATTGACTATTCTAGAGAATAGAAGAAGAAAGGTGACAATCAGGCTAAGTAGGGTATTTATACCCTTCCTAGGTATGCGGATGCTGCTTAAGCGGACACTAGGTCGCTTAAGCGGTCACTGTTTATGAGACCTAGTTTTGCTTTAGTGGCACTTTGGCATCTGCACAAGTACCGCTTTAGCGATCATTTGCCGCTTCAGCGGCTAACGCTTAAACAGTAAGGGCGCTGCTTAAGCGATATCTCACTGGGCCAGCCTGACCACTTAAGTAGTTAGCTAAGAGCTTTAGCGGACCTTCGCTTAAGTAACCCAAATGGCTGCTTAAGCAGTGCACTAGCTGATGCATCAAGTTTTATTTGGGTTTTTTCCAACCCCTTGGAATTCATCTAGAATCTTGTATGCGTAAATAAACTATGCTATCCTATTAAATTTGATGTTTCAACTCAATGGAACATTCAGAATTTCCACTCGAGGTTATCTCAACAAAAAAATGGATCCCACATCTACTTTCCATTTTTACTAACCTTGGATCAATAACCCAAAATGAGTCTGGGAGCCTCGCGACTCGGACCAAGGGTCCTCTAGCCTAGAATCAATGTTCTAGAGCTATTGGAATAGTCAGATTGGCACACAAGGTCGTTTCACTGAAGTTTTCTCTCGGTAAACAATCTAGATCAACAAAGTCCTCAAAGCATAGAATTGGCTCTATAAACCAAACGAACTTCCCGATAGCCAAACGTTTGGTTCCAGCAAGTTATAAATAGTGAAACAGCTATAGGAAAGATCTAAGTGGAGAAAATAAGCAGAAATACAAAAAATGACCTGGAGGTTTATTTCGTACCTTGCCATCAATATAGAACTTGAACTGGAGTTATCACTTGTAACGCCCCGAGTTTGGTACTTCGGACGCTACACGGTGCTCATAATTCTGAAGAACCATAAGATAACCCATCATTGGTACCTGCTGCAACAACTACATAATAATACTAAAATATGCAGAATAATAGGATGAAGTACCATAAGGTTCCAAACTGAACAATACTGAATAAAACAATGTCTGAATAAGGTATAACAGTACTCAAAACTAAAATAACTGTCTGAACATACTATAGTCTGAAAAAAATCCTCTAAACTCTCTGAATAAGAAGTTAATGGGACATGTCCCCAACTAACTCTAACTGCTAAAATAAACTAAGTACTGAAGTACTAAAATAATAAAATAATGGAATAATCATGTCCTCGAACTATGAGGACTCACCACTGACTCTGACTGCTAAAACCAAAACTACTAAGCGCGATCGGGAACCTGAGCGTCTTAACCTATGGTATAAAACACCATAGCACAAGAGAAAAATATGCGTCAGTATGTGAGAGTGTACTAATATGCAAAGTGAGGTAGGCTGACTGCAAGGGTTCATATGTATGAACTATAACTGACTGAACAATATGAACATGACTGCGTAAGAATACATGCATAAATACACAACTGTAACTGGAATCATAAGGATTCTGAATACTGAGTTTACTGACAACATGTATTACTAGTAACTGATATACTGTCTACTGTGTGACTGTGTCTGATAGTTCTGATTCTGATGGAACTAGCTGAGTTCCATACTAAGCAGAGAGACTGCATTTGATAGTACTAAAATCTGTAGAACTATCTGAGTTCTTTATTGAAAACTGAGACTGAGACTGTGGGAGGTAGTCATCTAACCGACATGCCCCAAATAAGATAATATAGCTGAGTTAGGATCCAATTTATAACCCCAATTGAAAGAGTGTCAATACCGCGCCACTGGTAAGGACAAGCTGTGAGTGACCTTCATCTATTAGGTACTCTAACGAGAATGGTAGGACCCTCATCTACTAGGTTAAGCCACCTCATCAACCCTCATCTAGCAGGTTTGATGTCTTAACCTATTCTGGCTACGTAGTTCTGGAACGCAAGGATTGCTTTTAAGAATCACACCCTTTGCTAGCAGGTGAGTTCCCATCCTTGGGTTCACTCGGTGCTAAATCCTACTCTCATCTGAATAGACACTGAAATAATTATACTGAGCTGAACTAGACTGAGTTTGCTGAGTTCCATTGACGATAGAATACTACTGAATTTTGATAACTAACTGAGTTTACTGAGGATTTAGCTAAATACTGAATGGGACTGGACTGACACTAAGATTACTGAGTTTTCCTGAGTTTTGTAACTGACTGAATTATACTAATCATGACTTGACTGAGAGTATCTTAAAAACTGATACTGGCTTTAGGTATACAGCTAAATTATCGAGTATTAAATACCCCCAAGACTCGATAGCATGAAAATAATAAGACATGACTATTCTTGAACACGTGACCATAGTCATCAATTCATTATACAATCATTGAGGGATTTCAAAAGCACTTGAAGGTCATAAACTTGTACATGGATAGGAAAAGCATACAATATATCATAAATTCACAACTTCAATCTCATGAACATTTCCTCAAATCATTGCAAGACATAAATTTAGCATGGAAGTCATTTTGAACTTGTGGGTACATCATGAGTTCATCACTTGGATCACAAATGGGTCATAATACACAATTCTTATTTACTTAGGTATTTGGACAAACACATGGAAGGCATAACCTTTTCTAGGGCCTTAATCAACAACTAATACATCATGGCTATATCAAGCACTTCAAATTTAAGGATTTCAATCCTCATACTATCATAACGTCATGAAAATTCAATAAAGATTTAATCTTGAAAATCATTGCACAACATTTACATGTGTACAATTAAACCCATAACATGGAATTCAAAACTCATATTTTGATAAGGGTTTCTTGAGCTCCAGGGGTGGAAGGGACCCTTGGATGAATACTTTACATACCTTTGTTGAGAAATTCTGGAAAGTTAACAGAGAAATATTGAGTTCTTGATTTGAAATAAATCACCTAGAGTTTTCTTATTCTTGAGTAATTGTGAAATAATGAGTATATTTAGCCCAAATAGGGCTAAAATTCGTGTTATGGGGGCTGAAGGTCAGGGGAAAAAACCTAATTACCCTTAAAGACGCAGGTTAAAAGATAGAAAAACATGCCCGATGACGCTATATCCGATGCGGTGCGTCGAGGGTACCAACGCGATAACCGATGCGACGTGCAGACATCGCATCAGTTCACTAGAAATTGCCTTAAGCTAAGAAATATTTTATTTGTGGACGCGATTGGCAATGCGATGCACCAACATCGCATCAGCTCACTATTTTGAGATTTCAAACAAGATCTAAACAAGGTCTGAAAAGTCTGAAACTTGTCCGAAAACCCCGATAGACATTTCTGATTATGAGTTAACTTAAATATTGACCTTTAACGGACGTAAAGGTCAGAAAATAATATTGCCAACCTTCAAAGGCTAAAATAAAACCTAGTCTGGATACTTAGCAAAAATATTCTAAGTCTGGGACCCCTTGACAAACATTAATGGACTAAATTAAGCTTAGAGTTTTTTGGGGTCTGACAATATCTCCCCCTTGGGAACATTTGTCCTCGAATGAGACTAACTAAGAGGGAAGAACTAAAGACTGAGAGTGAATACTGGACATGCATATCTGATGTATGGTTTCATGGCTGAAACTGCTGATATACTAAATTTTTCATACAGGACATGCATGTCTAATGCATGAATAACTGACTTATGAATGCACGACTAGGATTACTAATAAGCTGAGTTTTCTCATGACGAGAATGCATATCTGATGCATAAATACATGACTGATCTGACCATGAACATATGACTGAACATGAAATGGTATTTGATACGAAGTTTGTAACTGAAATCTGAACATAAAACGAAATAAGCTTAAGAAAAACTATTACCTTGGGCTGAATTTGAGTTTACAGAAAAGAGGTAAGGGTACTTGGTCTACATATCTGCTTCTTCTTTCGAAGTAGCTCCCTCAACGGACTGATTCTGCCAAAGAACTTTGACTAGAGGGACTTCTTTGTTCCTCAGTCTGTGAGTCTGATCGTCAAGGATTTCGATGGGAGTCTCTTCGAAAGAGAGGTTGTTCTGAACATATATGCCCTTTATAGGGACTATAACTGTTGGGTCACCTATGCACTTCTTTAACAAAGAGACATGGAATACTGGATTGAATGAAGCTAGATCTGAAGGCAATTCGAGCTCATAAGCTACTTTGCTGAAGCGACTGAGAATTTTGAAGGGACCGACATATTGGGGACTGATCTTTCCCTTCTTGTCAAACCTCTTCACTCCCTTTATGAGAGAGATTTTCAAGTATACATGGTCACCAATATCGAACTAGAGATCCTTTCTACACACATCTGCATATGATTTCTATCGGCTCTGAGCTGCCTTGAACCTTTTTCTGATCAACTAAAAATTTTCTAAGGCATCGAATACCAAGTCAGGCCCTACAATTATGGCCTCACCGACTTCGAGCCAACCAATTGGAGATCTACATCTCCTACCATAGAGAGCTTCAAATGGAGCCATCCAAATACTGGAATGATAGCTGTTGTTATATGTAAACTCGATCAAAGGCAAGTGGTCATCCCAAATACCCTTGAAATCAATTGCACATGCCCTTAGCATATGTTTCAAGTTGTTAATAGTCCTTTCTGCTTGACCATCTATCTGAAGATGAAAAGCTGTAATGAGGTGGACTCAAGTACCAAGACCCTTTTGGAATGCTTTCCAAAACTGAGAGGTGAACTGGGTACCTCTATATGAGATAATGGATAATGGAACACCGTGTAATCTGACCAACTCTCTACATAGAGCTTGGTGTAATCCGGGACTGAATAAGAGGTATGGATTGGAAGAAAATAAGCTGACTTGGTCATTTTATCTACAATGACCCATACTGAATCATGCTGGCGATGGGTACGAGGCAAACCCATCAGAAGTCTATGTTCATATCTTTCTACTTCCAAGTAGGAATACTGAACTCCTGCATGGACCCACTAGGCTTCTGATGCTCAATCTTAACCTGCTGACATGTTGAGTATTTAGCCACAAACTTTGCAATGTCTCTCTTCATCCCACTCCACCAATAGATCTCCCGCAAGTAACAGTACAACTTAGTGGCCCCTGGATGAATAGAGTAGTGCGCACCATGCGCTTCTGTAAGAATTTTTTGTCTCAAGTCATCTAAACCTGGCACACACAGACGACCATAACAATGCAACACACCGTCTCCCCCTTGGGAGAAAACCTCTACCTTCTAATCTCTGACTGACTCTTTCAGCTTAACTAGATTGGGATCTCTATCCTACTTTTCCTTCACCTCGCAAACTAGAGATAATAATGAACTACTCTGTACCCATATACTACCTTCTACTGAATTAACTAAGCGAATACCTAATCGGGAAAGATAATGGACTTCCTGAGCTAACTTCTTCTTACTATCCTTAACATGAGCAACACTACCCATAGACAGTCTACTGAGAGCATCAGCCACTGCAATGGCCTTACCCAGATGATAAAAGACACTTATGTCATAATTTTTTAAGAGCTCTAACCACCTTATCTGACGGAGGTTTAAGTCTTTCTGAGAAAATACGTACTGAAGGTTTTTGTGATCTGTGAACACATCTATATGCACCCCATACAAGTAATGCCTCCAAATCTTCAAGGCAAACACTAATGCTGCTAACTCAAGATCATGAGTCAGATAGTTCTTCTCATGGGGCTTAAGCTGTCTGGAGACATAGTCTATGACCTTACCATGCTGCATGAGGACACAACCCAAACCTATTCTCGATGCATTATAGTACATGACAAACTCATCCGAACTATTTGGAAGAGTTAGAATTGAGGCTGAGGTGAGTCGAGTCTTCAACTTCTAAAAACTTTTCTCGCATGAATCTGACCACTGAAACTTGACTTTCTTCTGAGTCAATCTGGACATAGAGGATGCAATGGGAGAAAATCCTTCAACAAACCGATGATTAATAGCCAACCAAACCCAAGAAACTCCTGATATTTGATGGAAAGATGGGTTTGGGCCAGTTTCTCACTACTTCGGTCTTTTGGGGATCAACTCTAATGCCATCACTAGAAATGATATAACCAAGGAACGCTACTGACCTTAGCTAAAATTTGCTCTTACTGAATTTGGCGAATAACTGATAATTTTTTAGGGTCTGCAATTCTATTCTGAGATAGTCTACATGATCAGGTTTATTGCAAGTATAGACAAGGATGTCATCTATGAAGACTATGATGAACATGTCCAAGTACTGCTTGAACACATGATTCATCAAGTCCATGAAAGCTACTGGGGCAATGGTAAGACCAAATGACATGACTAAGAATTTGAAATGACCATACCGAGTTATCTGACTCTGAGCTGATAATAGCCTGATCTGAGGTATATCTTAGAGAAATAACTGGCACCCAGAAGTTGATCAAATAAGTTACGATTCTGGGAAGTGGATACTTGTTCTTGACCATGACTTTATTGAGCTGATGGTAGTCTATGCACATTCTGAGAGAACTATCTTTCTTATGTAAGAATAGAACTGGTGCACCCCACGGGGATATGCTGGGTCTAATGAATCTCTTATCTAGGAGATCCTTCAACTGTTCATTCAATTCTCTGAGTTCTGCTAGTGCCATTCTATATGGCGGAATAGATATGGGCAGAGTATCTGGGAGAAGGTCAATGTGGAAGTTTATTTCTTTTTTTGGAGAAATTTTGGGAAGATCTTTTGTAAAGATATCTAAGTATTCATTTACAACTGGGACTGATTCAAGACTGGGAGTTTCGAAACTAGAGTCCTTAACTCGAACTAGATGATAGACACATCACTTAGATATCATCTTCTTTGTCCTTAGGTAGGAAACAGTTTACCCGTAAATACTGAAGTACTAACCCTCCACTCTAAGATGGGCTCATTCAAAAACTAAAACTAGACAACTCCATTTCTACAGTCGACTGTGGCATAGCTAGAATAAAGCCAATTCATGCTGAGAATGACATTGAAATCAACATCTCTAATTCGACTAAGTCTACTGAAGTAACTTTTTCAGATACCAAAGCGTAAACATGCCAATGAAAGATTTGTAACGTACTAGTGACCACTTTAAGAGAATCTTCTTGATCTTGTTGGGACTGAAAAGCATAGAGTATATTTGGGCGTTGCCCACTGGTGGCACTGAAGATGGCACATTGCTGATTCGGGTGATCGGATTGGGCTGAGGAACGGTTATGCTAACCCTGAAAACCCGACTGACGACAATCTCTGACTCTGTGGCCTAGCTTGCCACATCCAAAACAAACATCACCGCCAGCTCTGTAAATACCTTGATGGTGCTTGCTACAAGTCTGACAAAGAGGATGGGTTCGGGCACTGCTGATACTACCCTGAGACTTAGAGCTTGATGCCCTATCTTTGTTACCATTCATGAACTTAGGAACTGGAGCACTGGCTGAGGAAGGAGCTAGAACTGAAGACTTCGGGTAGAACTGAGAACGATTACCACCCTCTGAATTAGGCTGAGAAAAGTTGAAACTACTTATCCTTACTCTCTTATTCTATTTTTCTCTCTCCTTAATCCTTTGCTTCTCTATTTGTTGAGCGTGGACCATAAGCCCAGCTATGCCCATCTCACTAATTAGAACTACGTCCTAAACTCCTTGACCACACTATTATTCACCCTAAAAATAAACTTACTTATCTTAGACCTGCTATCTACCGCTACATGAGGAGCATATCTAGTTAATTGAGTAAACTTGAGAGAATACTCTTTCACTGTCATGTTTCCCTACTTGAGGTTGATAAACTCTAGCACCTTAGCTTCTCTCAGCTCTAGGGGAAAGAATCTATCTAAGAAGGCAGTGGCAAACTCTTCCCAGTTAACAGACCTTACAGCTGTGGCATTCTCTGCTTTTCACTACTTGAACCATGTGTGAGCCATATCCTGCAACTGATATACATCTAGCTCAACACTCTCACTAGAAGTTACCCTATGATATCTGTAACCTTTTGCACTTGTTCAAGAAATTCTTGAGGGTCCTCATCTATCTTAGACTTGGTGAAAGAAGGAGGATTCATTCGGGTGAAGTCTCGAATCCTAGCAGCAACATAATTGACCATTGGGTTGGCTAGAATAGTAGCTGGGCATTCATTCTGAATAGCAACTGAATTAGCAAGAGTAGTGTATGCATCTCTAAACTCTGCATAAGAAATAGGTTCGTCTAGAGAATCTGCCTAAATGGGCTGAGGTACTGACTGATTCCCGTTTCTCCTTTCGTTAGTCCTTTTAGGAGGCATGTTCTGTACATAAAAGGGAGAAATGGATTAAACTGAGGGTTAAATTTGAGCTCATGCTCACTCGCATGACATAGATACTAAAAAAAAGGGAAACTATTCCTAAACATCTCATAGCCTCCTGTACATAAATATGGCGCGCAACACACCCATGCATAAGATTCTACTTGATGCAGCTTTTCAAACTTCCTAGGACACTGTTAAACCTTAGGATCTGATACCAAGTTTGTGATACCCCGAGTCTTGTACCCCAAATGATATATGGTGTTCATAATTTCGAAGGACCACAAGCTAACCCATGACTGGTACCTGCTGCAAACTGTATAATAATAATGAAATATGCAGAATAATGGGCTTAAGTGCCATAAGGTTCAAAACTGAACAATACTAACTAAAATAATGTCTGAATAAGGTATAACAATACTTAAAACTAAAATAACTGTCTGAACATGCTATATTCTGAAAAAACCCTCTAAACTATCTGAATAAGGAGTTGATGGGACATGTTCCCAACTAACTCCAACTGTTGAAAAAAATTAAGTACTGAAGTACTAAAATAATAAAATAATGGAATAATCACATCCTCGAACTATGAGGACTCACCGCTGACTCTGACTGCTGAAACCTGAACTGCTAAGTGCGATTAAAAACCCGAGCGTCCAAACCTACGGTATAAAATACCATAGCTCAAGAGAAAAGTATATGTCAGTACATGAGAATGTACTGGTATGCAAAGTGAGGTAGGTTGAGTGCAAGGGTTCATATGTATGAACTATAACTGACTGAACAACATTAGCATGACTGTGTGAGAATACATGAATAAATCCACAACTATAACTGGAATCATGAGGATTCTGAATACTGAATTTTCTGACAACATGGATTACTAATAACTGATATGCTATCTACTATGTGACTGTGTCTGATAGTCCTGATTCTGATGGAACTAGCTGAGTTCCATACTAAGCTGAGAGACTGCATTTGACAGTACTAAAATCTATAGAACCATCTGAGTTCTTTACTAAAGACTGAGAGTGAGACTGTGGGAGGTAGTTATCTAACCAACATGCCCCAAATAAGATAATATAGCTAAGTTGGGATCCAATCTATAACCCCAATTGGAAGGGGGTCAATACCGCGCCACTGGTAAGGACAAGCTGTGAGTGTCCCTCATCTACCAGGTACTCTAATGAGAATGGTGGGACTCTCATCTACCAGGTTAAGCCATCTCATCAACCCTCATCTAGCAGGTTTGATGTCTCAACCTACGCTGGCTACGTAGTTCTGGAACGCAAGAATTACTTTTAAGAATCACACCCTTTGCTAGTAGGTGAGTTTCCATCCCTGGGTTCACTCGGTACTCAATCCTACTCCCATCTGAATAGACACTAAACTAATTATACTGAGTTGAACTGGACTGAGTTGACTGAGTTTCTTTGACTAATAGAATACTACAGAATTCTGATAACTAACTGAGTTTACTGAGAATTTAACTAAATAATGAATGGGGCAGGACTGATACTGAGATTATTGAGTTTTCCTAGTTTTGTAACTGACTGAATTATAATGATCTTGGCTTGACTGAGAGTATCTTGAAAACTGACACTGGCTCTAGATACACAACTAAATTATCGAGTATTAAATACCCCCAGGACTCAATAGCATGAAAATAATAAGAAATGACCATTCTTGAACACATGACCTAGTCATCAATTTACTATACAATCATTGAGGGATTTCACAAGCACTTGAAGGTCATAGACTTGTACATGGATAGGGAAAGCATGCAATATATCATAAATTCATAACTTCAATCTCATGAACATTTCCTCAGATCATTGCAAGACATAGCTTTAGAATGGAAGTCATTTTGAACATGTGGGCCCTTCATGAGTTCATCACTTGGATCACAAATGGGTCATAATACACAATTCTTATTTACTTAGGCATTTTGACAAACACATGGAAGGCATAACCTTTTCTAGGGCCTGAATCAATAACTAATACATCATGGCTATATCATGCACTTTAAATTTATGGATTTCAATCCACATACTATCATAAAGTCATGAAAATTCAATAAAGATTCAATCTTGGAAATCATAACACAACATTTACATGTGTACAATCAAACCCACAATATGGAATTCAAAACTCATATTTTGAAAAGGGTTTCTTGAGATCCAAAGGTGGAAGGGACCCTTGGATGAACACTTCACATACCTTTGTTGAAGAATTCTGGAAAGTTAACAGAGAAATCTTGAGTTCTTGATTTGAAATAAATCACCTAGGGTTTTTTTATTCTTGAGCAATTGTAAAATAATGAGTATATTTAGCCAAAAGAGGTCTAAATTTTATGTTATGAGGGCTTAAGGTCGGGGGAAAAGACCTAATTACCCTTAAAGACATGGGTTTAAAAGACAAAAAAATATGCCCAGCGATGCTGCATCCAATGCGACGCATCGAGGGTACCAACACAATAACTGACGTGATGCACCGACATCGCATCGGTTCACAAGAAATTGCCTTAAGGTGAGAAAAATTTTATCTCTCGACGCGATTGGCAATGCGACGTGCCAATATCGCGTTGACTCACTATTTTGGGATTTCAAACAAGGTCTAAATGAGGTCCAAAAAGTCCAAAACTCATCCGAGAACCCCTATAGACATTTTTTATTATGAGTTAACTGAAATATCAACCTTTAACGTATGTGAAGGTCGCGAAATAAGATTTCCAACCTTCAAAGGTTAAAATAAAACTAAGTCTGGATACTTATCTAAAATATTCTAAGTCTGTGACCACTTGACAAACATTAATGGACTGAATTAAGCTTAGAGTTTTTCGGGGTCTTACATCACTAAAATGAGCCCATTTGAGAAAGGGAAACACTCTTTGAGGAGGATCCCTTTAAGCTATGGTGGCACATAGAGTCTGGGATTTAGATGCAATGAGCCCACCTCCACTCGGTGCTAATTACTACTCCTAAAACATACTATTGCTCATAATATATATGAAATCACCTTAAATTAAGCATATAGGTTTATAAGTCTAAAAAGCAATCACGCTTTTATTTCTAAATCATGCTTATGAATAACTATGTGAATTTCATATCATGTATGAGATAATAAGATCAAAATTAAGATTATAATCATGATGTGATAAACTGTAATCTGAAATAAAAAGTATGAATTGCTCTTAAACTAATTAAATTATACTGAAAGTCATGCACATTTACCAACTCATGAAACTTTATGTCAATTGCTAAAACTTAATTCATAACATCAATCATGTGAGTAAGAACATGAGTAAATGTGAATTATTTTGCTAAATAAAATTTATATCATAAAGAAACATCATAATTTCAAAAACATAGAAAGTGAGTATAAACCCTAGTCATCAAATCCTAAAAATTTATGTAAAAACTAACTTTTGGGCACACGTAGGAAAGAAAATCCTTGTTCAAATCCAACATACCTGAACTTAGTGAATTTCTTGAAGAAAACTTAAATTGGAGTCTTAAAAGTATGAGTTTAGAGAAGAACGCTTCTTTTGGAAGCTCTTAAGAGTTTGGGATGAGATAAATTATGCAATTTGAGTTGTGGATAGGGAAATACATTTAGTGCTAGTTGTAGGATTAATTAGTATGTTAAGACCAAATTACCCTTAAATGAAGGTAAAATGGAATTTTGGCATTACCACAGCCACTGGTGTGACACACCCTTATTGCGCTAAGCCAATGGTATGACACGTCCTAAACGTAGAAACCAGTAGTCGTGGCATACCCTTATCACACCAGGACACTGGTTTTCATATTTAGGGTGTACCTTGCTTCTATGGCATGGCCTAAAAGTGGAATTTTACTATTTTGAAGTTCTGTTATATCCAAAAACTCATTCATACAATTGAGAAACACTTCTCAATGTTCTTGTTAACATTCATTATCATTATTCAACATAAAATTTCATTAAAACATATGGGAGATATCAAAATAAAATCATCTATTTTGAAGTATAACATTCTCCCCCCTGAAACCATTCATCCTCGAATAAAAGTTGGGATGTGGAAAGGTCTATCTTACAGTTGCATTAGGATAATGTCAGAAGCATGTCATGCCCTGCAACTGAACCTACTTACCCCAAACACAAGCATACAACTAAAGGTACTAGCTACACATAAACTTCATAGGTTAGACTGATGTGAGTAAGGATATCAGTGAAGAGAATACATTTGAAGGGATTTATTACCTCAAGCTGACTATATGTTAGGAATAAATAAATGAGGATATTAATTCAACATATTTGATTCTTCTTTCCGTGCCGATCCCTTAACTGATTGATATCTCCATAACACTTTCATTGAAGCTACTTCTTTATTCCTTATCCGTTGAACTTGTTGATCAAGAATTTCAACTAGGATTTCTTCATAGAAAAAACTATCTTTCACTCCAGTACTCTCTATGGTCACTACCAAGGCGTGGTCTCCGATGAATTTCTTCAACATAGAGACATAGAAAATTGGATGAATGACGACTAACTTTGATAGGAGATCTAGCGCATATGTAACATCTCCAACACACTTTAAGATTTCACACAGACCAATATACCAGGGGCTGGTCTTTCTTTTTTCCAAACCTCACCACTCTGTTTATGGGTGACACCTTTTTAAAAACCCAATCACCAATAATAAATTTTATTTTTCTTCTTCTAACATCTGCATATGATTTTTGATGACATTTGGTGGTTTTCAACCTCTCACAAATTAACTGAATCTTCTCCATGGACTCAAGAATAGAGTCAGGCCCGATCAAATATGCCTCACCAACCTCAAACCACCCTACAGGTGATCTACACCAACGTCTATGTAAAGCTTACTATGCAGCCATCTGAATGCTAACAAGGTAATTATTATTATAAGCATACTAAATCAAGGGTAGATGATCATCCCAATTCCCCTTAAAGTCATTCACATAAGCTCTCAACATGTATTCTATAGTTTGGATAGTATGTTAGGCCTGTCCATCAATTTAGGGGTGGAAAGCGGTACTAAGCTTCACCTTTTTACCAAGGCCTTTCTGAAATAATTGCTAAAATTTAGAAGTAAATTGAGCACCTCAGTCTGATATAATGGATAGGGGAATCCCATGGAGTCTTACTAACTCACAAACATATAAATTAGCATAATCTTTAGTCATATTTGAGTTCTTAACTGGCATGAAATAGGCTAACTTTGTCATTCAATCACGATGACCCAAATCAAATCATACTGATGAATGTTGTGAGAAATCCTATAAAAATCCATATTGATGACCTCTCACTTCAAAGTAAGGATGCTAATTTCCTGAAGCGTACCTCCTGGTCTTTGATGGTCAACTTTCACTTGCTGACAATTGGGATACTTAGCTACTAACTCTGCCATGTCTCTCTTTATACCATTCCACTAATAGATTTCCCACAGATTATGGTATATCTTAGAGGCCCTAGGGTAAATAAAATACTTAGAACTATGAGCTTCTGCTAATATCCTTTCTCTCAACCTATAGACATTGGGAACACATAAATGACTATATAGAGGAGGACACTATCACCCTTTTGGGAGAAAACTTTAACCTTTTGCTGATGAACTATATCTATTAACTAACTGAGTATAAGGTCACTACATTGTTTTTCTTTCACTTTAGCTATTAAGGATGACTCTGAACCATTCTTAACCATTAAACCACCATCATCTGTGTCATGCAATAGAAATCCCAATTGGGCTAATATATGCACCTATTTCGCCAACTCCATCTTCTCCTTTTCCACATAGGCTACGCTACCTATAGACAACCTATTCAAAGCATCAACTATCATATTTGCATTACCCGGATGATAGAGCACATTCTTTTCATAATCCCTTAGCAACACCAACCAACTTATCTGGTAAAAATTTAACTCTTTCTATATGAATACATATTGAAGAATCTTATTATCAGGAAAATATCCACATGCACACCATATAAATAATGTCACCACATTTTCAATGCGAATATAATAACTGCTAACTCCAAATTTTGAGTCAGATAATTCTTCTCATTATCTTTAAGTTGTCTGGAGGAATAAGCTATTAGTCTTCCATTCTGCATTAAAACACAACATAACCTAACTCTAGAGACATCACAGTATACAACAAATCTATCTAACCCATCTAGCAAAGCTAAAGCTAGTGCTGATGTCATTCTATCCTTCAACTCCTAAAAAATTTTCTCGCATTTGTCTAACTATTGAAACTTCACAATCTTTTATGTCAACTTGGTCAATGGTGTATATATTGATGAAAAACCCTAAAAAAATATCCTGTAATAACTAGCTAAACCTATAATTCTCCTAATGTCAGATGTAGTAATCGGCCTTTGCCAATATTTCTCTGTATCTATTTTCTGAGGGTCTATAAATACCTTCACCAAAAATCACATGCCTCAAAAAGAAAACATACTCCAAAGAAAATTCATACTTTTTAAATTTTGAAAACAACTGGTGACCTTTAAGGGTCTTTATTTCTATTCTTAAATAGTCTACATGCTCATTCTCACTCTGAGAATATACAAGTATGTTATCTATGAAGACAATAATGAACATGCCAAATACTATTTGGAAACCCTATTCCTAAAGTCCATAAAAGTCGCAGGAGCATTTTTCAGTCCAAAAGATATAACCAATAAATCAAAGTGTCCATGTCGAGTTCTAATATTAATCTTCGGAATGTCACACTCTCTGTCCTTCAGCTGATGATATCCCGACCTGAAATCGATCTTTAAAAACCAATGGGCAGCCTAAAACTTATTGAACATGTCATCAATTCTTGGAATAGGATACTTGTTATTGATGGTGACCTTGTTTATCTATGTGAAGCCTATAACATTCTGAGAGTACCATTAATTTTGCACATGAACAAAAATAGGGAACTCTATAGAGAAACGCTGAGTCTGATGAACCCCTTATCAAGAGGTCCTTAAGTTGGTCCTCCAATTCCTTAAGTTCTATTAGAGCCATCCAATATGGAGGAATGGAGATGGGATGAGTATCTAGAATAAGATCAATCCCGAATTCAATTTCTCTATTCGGAGGTACTCCATGTAGAAAGTTTCTCAAACTTAGTATCTTTACCCAAACTAGGTGATAGATACACCCTTTAGAGATTAAATTTTTGTCTTTAGGATAGGAGGTGAAATAACATTTAGGAGTTATTGAACTACCTTCTTATTCGAGGTCTAACTCGTTAGGAAATTGAAACTTTACCAATCGGGTATGACAATCAATTGAGGCATTGCAAGAATGTAGACAATTAATACCAAGAATGACATTAAATTCTATCATCTTTAACTCTATTAAATCTTCTAAAGTAACCTTATGAAGTACTTTAATAGGGCACTTTCTGTATATTTGTCTAGTAATAATTGACTTACCAATGATGGTCGAGATAGAAAAAAATTAGAAAGACTCTCAAGACCTTACTCCAAAATTCACAAGAATCAGTGGGGCTATAAAAGAGAGATTTGACCCCAGATCTAAAAATACATAAACATCAAGATGAAAAACATGAAGCATACCAGTGACCACATTTGGGAGCTTTCCTTCTCCTAGCGGGAATATAAAGCATAAAATTGGTTCAAACATTGATCACCATTAGTACAGAATGATGTGCTATACTGTGAAGATGGGTACCTTGACTGAGCTACTGAAGTGGTGGATTGAGCTTAAGGGCGAGCATCATTTCTCTTCTTAGTCAATAGGCACTCCTTGAACCTATGTTTTGTCTTACCACGACCATAACAACTATCTCTACCTATTATGCACTCACTCATATGATTTTTACCATACTTCTTGCAAGTTAGATTAGCTCGTCTCCTTGAAATGCTACCCTGAGATCTCACATCTAGTGCCCTACCCTACTATTCCTGCTTAGTCTTGGGTAAAAGGGCACTAGATGAATAGGGTACCAAATCTAGCAACAACTTTAATACTGAGAATGATTTCCCTCTCCTAACATATGTTGACTATAATCAAACTGTCCGGTCTTAGCCCTTTTGGTCTCCCTTTCTTGTTTCTTCAGTTTCTCGGACTTAATATGCTGAGCATGGATCATTAATCAAGCAATATCCATATCTCCAATTAGAATGGAAGTCCTACATTTCTTTACTACTAAGTCATATAGTCTAGTGGTGAATTTACTCATGCGAGCTTTAGAATTCGACACCAACTCAAGTGCAAACTTAGATAGCTGGGTGAACTTGAGATAACATTCTTTTACTAACATAGAACCCTGCCTGAAGTTTATAAAATCCTTTACCTTAGCCTTCCTTATCTCATGAGGAAAGAACCTATCTAGAATAGCTATCTGAAATAGATTTCAACTTATTAGAGCTTCATTCTCACCTCTTCCTTCCTTGTACAGGTAACCCAGTCATCAATAATATCCTTCAGCTAATAGGATGCCAACTCCACACTCTCCTCTTTTAGACATACATAATATGAGTGATTTTATTTACCTCATTAATGACAATCTATAGATCCTCATTCACCTTTAACCGAAGAACTCTAGTGGGTTAATTATCATAAATCTCAAATTAGCTACAACTAAGTTACTATTTTGCTGAATTGGGACTGTTGTTAGCTGATTACCTTGAGCATTTATAGTCTGAGCTAACACTTAAAAAGTATCCTGAACTCATCATAGGAGACATTCTCATCCAAAGGGTCTACAAGTAATGGCGGGGTTAGTTGGTCTCATTTTAATGGGCGTAAGATTTGCGGGGGGGCATTCTCTTTTATGTTAAAGCACGAGTTAGAGTAAATAGAGATAACTTTAGAGCACGATAGAGATCATGAAAGAAAGGATGGTTCCTAATACATCTCATAGTCTCTTGCTTATAAGTGTGGTGTAATTCACACCTATGATTGAGACTCTATGTAATGCTGCCTGTCAAATTTTCTAGTACTTTTAAAACCTTAGGCTCTGATACCAAGTTCGTAACAATCTAAGACTACCCCCAAGAGGTGACACGGTGCTTAGGACTTCAAGTAGCCCCAACTCTAACCTATGGTATACACTTAAACACTAAATCAAACTACTTTACTTAAAATATGTGCGGGAACTTAGATATAATCATTTGAATTAAAATAGTAAACAATCCCAACAAAAGTATTATAACATAAACATCAATTGAAAAGTCTTAACACTTAAAGTAACTGATAAGTTTTGAAAATCCTTTAAAAATACTGAAGAGCCAGTGGGACAGACCTAGCTGACTCAAAGAAAAGCATAGAGTCTGAACTTATTAGTAGACGAACATCTAAAAGTAACCATAGAATTAGTCCAGGTAACATGAGGACTCACCAACTGGTGGGATGTAGGGGTTGTGATCTAGCTAATCATACTGCTTAGGAAAAATACCGGAACATATGTTATGAGCAATTTATCCACACAAACATATATATATATATATGGTTAGTACTTATGAAATGTACTGAGTATATGGGGGTGAATACAATAAGTAAAAACTAATATGGATCATAATATGAAAACATACATGCTAAGTTTAGATAGACTCACCATGTTCATGAATAAAACTAAAATCTAAAATATCATAAAGCACAAAACATAAAGCAACATCTATAGAGTAAGTGAGTCATTACACTTGGTTTCTAAAATTATCTTTTTCGTGGGAGATTCTTACAACTGACATAAACTATGTGAGAAACATGGATTCCAACGTCTAACCCACTATAATACCCCGTACTTTTTCCTAGCTTAAATTCATTCCTAGAATGTTAAGGATTAGATTTAAAAATAAATATCTTTTGTTACGTGTAGAATTTCTCGGATTTAGACCCTTCATTATGTGAGAAATTGAATTAGCTCTCCATCGATACCAATTTTTCCTAAATCTGATACTCGGGTGAGAAGTTATGACGTTTTTAGTAAAGTAGTATCTTAACTGGAGAATCATTGCACCGCAATGACTAGCAAGATGGCAATTGTCCGATTTCAGTGGACCTCCGCAATAAGCCCATGTCACGGTGAAGCCTTATTTCTCAATTGTCAATTTCCAGTGGCTCACTGCGATAGTGGCACATCGCGGTGACAGCCATAATGGCATTTCAGTAGTACACCACGATAGCTCCACGTCGCGGAGATTTTCCAGGTCTCGATTGTTCTTTTTCCAGTGAGCTACTGTGATAGTGGCACATCACGGTGGCATACAAATTTGGAAAATTTCTCTTGTTTCCAGTTCCAATTTAATTTTAAAAAGCGGTACTTTGGTCAATTCCCATGCCCTTAATTCGTCCAAAACAAAGAATTAAGCATATCCTAAGCACTTTATGTTTTTTTTTCATCCATTCTCTCTTTAAGCAAAACCCTAGAACTCAAAAGCTTACTCTCCAATAAATCAATTTCCTCCATTGTTTCTCCAAGAAAACTCAAAATTGAGGATTCCTAAATTAAGATAATCAAGAGTTCATCTTCAAAGGCATACATAGAGATTTTAGTTCAAGCTTTCTAAGAAATTTAATCAATTAAGGTATGTGGGGTTTATGAACAAGGATTCTCTTTCATCCTTGTGCCTAAAACCAATTTCTAATTACAATTTCATATGATTTTGAATGAATAATCATGAGATTTGAATTAGGGTTCATACCCATTATTGCTATTTACAAGATTATGAGATTTCAAGTGTTTTAGAAGATGAATTGTATGTCTATTTTCATATTTTCATGCCTATTGCAGTAATTTCTAGCCTTTGAGATGAATTATTATTGTTTTCATTATCAAGCATGATTATTATAATGTTTTAACATATATTTAATGCATGGGTTATCAAGTCCAAATTATATGTTGATATTTCAAGAAAGATGATGCTTTAAGCATCTTATGATCAGATTATTTACAGATTCTCAATAAAGCTTTGATCTTTTGATCCACATATAAGTTTTGGAGTCCACTTTACAGATTTATTATAGATTACAAAAATTAGAACAACTTTATTTATAAGATTTAATCAGATAAATGCATAATTAGTTTCAGAATAAACCCTTATGCTTGTTTTTAAAGTGAATTTCCAACAGAATGAGCATACAGATTAAAGGGAGTAGTATTTAGAACTGAGCGGGAAGTATGGGATTAGCGTGCCCTATCTTCCACAGAACTACATAGCCAACATAGGTACAGATTATGAGATTATTCCCATTATAATATAGGTGACAGTTACAGATGTGATCACTTAGATTAGGTTATACTCTTTGGCAAGGGTATGATACTTCTCCCTATCATGAGGTTTTCCCCATAGGTGAACGAGATATTGGACTCCATGTTAGCTCACATGGTTTATATCGGTTAGAAGAACCTTTCTCACAAATAAGCTTCAGATAAAGTATTTTCCCTAATAGTAAAGACTTTCAGAAAAGAAGAATAGAAAAGCTTTTTTAAAACTAAGTGTAAATCTCATGAATTTATTCAGATTATGCTTTACAGAGAGATATTAGCTACAAACTTTATCTTTTAGATTTCAGATATAGAAGTGAGTCCTTTTACACTTAGACAGTATGATTTATAGAAAAAATATTAGTACAGCTTTTAGAACTAAATGTTATGACTCACTAGATTTGTAAAGTATGTTTTGCTTTCTTTATTACAAATTTCATTATTTCAGATATTCCAGCTTATGTGAGTCATTTACATTTAGCATGCATTGTTTTCTAAATTTTGATGATGATATAATGTTTTACTTCCTCATTCACCCCTATAGACTCAGTACATCATCAAAGTACTGATCCACATATATGTCTATGTGCTACAGTGTCTCATAATGTAGGTTCAGGTGCTCAGTATCAGGAGCGTTAGTAGTTCAAGCATCTCTATCTACACTCGATAATTGGTAAGTCCTCATAGTTTGGGGACTTATTTATTTAGATTTTGCAGCTTATTAGTCTATATGATTTAGTATTTCTTTTCAGACAGTTTGAGTTAGCTGGGAGTCTGTCCCAGTGACTCTCTAGTTATTAGTAGTAGAGGCTTGTCAGACTGCTAGATTTGATTTAGACTTGTAGTATTTGATTTTCAGAGATTATATTCAGATTATTGTTAGCTATTTCAGATAGTTTCCACATTTAGTATGACTTTTATGTCTATATTTTCCTTGTTATGAGATTCAAACTTAGTAGAAGGAAGAATGGGTTAGCTTAAGCCTTCTCATAGTCTTGAGCATCTTGTGATGCTTTGGGACCAAGTTTTGGGGCATTACACCCACATAGAAGAGGGTTGTTCCATGCTTTGATATGAGTATAGAATTTGAATTGTAGTGATCACTAAACTGAGCTCATTTGGGAATAGGAGACAATCTCTAGCGAGGACTCCTTTAACCTATGGTGGCACATAGTTTTGGGGAATTTGGGTGCGTTGAACCCACATCCCCTTGGAGCTAAATATTGCTTTCCAAAACATACTAGTACTCATAATTATATGAAATTCACTTTAAATTAAGCATATAGGTTTATAAGTTTGAAAACTAATCATGATCATGAATAACTATGTGAATTTCAAATCATGTCTAAGATCATAAGATCAAAACTAAGAATTCTAATCATGATGTGATAAAGTGTAATCTAAAATAGTAAGTCAGAGTTGCTCTTAGACTGAATGAATTGTTCTGAAAATTATGTACATTTTACTAACTAATGGAATTTCATGTCAAATCCTAAAACTCCATTCATAATATCAATCGTGTGATTAAAAACATATGTAAATATGAATCCTTATGTTAAATGAACTTTATATAATAAGGAAAAAACATTATTTCAAAAGCATAATAAGTAGGTATGAACCCAAGTTATTAAATCCATAAAATTCATGTAAAAACTTAACTTCTGGGCATAAGGACGGAAGAAAATCCTTGTTCAAACCCCACATTATTTAACTTAGTGAATTTCTTGAAGAAAATTTTTATTAAAGCCTTGAAAGTATGAATTTTATAGAAGAACCCTTCACTTGGATGCTCTTGAGAGTTTGGGAGGATAGGAACATTGTAGTTTGATTTGTATGATAAGGAAATATGTTAGGCCTAGTTGAAGGGTCAATTCAGACGTAAAATACCAAATTACCCTCAATAAATTAAAGAAAAATAAAATTTTTGCATCACTGCAATCCCTGGTGTGTCACGCCCTTATCACGCCAAGCCAGTGTTGTGGTATGTCCTTAACATGGAAACTAGTAGGTGTGGCATGACCTTATTGCATCAGGCCACTATTTTTTAGGTTAAGTGTATGCCTTGCCTCTGTGGCATGGCCTAAATATGGACCCTTACTATTTTAGAGTTTTGTTAGGTACCAAAACTCATTCCAAAAATTCTGAAACACTTAATAATAGTCTTAATAACATTCCTTATCATTATTCAACTCAAAAATTGCATTAAAACATGTGGGAGTTATAGAAATAAAATCATCTAAATTTTAGGGTATAACACCATTGAGCTAAAGTGTAACCCTCTAGGTCATTTTTTGCATTCCATACATTTTTTTACATTTAGAGCCTTGCTATAGCTACCACAAGTCATTTTTGACTTGCTGGAGCTGATAGTTCAGTTATCGGGCAGTTCATTGATTTTTACAACCAATTCTCTATTTTGAAGTATTCGTTGGTAAAAATTGCTTATCAAACATAAAATTTAGTTTAACAACCTCGTATGCCAATTCTAACAGTTGCATTAGCTCCAGAATGATAATTTTAGGCTAGGGGGACCTTTATTTTGGATCCCAAGGCATTAAAACTCATTTCAGGATATTGGATGGAATTTGATAAAAGTGGCCCTTGGGTGTGGGGCCTATATTTCATCAAAATGACCTTAAACGGAAATTTTGATGGCTCCAATTGGTCCAAAATATTGAATTTGATATGGTACCATAGTTATTTTGCATTTATGGGATTTTGAATAAATCTCGAGGGGTTGGTGAAAACTTGGATTATTTCTAAGTTTCAGCTAGTGGAACTTAGCTAGTGCATCCGCTTAAGCGGAGGTTACTTTAGTAGCCAAGTGGTTGCTTAAGCGGCCTGGGCCAGCCCAATCTGACCACTTTAGCGAAGGCTTGTTCGCTGAAGTGGACGTCGCTTAAGCAATATCATGTCCGCTTAAGAAGAGGCTAGTCCAAGGTGGGGATCGGTTAATGAATAAATGTACTAATTTAGTATTGACCACTTAAGAGGCACCCATAAGAGCATTAAATTTCTCCTTTTCTCGATTTCTCCTTATTTCTCAAGTCTCAAGTCTCAAGAGCCAAAACCCATAGAAAGTATGAAAAATTGGGAAAGTGATTATTTGGAGATCATGGGCTGTTTGTTAGCTCAAAATAATCATTCCTCATCAAATTACTCAAAAGTTGCCACTTAATTTAGGGTTTGCTTCTTCAATTTAGACCTAAATCCCTAGATTCTTTTGTGGTTGATTTTAGTATCGTTTGAGATCAAAATTTATCCATGTTTAAGGATAAATGATCCTTGAGCATACAGGGACATGTTGACAATTTCAAAAATATGATTCTGCAAGCAGACCCCACATGGGATTTTGACTTGATTTTGGACCCAAAGCATAAAAATGCAATATAGGTATCGCTTTTCTTGTATTAAAGCATATATTCCTATTTTGGTAGCATGACATTATCGAAAGCTTCTCGAAAGGGAAAATCACTAATTTAGCCAACTTTATTAGGCTTTCATCGGCGTCCAGGTAGGCAGGCTTACCTTCCTCTTATATTGGTCTTACTTATAGTATCAATAAAATATTATGCTAGTTTTGGGATGAAACTAGGACTTTGAGGTGTATCTATTGTGATTTAGGTTACTTAGCTAATTAAGATACCTTAATTAGGCATATTGACTTAGCTGCTTTCTCCTTTGGTAGAATTGTAATCTTAGGATTTGATGACATCCAAACAACACCTCCAATCAGATGATGATACGTTCGCTGTCAAAATATAGTAACCCAATGAAAGTTGGGGTTGAATCCTACGGGAATATGTGGACTCATGGAATTTAGACATTGTAATCTAAGGGCAAGAACTGGAAAAGTAAATGGCAGGATTTGAATGAAACTATTGAATGAAAAGCAAATATCAACTGCGTTTGTGATCAGTATTGGTGAACACTAGGATTGTGTTCCCCCTGGATTCTCAACTCCGTAGGCTTATTATGCTATGTTAAACCAACCCAATACCTTGCATGCAGAATCGATAAGTTATGTACCATCTATAACCTTTTGGATGTAGACAAATTTTACCCTTTACCTTTTGAGTCTCAGGATGTCGCCTTACTAACCCTTATCTTGATCCTAGTTAACTATTACTTTTTGAGTCTCTAATTATTAGATGAAATCTAACCATCTTACATAGATAATACCAAGAAGTGTGGATCGATAGCTAAACTCTAAATTACGATTGTCATTACCCTTTCCTAGTCACTAGTCCTCTTTTGGAGTAAGTAGTAATAATCTAGGTGGGATCTTAATGTTTGCCACCGCTAAGAAATCTATTAAAGTAAAGATAATGCAATGCATGCTATGGGTATCGGTTCAATTCAACAATTGCATTTCCCCTATTTCGTCAATCCTCCAGGGTTTCCACAACCCTAGCTATGGGTTTTAGCTGCTCATACTTGTGAAGAAATCAATATCATTCATAGTTGAAAGCATAGATGAAATCACAATGATAAGAATTGTAAAAACCCACATCCGTTACTAAATTAATTAAATGAGGGCAATACACGTAAATTCCAAGATTAAAATCGAATCTTGGAATCAAAATATATTCGTGAATATCAATGGTTTGTAACTCTTAGTAAAAACACATAAAAGGCATTTAAAGTATTTGATGAAACCCTAAAACAAAAGCCCGAATAAAATAGGAGAAAAGAGGGTCGGTGGCCACATGTGGTCCATACCTGCGGTCTAGTACCGGGCGCAGGTAGTACATGTGGTTCTAGCCCTGCGTGTAGGTACAAACCGCAGGTGCTGAATGGAAAATTCCTACAAGTTTCAGCTCTCGTGATCTTGGACTTCTAGAACTTGCTTTGCCTACCTGCGGTTCGTAGGTCCTATATGCGGTTCGTAGGTTGACTTAGTAGGTTCCGGGAGTCATCTTTTCAGCTCTTGTTTGATTCTCAAACATGTTTTGATCACGATTAAGCCAAAAATTGTCCCGAACATCCATAATTGCTCCAAAATGGCCAAAAACACCTTTTGACCTTTTTCAAGAACTTGCCATCTAAAACATGATTTCCAGCAAAACATACCCAAAAGGCATAATATCTAACAAAATAACCTCAAAAAATTACATCCGTTCCTTGTTTTAAGCTTCGAAAGTTCTATATTTCTACAGTACAACAATACCCTCAACATAGAACGTTTACATATCCTCGGGGAGCAAAACACAACAAAAATAAAATGACACTTAACTAGGATAAACTAAGCTATTCAAGGAAGTTTGTCAAAATGTTAAGCTCAAAACACAATATTCTCCTCCAATTTTATTTTCCAAAACCAACTTTGTAAGAACATGAAGCACACGAATGTGACCTAATGGGATTAAGGTAAGGCAATTACATAATCAACAGACAACCACTCATATATACAAATTACACTATCCAAAACAAGCAAATAACTACCCATATGACTTAAGTGACCTTACCACAAAATTGTCCCACTCACTCATATGAAATAATGCATGTCACTACAGGGACGGTCAAGAGACACTCTCACTCAAAAGAAAAGTCTCAATCAATGTATGTCAAATACAATAGGCTTGGACTTATTTTTTTTACCTTACTATTCTGATAGTCAAGTTAGGATAATCAAGTTAGGATAATCAAGTTAGGATCACTATAGGACTTTTCTCGGCTTGGAATATAGGCTTGGGGGCTAGTATGGTACATATGGTCATATCAAGTAACTAAGCCTCCTTGACCCTACACTAACCTTAGGGTCTCACTTGCTAGCCAATTTCCTTTTATTCCACCCTTATTTCTCCCTTTTATTCTTTTATACATATTCATGTTGAGTGTGGTTTCTTTATTTTTTCTTTTTCCCTTTTTCACAACTTTTCTTTTTTTTTTCTTTTTCTACCACACCTCGCCCTACTAACTTTTTCTCTTATCTTACCTTTCTTTATGATAGCCACCCTCAACTTAGGAGTTTTGCCTGAGTTGAGGTCCACAATGTCCAAGGAAGAACAGGGCCAAAACAGGTTCATTGTAGCATAACAGGGAAGGTGAATGGTGAAACAAGAAAAATAGTCTTCAAGGGATTAAAATTGGGATCAAGGGATATAATTCACACATGGAAGATTATTTAGGATAAAATTGGACTTAAATAAAAAATGACCTATGATCCTTTCCTAACCAACTATCCTTCAACCTAGGCAAGACTAACCAGGCAAGTTTTGAATTAGACATATAAATGGAACTAGGTAGTATCTCACACACACATCGCATAGAGTCAATATTACCGAGTACTACCTATCCAGTTCATGCTATTGTTAGCAAGTGATTATCATGTCCCTAATTCTAATGCCATAACAAGATCCACAATATTCACACATACATTTATATAGTTTTAAAACATAAACTTTTGGAGGGGTATCACAAATGAGCCAAAACACGACTACTGCCCTAAATAATTGAAAATCTCTTAATTACTTATAAAACATCACGAAACAAAACATGATATTCCTAAACATGCCTGATCTACTAGGAACAAGACTCTAGGGATAAAAGGCATGACAACAAAAACCCCAAAAGGACATCAAGAATTACTAGCATCCCCACGCCTAACTTAAAATCATGTATTATCCCTAATACATCAAACCTTTACAAAACAATAGAGTTAGGAACATACCAATGGCACTATAGGTGTAGAGATCTGATGTCAATCACGTAATATGAATACAAACAACAAATACCTTGGGTTGCCTCCTAAGCAATGCCTGATTTACTGTCGTGACATGACTCAGTTCCCTTGGCTACTCAGACTTTGCCAAGGTTTATTTTAGCATAAACTCTTACTTCTTCTAGGTTTCCCATGCAGTGTTCAACACGTTGCCTATTCACTTTAAATGGGACATCACTATTGCACTTTATCTTAATAGCACCATATGTGAACATTTTAACCATAGTGAATAGTCCAGTCTATTTTGATCTCTACTTTCTATGAAATAAGTGTAGTCTTGATATATATAATAAGACCAAATCACCGGGTTTGAATATTCTCTTCTCTATCTTTTTGTCATAGTATAACTTTATTCTTTATTTGTGTATGGCTGAAATCTCATAAGCATGGAGTTGGAATTCATCCAAGTCATTCACCTTTCTTAACCTCAAGTTTGTTGCATTATGCCACTCAAAATTTAGCTTTTTTCAATACCCATAGTGCCTTGTGCTTAAGATCAGTCGGTAAGTGGCATACTTTGCCATACACAAGCTGATATGGAGAGGGACTTATGTGGGTATTATAGGCTGTCTGGTAGGCCCATAATGTATCATCTAACTTTCTATACTAGTCAGTCCTATTGGCATTCACAGTTTTCACTAATATGGACTTTATTTATCTAGTGGAGACTTCCATTTGCTCACTTGTCTGAGGATGGTAAGGTGTTTCCACCTTATTCCTCACATCATATGTATCAAGCTGTGCTTTAAACAAGAGGTTACAAAAGTGTGACCCACCGTCTTTGATAATTTCACGTGGAGTGCTAAATTAGAAAAAAAGATGTTCCTTTTCAAAAAGTGGTGGTGCTTGTACCTTTATTTTCTGCGTATGTAATTACTTTCACTCACTTTGATACATAGTAAATTGCTATAAGAGTGTACCTCATACCATAGGATCTCATAAATGGGCCCATAAAATTAATCCCCCACACATCAAATAACTCTAACTGGAGAATAGGTGTCATAGAGAGTTCCTGGCATTATGAAATATTGCCTTGATGCTAAAACTGGTCACATGATTTAGCAAAATCATGAGCATTCTTATAAATAGAAGGCTAATAGAACCATACTATTTAAATTTTGTGGGTTGTCTGTATGCCGCTGTGGTAACCCCTAACTGGTGAAGAATGACAATCTTCCAAAGTTCTTATCCACTCTATCTCTAGAATGCATCTACAAATCATACCATCAACATAGAATCTAAATAAATATGGCTCATCCCAGAAGAACTTCCTTACCTCGTGTATAAATCTCCATCGCTGCTGGAAGGATAGATCATCTGGGATAAGATCGCTTGCTAAAAAGTTGGCAAAATTAACAAACTAGGGAATCAAATCATGTGATGCTGCCAATACTCGCTCATCAGGAAAAACATCATCTATCTCAAGATTAGCCCCTAGTTTCTATATGGTCTCCTCCTCAAGTCTAAGTGGTCTGCAACTTGATTTTCTTTCCCTTTTTAGTCATTGACTTCAAAATCAAACTCTTGTAGCATAAGGGCCCAAAGAATCAGCCTGGGTTTAGCATTTTTCTTCGACATCAAGTACCTCAATTCTTCATGGTCATATTCACTATAACCTTAGTCCCAATTAAGTATGACCAAAATTTTTCGAAAGTGAAAACCACCACAAGTAGCTCCTGCTGTAACTATGTAATTTTTTTGTACAAGCTGTAAAGCTTTGGTGGCATAGTAAATGGGATGCAATATCTTTTCTCTTCTTTAGCCTAGAACATCTCCTAAATCCACTCTGCTTTCATCACACATTACCTCAAAAGGTGTAAACCAATCAGAAGACACAATGATGGGTGCTGAAATCAACTACTTCTTTAGGCTTTTAAAAGGTTTAAGACAATCATCATGTAAAAAAAATTTCACTTCCCTTTCTAAAAGCTTGCATAGAAGACTTGCAATTTTAGAGAAGTCCTTGATGAACCTTCTATAATTGCCTGCATGACCCAAAAACTCTTTATGCCTCTAACTGACACTGGCGGCAGTAACTTCTCAATCACCTCAATCTTCTCTTTGTCCACCTTAATACCATGTATGGAAATCTTGTGCCCTAGAAAGATACCTTATTTCACCATGAAGTGGTATTTTCCCTAATTGAGTACGAAGTTGCACTTTTTATATCTCTATAGTGTGCTGGCTAAATAGGCTATGCAATTATTGAATGAGTCCCCAACAAATGAAAAGTTATCCATGAATACTTCAATAGTATATTATACCATGTCGGAGGATATGGACATCATATATCTCTGAAAAGTAGCTGCCGCATTACACAAATCGAACTATACCGCTTGAGTGCAAAGGTCCCATAGGGGTAAGTAAGAGTAGTCTTTTCTTGGTATCTTAGAGCAATCATGATTTGATTGTAACCCAAATACCCATCAAGAAAATAGTACCAACCCCTGCCAGCTAATCTGTCCAACATCTGATCCATTAACGACATATGGAAGTGGTTTTTTTGTGTCCATTTGTTTATTTTTCTGTATTCTATGCATACTCTCCACCCAGTCACTGGCCTTATTGGTACTAATTCATTCGTCTAAATTGGAACCACCATGATTCCTATTTTCTTTGGAACACATTAAATTGCGCTCACCCACTTGCTGTCTACAATAGGAAAAACTACCCCCATATCTAACCACTTGATTATCTCCTTTTTCACTACCTCTTACATAGAAGAATTTAGTCTTCTTTGATGCTTAATATTGGGAATACTAGCTAGCTTGAGCTGTATCTTGTGTATGCATATACTTAGTGAAATTCTTAAAATGTCTACTATGGTCCACCCAATAGCTCTCTTGAACTTTTGTAATACTAATATCAAAGCTTCCACCTGTGCTCTTGCCAGATCTACTGTGATAATTACCGATATGGTGTTGTTGGCCCCCAAGAACACATACTGCAAATGAGATGGGAGAGCCTTTAATTCTAATACAGGTGGCTCTTTAATTGATAGTTTTACAGGAGGTGTGGTTCTGTTCTTCAAGTCAAGACCTAGTTTCTTAGGGAATATTTGTAAGAACCTATGCCATACAGTGCCTGGACTAACTCATCATACTCAGCTATTCTATCACTCTCAAAGTTTATAATCATTATTGTTAATGCTTCTACCCTTAAATCTCTCCTCAATAAGAACCTCTGCTGCAACCACATCATCATCTACTGTATCAATCACTGCTACCACTCTCATATTATCATGCTACTACACTGTCATGTATATGTTCAAAAATATTTGCTTATCATTCTATTTGAAGGTGATCTCCTCTTAGGTCCATATCAATCGACAAAAATGGTCAACTGTAACTCCACGAATCTGGTACCCAAAATGCTACACGGTGCTCATAACCCCAAAGGACCACAAGCTAACCCATGTCTGATATCTGTAACTTGGCACAACATAATATACTATATAAATGTAGAAAAAGGATGAAAGGCCATAAGGTTCAAATATTTGATAAAACATAACATCTGGAAATACGACATATCAGTACCAAAACAAAACTGAAATAACTATCTAAACATGCTATAGTTTGAAAGCCTCTAAACTGTCTAAAAACTATAGAGTTGTTGGGATATGTCCCCAACTAACTTTGGACTACTAAAATAATAAAGTAATAAAATAATCATACTATCCTTGAATGATGAGGACACACTGCTAGTCTGGCTACTGAACGTCTAATCTACTAAGGATGCTATGGAGGTCGTACTTCTGAATCTATGGTATAAAACACCATAACGTAAATGCATTAGTACATTTGAATGTACTGGTATGCAAGTAAGGTAGGCTGAATACAACGAGTTTATATGCATGAACAATACTAACTGACTAAATAACATGAACCTGAGAATATATGCATGAATACATAAATTGTAACTAAGATCATGGCATCACTGAATCTGCATACTGATATCATAAGTTTTTGTATAACTGATATACTATTGTCTAAATGACCGTGTCTGAACTAGTTAAGTTCCGTACTGAGCTAGGTCACTATATCTGACAGTCCTAAATTCTATAGCGCTATCTGAGTTTTATTACTAAGACTGAGACTGAGACTATAACTGTAGGAAGTAGTCATCTAACCGATATGCCCCAAATAAGATAATATAATTGAGTTGGGATCTAATCTGTAACCATAATTAGAAGGGTTTCAATACCATGCCACTAGTAAGGGCAAGCTATGAGTAATCCCTTATCTAACAGGTACTCTAAGGAGAATAGTGGGACCCTCATATAACAGGTTAAGCCACCTCATCTACCCTCAACTTGCAGGGTTGATGTCTCAACCTACATTGGCTATATAGTTATAAAGCGCAAGGATTGCTTTTAAGAATCACACCCCTAATAACAGGTGAGTTCCCATCCTTGGGATCACCCGGTGCTTAATCCTATTCCTATCTGAATAGACACTGCAAATGATTAATTGATCTGAACTGGACTACATTCGTTAAGTTTTATTGACCGATGGAACACTACTGAGATTACTGAATTTATGAGATTTTTGAGATTGCTAAGTTTACTAAGTTTTCCTAAATCACATGACTGACTGTGTTTTATAAATCATGGCTTGACTGAGAGTATTTGGAAAACATGACACTAGCTCTAGGCACACAGCTAAATTATCGGGTACAAGTATCCTCATGACTCGATAGCATAAAAATGACAAGACATGACACTTCTTGACACATGACCAAGTCAGTAATTCATAGTACAATCATTGGGGATTTTCATGAAGTATCCGCATGCTGTAAGCTTACACATGTATAGGAATGCATGTAAGCATATCATAATTTCATACGCCTAATCTCATGAGCATTATGTCAGTCTATTACAAAGCATAACAATAACGTGGAAGTCATATCTAGCATAAGAGAGAAACATGGATTCATCAATTTTGGTCACAAATAAGTCATAAGGCATAATTCCTATTCTCTTAGGCATTTTATCAAACACCTTGCATACATATCTTTAGGCCTAGGCATGAATATTGAAATAATATATCATGGCAATATTTTACACTTCCAACACAAGAATTTCAACCATATACTAACATATTTTCAGGATAGTCATTAAAGACTTTAACTTGGAAATCAAACAACAACATAAACATGGATATAATTTAATTCATACCATAGAATACAAAGTTTATATTTAAAATAGGGTTTCTTGAGCTTCATAGGTGAAAGAAACCCATGAATCAACACTTGAGATACCTGGGTGGATAATTTCTTGAAGATTGGTGGAGGAAAGCTTGAATTCTTGGCTTGGAATTAAACACCTAGGGTTTCTTATTCTTGGGAATTGATCTTCGAGAGAAATCCTAATTTGTTGTTATAGATGAATAAAGAAGTTACGAGCTCTGATCAGGTATAATTAGGGGTCAAAATGGGTGGAAAAAGACCCAAATACCCTTTTAAAAATGACTTAAAATCACTGATCAGAAGTGGCAATAGTTTGGTCTATGGTCCGTCGCTGGCTCGATGGTCCATCGGTGGCTTGATGGTCCGTCGGTGGCTTGACAGTCCATCGGTCCGTCCCATCATACTTAGCTAGAACCTGAACTTCCTGCCTCATCTGCGACGGTTTGGGTGATGGTCTGTCGCTAGCTCGACAGTATGTCGGTCCTGATCGTCGCACTTGACTAGAATTTGGGTTCACTTTCTTAGTCGCGATGGCTTGGGCGACGGTCTGTTGCTAGCTCGATGGTCCGTTGTCCTAACCGTCACTTCTGGGTTGTTTCGATAGTTCTCTATAAAATATCCATAATTCTTTACTCTGATATCGGATTTGGATGAAATTGGTATCGTTGGAAAGATTATTCAATTTTCCACTTGATAAAAAAGTCAAAATTGGGGAAATTCTATTTGATTTATACATTAATCATTTAGAAAGTCATCACTAACTCTTATGGAGACTAGATTTGACTTAAAGAAAGTTTGGGGTATTACAATATCTACCCCTTGAAACATTTGTCCTTGAATGGGACTGACTAGACTGGGGAAAGCTGATAGACTGATCTTACTTAAGGGACGTGAATATTTGAACATGTCTATATGACTGGAACTTCTGATATAATAAAATCTCATATGAATATGCATGTCTGATGCATAGATATGTGATAGATAGTTTTCATGAATGCATGATTGAAATTACTAAGAAGCTGAGTTTCTCATGATGAGAATGCATATCTAATGCATGAATATGTAACTGACATGATACATGAACATATGACTGGATATGCAAGGGTATTTGATACCAAGTTTATAACTGAAATCTAAATATAAAACTAAATAAGCTTAAGGAAAGCTATAACCTTGGGATGAATTTGAGTTTTGCGGAGAAGAGGTGAGGATACTTGGTCTGTATGTTCGCTTCTACTTCCCAAGTAGCTCCCTCAACGGACTGATTCCGCCAAAGAACTTTGACTAGAGGGACTTCTTTGTTCCTCAGTCTGCGAGTCTAGTAGTCAAGAATTTTGACTGGGATCTCTTCGAAAAAAAGGTTGTTTTGAATGTCTAAGTCCTATACTGGGACTACAACTACTGGGTCACCTATGCACTTCTTTTTTAATGAGACATGGAACACTGGATGAACTGAGGCTAGATCTGAAGGCAATTTAAGCGCATAAGCTACCTTGCCGAAACGACTGATAATTTTGAAGAGACCGACATATCGGGGACTGAGCTTTACCTTCTTGCTGAATTGCTTCACTCCTTTTATGGGAGAGATTTTCAAGTACACATAATCGCCAATCTTGAACTCGAGATCCTTTCTGCGCATATCTGCATAAGATTTCTGGTGGCTCTGAGCTATCTTGGGTCGTTCTCTGATCAATTGAACTTTGTCTAGGGTGTAGAATACCAAGTTAGGCCCTAATACTGCAGCCTCACACACTTTGAACCAACCGATTGGAGATTTACACCACCTACTATAGAGACATTCAAATAGATCCATCTAAATACTGGATGAATAACTGTTGTTGTATGCAAACTCAATCAAAGACAAGTGGTCATGCCAACTCCCCTTGAAATCAATTGCACATGCCTTAGCATATCTTCCAAGGTCTGAATGATTCTTTCTACTTGACCATCTTTTTGAGGATAAAAGGCTGTACTGAGGTGAACTTGGGTACCAAGACCCTTTTGGAATACTTTCCAAAAGTAAGGTGAAATGGGTACCTCTATCTGAAATAATGGACAACGGGACACCGTGTAATCTGACCATCTCCCTGATATAGTGTTTGGCATAATCCTCAGCTGAATAAGAGGTATGGACTGGAAGGAAATAAGCTAATTTGGTCATCTTTTCTACAATGACCCAAACTAAATTATGTTGATAATGAGTATGAGGTAAACCTGTCACAAAGTCCATATTCACTTCTTTCCACTTCCAAGTAAGAATAATGAACTCCTGTATGGACCCACTAGGATTCTGATGCTCTATCTTAACCTGCTGACATGTAGAGAATTTAGCTACAAACTCTTCAATATCTCTCTTCATCCCGCTCCACCAATAGATCTCTCACAAATCGCGGTATATCTTAGTAGCCCTTGGATGAATCGAGTAGTGTGCACCATGCACTTCTGCAAGAATTCATTGCCTTAAGTCATCTACACATGGAACACATAGAAGACCTTGACAACATAAAACACCATCTCCCCCTTGGGAGAAGAACTCTACTTTTTGATCTTTGACTGACTCTTTCAACTTGACTAGACTGGGATCTCTATCTTGGTTTTCCTTAACATCAGAAACTAGAGATGATTCAAAACTACTCTGAACCCATATATTACCTTCGGCTGAATAGACTAAGCGAACACCTACTCTGGCAAGCTGATGAACTTCATGAGCTAACTTCTTCTTACTGTCCTCAACATAATCAACACTACCCATAGACAGTCTACTGAGAGCATCAGCCACTATGTTGGTCTTTCCCAGATGATAAAGGACACTCATGTCATAATCTTTCAAGAGCTCTAACCACCTTCTCTGATGGACGTTAAGATCTTTTTGAAAGAATACATACTGAAAGCTGTTATGATTTGTGAATACATCTACATGAACACCGTACAAGTAATGCCTCCAAATCTTTAAGGAAAAAACTATGGCTGCTAACTCAAGATCATGAGTCGGATAATTCTTCTCATGGGGTTTAAGATTTCCGGAGGTATAGTCTATGACCTTACCATGCTGCATAAGGACACAACCCAAACCTACTCTAGATGCATCACAGTACACTACGACTCCATCTAAACCACCTGGAAGAGTCAAAACTAGAGCTGAGGTGAGTCGAGTCTTCAACTCCTAAAAACGCTTTTCACATGAATCTTACCACTGAAACTAAACCTTCTTCTGAGTCAATCAGGACATAGGGGATGCAAACCAAACCCAAGAAACTCCTGATATCTGATGGAGAGATAGGTCTAGGCTAGTTTCTCACTGCTTTTGTCTTTTGAAAATCAATTCTAATGCCATCATCGGAGACGATATGACCAAGGAATGCTACTGACCTTAGCCAAAATTCGCACTTATTGAATTTGGCGAACAACTGATGATTTTTGAGAGTCTGCAATACTATTTTGAGATGGTCTGCATGATCATGCTCACTACGGGAATAGATAAAAATATCATCAATGAAGACTATGATGAATATATCTAAGTATTGCTTGAACACACGGTTCATTAAATCCATGAAGGATTCTAGGGCATTGGTAAGACCAAAGGGCATAACTAAGAATTTGAAGTGACCATACCAAGTACGAAAAGCTATTTTCAAAATATCATATTCTCCAACCCTGAGCTGATGATCGCTTGATCTGAGGTCTATCTTAAAAAAATAGCTTGCACCATAAAGTTGATCAAACAAGTCCTCGATTCTGGGAAGTGGAACTTATTCTTGATGGTGACTTTATTGGGCTGATGGTAGTCTATACATATTCGGAGAGAACCATCTTTTTTGAACACGAATAAGACTGGTGTGCCCCACGGGGACACACTGGGTCTGATGAAACCCTTATCTAGGAGATCCATCAGCTGATCTTTCAATTCTCTGAGTTCTTCAGGTGCCATTCTATATAGAAAAATAGGTATGGGCCAAGTATCTGGAAGAAGGTCTATGCCGAAGTCTATTTCCCTTTCGGGAGAAATTTCGGGAAAATTTTTGGGAAAGACATAGGAATATTCATTCACTACTGGGACTGATCCAAGACTGGGAGTTTTGTAACTAGAGTGTTTAACTCAAATAATATGATAGATACATCCCTTAAATATCATTTTCCATGCCCGAAGGTAGGAAATAAGCTGACCTCTGAAAACTGAAGTACAACCCTTCCACTCTAGGACAGGTTTATTTAGGAACTGAAACTGGACAACTCTGTTTCTACAGTCAACTGTGGCATAGCAGAAATAAAGCCAATCCATGCCGAGAATGATATCAAAATCAGTCATCTTTAATTCGATTAAGTCTGCTAAAGTGACTTTCTTAGAACCATAATCGGACAATTCCTGCATACTCGATGGGCTATGATAGTTTTACCCACTAGGGTAGAGACTAATAAGGGCTCTGCTAGAATTTTGGGACTAATTCCAAAATCAACTACTATATAGGGAGTAACAAAAGACAAAGAAACTCCTAGATCAAGCAAGGCGTAAATATGTATATGAAAGAACTGTAATGTACCAATAACCACACCAGGAGAATTTTCCTGATCATGTTAAGAATGAAGAGCATAAAGTCTATTTGGGCATTGCCTACTGGTAGCACTGGAAGAGGCACCCTACTGATTTGGGCAACCAGGCTGAGATGGAGGGAGATTACGCTGACCCTGAGGACCTGGCTAGGGACAATCTCTGACTCTATGGCTTGGCTTGCCATATTTGAAGCAAACATCACTACCAGCTCTGTAAGTACCCTGATGGTGCTTGCCACATGTCTGACAAAGAGGATAGGTTCGGGCACTGCTAACACTGACCTGAGACTTAGAGCCTAGCGCTCTATCTCTATTACCTTCTCTGAATTTTGGTACTGGTGCACTAGCTGAGGAAGAAGCTGAAATAGATGACTTTTGGCAAAATTGAGAATGACTTCCACCCTCTGACTTAGGCTGAGCAAAGTTGAAACTACCTATCCTTGCTCTCTTATTCTTCTTTTCTCTCATCTTAATCTTCTGATCTTTTATCTGTTGAGCATAGATCATAGGCCTGGCTATGTCTATCTCACTAATCAACATTGCAGATCTGCACTCATTGACCATACTATCATTCACCCTAGAAACAAACTTACTCATCTTAGCCCTGCTGTCTGCCACTACATGAGGAGCATATCTAGCAAATTGAGTAAACTTAAGAGAATACTCTTTCAATATCATGTTGCCCTACCTGTGGTTAATAAACTCTAACACCTTAGCTTCCCTCAGCTCTAGGGGAAAAAATCTATCAAGAAAAGTAGTGGTAAACTCCTCCTACTCTATAGGCCCTGTGTTACCAGCCCTCTATGTTTTCCACTATTTGAACCATGTGTGAGCCACATCCTACAACTGATATGCAGCTAGCTTAGCACTATCAACGGCTGACACCCCCATGATATCTGTAACTTTCTGAACCTGATCAAGGAATTCCTAAGGGTCCTCGTCTGACTTAGACCTCAAAAAGGATGGAGGATTCATTCGAGTGAAGTCCTGAATCCTGGCTGCCATGGTGTTGGCCACTGGGTTGGCCAGAATAACAGTTGGTCATTTACTCTGGGCAACAACTGAGTTATCAAGTATAGTGAATACAGGTCTGAACTCTGCATGAGAGATATGTTCATCCAAGGGATCTGCTTGGATGGGCTGAGGGGCTGACTGATTTTTGTTTCTTCTCTTGAGAGGCATATTCTGTAGAAGAAAGGGTGAAACGAATTAGATGAGAGTTAAACTTAAGCATATGCTCACTCGCACTACATGAATACTGAAAGAAGAGAAACTGTTCCTAAAATATCTTATAGCCTTATATACATAAATATGGCACGCAAAACACCCATGCACAAGACTCTACTAGATACGTCTTTCAGATTTCCTAGGACACTATTGAACCTGGCTTTGATACCAAGTTTGTAACGCTCTAAATCTAGTACTCAAAATGCTATACGGTGCTCATGATCCTAATGGACCACAAGCTAACCCATGTCTGATATTTGTAACTAGGAACTATATAATATACTGTATAAATGCAGAAAAAGGCTGAAAGGCCATAAGGTTTAAATATCCGATAAAACATAACATCTAGAAATACGGTATATCAATACAAAACAAACTAAAATAACTATCTGAACATGCTGTAGTCTGGAAGCCTCTAAATTATTTTAAAACTGTGGAGTTGATGGGACATGTCCCCAACTAACTTTGGACTACTAAAATAATAAAGTAATAAAATAATCATGCTATCCTCGAATGATTAGGACTCACTGCTAGTCTAGCTGCTGAACGTCTGATCTACTAAGGATGCTTTGGAGCTCATAATTCTGAACCTATGGTATAAAATACCATAGTGCAAATGCTTCAGTATGTTTGAATATACTGGTATGCAAGTGAGGTAGGCTGAATGCAAGAGGTTTATATGCATGAACAATACTAACAGAATGAATAACATGAACATGAGAATATATGCATGAATACGTGAACTATAACTGATAGCATGGCATTACTGAATCTGAATACTGATAACATAAGTTTTTGTATAACTGATATACTATTATCTGAATGATCGTGTTTGACAGTCGTATTTCTGATGGAACTAGTTGAGTTCTGTGCTGAGCTGGGTGACTGTATCTGACAGTCCTGAATTCTATAGAACTATCTGAGTTCTATTACTAAGACTGAGACTGTATGATCGGGAAGTAGTCATCTAACTGACAATCCCCAAATAAGATAATATAATTAAGTTGGGGTCCAATCTGTAACCCCAATTAGAATGGTGTCAATACCACGCCACTGGTAAGGACAAGTTATGAGTAATTCCTTATCTAATAGGTATTCTAAGAAGAATGGTGGGACCCTCATATAATAGGTTAAGCCACCTCATCTACCCTCAACTTACAGGGTTGATGTCTCAACCTATATTAGCTATATAGTTCTGGAGTGCAAAGATTACTTTTAAGAATCACACCCCTAATAACCGGTGAGATTCCATCCTTGGGATCACCCAGTGCTTAATCCTATTCCTATCTGAATAGACACTGAAAATAATTAATTGATCTGAACTGGACAACATTCGTTAAGTTCTGTTGACCGACGAAACATTACTGAGATTACTGAATTTATGAGATTTCTAAGATTGCTGAGTTTATTGAGTTTTCCTAATTGCTGAGTTTACTGAGTTTTCCTTAGTCACATGACTGACTGTGTTTTATGAATCATGGCTTGACTGAGAGTATCTGGAAAACATGACACTGGCTCTAGGCACACAACTAAATTATCGGGTACAAATACCCCTAAGACTCGATTGCATGAAACTGACAAGACATGGCACTTCTTGACACATGACCATAGTCAAAAATTCATAGTACAACCATTGGGGATTTTCATGACGTATTTGCATATTATAAGATTACACATGAATAGGAATGCATGTAAATATATCATAATTTCATATGCCTAATCTCATGAGCATTTCGTCAATCTATTACAAAGCATAATAATAACTTGGGAGTCATATCGAACATAAGGGAGAAATGTGGATTCATCAATTTTGGCCACAAATGAGTCATAAGGCATAATTCCTCTTCTCTTAGGCATTTTATCAAATACCTTGCATGCATATCTTTAGTCTTAGGTATGAATATTGAAATAATACATCATGGAAATATTTTACACTTCCAATGCAAGAATTTCAAGCACATACTAACATATTTTCAGGATAGTCATCAAAGACTTCAACTTGGAAATCAAACAACAACATAAACATGGATATAATTCAATTCATACCATAAAATCCAAAGTTTATATTTCAATTAGGGTTTCTTGAGATTCATGGGTGAAAGGAACCCATGAATCAACACATGACATACCTGGATAGATGATTTCTTAAAGATTGGTGGAGGAAAGCTTGAATTCTTAGCTTGTAATTAAACACCTAGGGTTTCTTGTTCTTGGGGATTGCTCTTTAAGAGAAACCCTAATTTGGTGTTATAGATGAATAAAGAAGTTATAAGCTCTGGTCTGGTATAATTAGAGGTCAAAACGGTAATCTATGAAGTGGTTTAGAGGTGAAAATGTTCATAGCAATGACTTAGAACAAAGTTAGGCTAAGATCATTTGATTCATCTAACTTTTGGTGTTTGATTCTACAAGGGTCTACTTTAAACATGTATAACTATTTATATACATGGAATTTTCTAGCTAAAAGACCCAACAAATTATAGATAATTGAATTATCTTTCCAACAATATCAATTTTGCAAAAATCTAATATCCGAGTAAAATGTTATGCCATTTTTTGTGTGAGGCAGTACGCCGACGTAATCTTGATGCATCGCATTGACTTTGCCTCGATATGAAAAACTGACGTGGATCCAAGGCTATTTTACATGCTAATTCCATTCCAATGGGGCCTAGGGTCACTTTAGTCAATTCCCCTCACCCAAATCCGTCCAAAAATACATAATTTCACCCCCAAAGAAGCAAAGATACCGCATTGTTCATCTTTTCATCTCAAGAAGCTAAACCCTAAGCTCATACTTTCTCTCCAAGAAACCCAAAATTTCTCTATTAATTCTCTAAGAAAACTTAAGATTAAGGTTTCCCAATGCAATAACTTCAAGAACTCATCTTCAAAAGCATTAATAGAAGTCTAAGATTCAAGCTTTTACATTCAATTCAACAAAGATCATCAATTAAGGTATGTGGGGTTTGAACAAGGTTAAATCTTTCATCCTTGTGCCCAAAACCTATTTTAGTTAAAAAAGTTATATGATTTTAGGTGCTTTCTTATGAAATTGAAGTTAGATTTTATACTCAATTTTTATTGTTTGAAGATTATGAGATTTCAAGTGATTGAATGTTGAATTACATGACTATTTTCATATATTTATGCATGTAATGTGATTTTCCAGATTTTCCCAATTGAGTTTAAGCATGATATTGAGATTCTTGATTTCATTATTTTGATATTGTTGAAGTATTTTCAAGAAGCATATAGAGTATGATGTTTTGCTATGATATTATATGAGTATGTTTAAATTTTCATGCTTATTGCTGAAATTTTTAGATTTTGAGTTGATTTATCAATAATTACATTATCAAGTATGAACCTTTTAGTGTTTTAACATAAGTTTGAAGCATGGGCTTTAAGCCCTAATATTTAGTCTTGATATTTCAAGAAGATTATGATTTTAAGCGTCTTTGATGATTGTTTACCAAGTTTCAAGAAAGAAATTGATCTTTTGATCCTAAGCTAAGACAAGGAATCAATGTTATTCACATAGTTTGAGATTTAAAGAATAGAAGCATAATTTGTCTTGATTATAGACCCTTGAGTTATTTTGAGGTGGATTTCCTAAAAGTTCTGAGCTGAGTATGAAAGTAGTATTTAGTACCTAGCTAGGTAAGTTACTACGGTTTCATACCCCAGAACTACGTGCCACCATAGGTTGAGATACTTATTCCCACTATATGTGGATGACCGAGATAGTGATCACTAAAGTTGAGGTTCTATTCTGATGGCAAGGGTAGAATAGCTCTCCCCAATGTGGGCGAGACATTGGACTCCATGAAGCTTTCATGGTTTATGTCGGTTAGAAAAACCTCCCAAATGATATTCCCATTCTTAAAATAGTTTCAGTTATTTAGAGTCTTGAGATAAAGTATTTTCCACACACAATAAGCTTTAAGATTTCTAAAGCTTAAGACAGAGTACTTTCCAGATTTCAGAAACTAAGTGTAAAAGCTCACATTTTATTCAGATACTATTTTACTTAAGATTTCAGTTACAACTTTTAGAAATAAAGGTGAGCCTTTTTTCACTTAGCCTATATGATTTGAGAATAAGGAAAGAATACAAATTTTAGAACTAAGTGTAATGACTCATGAGATTTAAACTACATGCTTTACTATCCATGATTTATGAGTTTTAGATTTTAGATTACTGAAGCTATGTGAGTCATTTACATTTAGCATGCATGATTTTATAAATGATGATATTGAGATATTATTTTACTTATTGAATGCACCCCCATATACTCAGCACATCCTCAAAGTGCTGATACACACACACACACATATATATATATCTATGTGCTACATAGTCTCATAATGTAGGTACAAGATTTAGAATGCACATTCAGATTCAGATAGTTGCAGATTCAAGCCAGCAAGATGATGAGTCCTACTTCGGGGACTCCAGTTAGATTCATTTATGTCGTTTATTTTCTTACTCATATGTATTGATTAGCGATAGTTGGAGTAGCTTCCCATCTATATATAGTTAGTTGTAATGCCCCAAGATCCCATCCCAAGACATCACACGGTGCTTAAGGCGACATGCGACCTCAAGCTAACCCTCTGAGCCTGTCATCACCTCTATAACTCACTATGACAATAATCAAGTTGTAATAAAGAAAAATAATCATGTCATGGACATACTGGAATACAAAGAAATACTATACTGTACTATCAAAAACCTGAAGTTCTGTACATACTGGTACTCTAGTTTGAGAAAGTCTTTACTACATAAGACTGAGGAACCATTAGGACAGATCCCCAACTACCCGTACTGAACTGGAAATAAACAACCATCTACTATCAAGATAAAAATCAGGGACATAGGACCTTGAACCATGAGGACTCACCAACTGTATGAATGTAGATGGAGGTACTCAACCTATATCATGAGAAAATATAGAACACAAAAGAGTATGGGACTCAGTACTTGGGAATGTACTGAGTATGTGGGGGTGCAGGCAACATTTAAATAATATCATAAATGTATAAGAAAATCATGCATGCTATAATAATGACTCTCTTCGCTTGAGTTACCTGAAACACATTTTCCATAAATCATCAATAATAACACATGATTCATAAATCTCACAAACCGTTGGACTCAACTCATACTCTTTGACTCATGACTTAGAGTGACTCGGTAACTCATGAAACTTAGACTTTTATGGACTTGGGAGTTTCTTATAACCGACATAAACCATGTGACCTTACATGGAGTCCAATGTCTTGCCCACTTTGGGGAGAGTTGTTCTATCCTTTCCATCGGAGTAGAACCTTAACTTTAGTGATAACTGTCTTGGCCTTTGACCCTTAATCTTAATCCTACGATGGCACGTAGTTCTGGGGAAGTAGGATGTGCTGAACCCATACTTCTCGCTCGGTGCTAAATACTACTCCCATACTTAAGCTTAGAACGCGTTAGGAAATCTACCTTAATCAACTCAAGGGTCTATCATAAAGACCAAAATATAAATATATATCTCACTTGTAAATCATAATCAACTTGTGGATTCCTAACTCGACTAAATCTCAAAATAATCTTTCTCATCATCAAGTATACTTGCTTATCAAATCATATCAAGTATCAAATCTTCCAGAAAACATCATAGAACTCGTTCTTGACTCTAAAGCTCAATATCAATATATATTCAATAGACAAGCTTCTCATGGAAAAACATAAATCATGACACTTATCATAAATCACTTAGAAATTATCATTTCATGATAACAATATACAACTCATGACATAAACTCTTAATTTAAGAAATAAGACAATGAAGTAGTCATATGTGTCAATCTTGTATAGATCAAATATCATAAATCCTTGATAAAGTAATTTGGGTGTAAACCCACTTTGCAAAATTCATGAAATTCAATAGAAATTAAATCTTTGTGCACAAGAACGAAACAAGTGTTCTTGTTCAAAACCCCACATACCTTAATCTTTGAAATTGGATGAACTTTAGTGCTTGAGACTTTATCCACACTTGAAATAAATAATTCTTGAAGCCCACACTATGAGGAACTTGGTTCTTGAAGAAATTTTGAAGATTTATGGATGATTCTTGGAAGATTTATGTTCTTGATATAACCCTAGATATATTATCTCAAGAGAATTGGAAGAGAAAATAATATAATTAAGGTTTGGATAGGATTCTCATATTTATAGAAGCCTCCAAAATATGGGAAAAGACCAAAATACCCTTGCAAAAACGTCTCTAAATTGTTGAAAAAAATAGCTGACGACATCCGTGATAGGCCGTCAGACCCGTTATAGGCCATCACAAAATGTTGTCACAAAAGGGTCAAATTTTATGATTTTTTGCCTAAGGCTGATGATGTCATCAGAAATGTCATCAGAAACGTGACGACGTCGTCAGAAATGTGGCAGGACATTAGAAACGTCGTCACCCTTTTCTAGATTGACATACTAAAATAAAATGGCTATAACTCTTTGCTCCAGTATCGGATTTTGGTAAAATTGGTATCGTTGGAAAGATAATTCAATTATATATTTGTTGATACATCATGAGCTAAAAAATTTCAAGTATAATGAGAGATATGCTCGTTTGAAGTTTACTATACCAATATCCTTCCCAACAATTCAATCAGTAAGGAATGTTTTGATTCACCCAATCGTTAGGACATCTTTAAGGTCTTAATACACACCATCCTTGATCAGAAAACAACCTAAAACATTATAGTTTATTTCTCATGAGCTTGATTCATGGTTGCACTATTGGTTAGAGTCTCGGGGTATTACAATATCTCTTCCTTGGAAACATTTGACCTCGAATATGGCTAGATAGGCCAAGAACAAGAGAAAATGAGGACGCATAGCTGGAATGACTCACTAAAAGGGCTTAATTCATTCTAAACTTTTAAGTACTTCACAAAATGCATGAATCATAGAGAGAATAACCATATAGCTAAATACACTGGATTATAAGGAAACTGGATTAGGGAAGAATAGTACCTTCAGCTTAATTTGAACTTCCAGAGAAGAGATGAGGGTATCTGGTTGGCATATCTGCTTCTGTTTCTCAAGTAGCACCCTCCACTAATTGATTTAGCCACAAAACTTTGACCAAGGAACTTCCGTATTTCTTAGTCTACGAATTTGATAATCTAGGATTTCAATTGGAACTTCATCATACGAAAGGCTATCCTAAACATCGAAACTTTCTGACGGATCAACAACAACATAATCACCAGTGTGCTTCTTGAGCATAGAAACGTGAAAAATAGGATGGACAGTGGACAACTCGGTAGGCAATTCAATCTCGTAAGCTACTTTCCCAACACGATTCAAAACTCTATAAGGGACAACATATCGGGGACTAAACTTTCCTTTCTTACCAAATCTTCTCACCCCTTCATGGGTGAAATCTTTAAGTACACCATATCGTTAACCTCAAACTCAAGAGCTCTTCTTATCATATCTACATATGATTTCTGATGACTCTGGGTTGTCTTTAACCTTTCCGGAATCAGCTTAACTTTCTCCATAGCCTCAAACACAGCATCAGGTCCACTCACAGCAGCTTCACCCACTTCAAACCAACCTATGGGTGATCTACATCGCTTCTGTATAAAACCTCAAATAAATCCATTCCAATACTAGCATGAAAACTGTTGTTGTAAGCAAATTCAATCAATGGCAAATGTTCATCCCAACTTCCTTTGAAATCAAGAACATATGCCCTCAACATATCCTCCAAGGTCTGGATGGTTCTCTCAGCCTGACCATCGGTCTGCGAATGAAAAGCAGAGCTAAGATGAACCTGGGTACTAAGACCCTTCTAAAAAGCCCTCTAAAAATAAGAAGTAAATTGAGTACCCCTGTCGGAGATAATAGACAAAGGAAATCCATGCAACCTGACTAACTCTCAAATGTATAGCTTAGCATAGTCCTCAGCGATGAAAGATATATGCACTGGCAAGAAATGCATGGACTTAGTCAACCTATGTACAATGACCTAAACCAAATAATGATGACATCGAGAAGGAGGTAAAACAGTCACAAAATCCATATTTACTTTCTCCCACTTCCAAGTAGGAATACTGAATTCTTGCATCATTCCACTGGGTCTTAGGTGTTCTATCTTAACTTGTTGGAAAGTTGTACACTTATCTATGAATTTTGCTATATCCTTTTTCATACCATTCCACCAATAGATTTCTCGCAAATCGCGGTTTGGTAGCACCGAGATGAATAGAATATCGTGCGCCATATGCTTTAGCCATAATTATCTACCTTAAATCTTCAACATCAGGCACACATAATCTATTCTAAATCTCAATACACTATCTCCCCCTTGGGAGAAAATCTCCACCTTTTGGTCTTTAACTGACTCCTTCAGTCTGACTAAACTAGGATCCATATCTTGCTTCTCTTTTACTTCCAAAACTAGAAAAGACTCGGAACTACTCTGGACCCAAAAATTACCCTCAGTTGAATCAAGAAATCTAACTCCCAACCTAGCCAGATGATGCACCTCACGAGCTAACTCCTTTCTATCTTCCTCGACCTGTGCTAAACTACCCATGGATGACCTGCTAAGGGCATTTTCTACTACATTGGCCTTGCTCGGGTGATATAACACATTTATATCATAGTCCTTTAACAATTCTAACCATCGCCTCTAATGAAGATTCAACTATCTCTGAGTAAACACACACTGCAAACTTTTGTGATCCGTAAAGACATCAACATGAACACCGTACAAATAGTGTCTTCAGATTTTCAAGGCAAAAACCACTGTAGCTAACTTGAGTTCATGGGTCGGGTAGTTCTTCTCATACGGTTTCAACTGTCTAGAGGCATAGGCTATAACCTTACCTTTCTGCATCAATACGCAACCCAACCCAACTCTAGAAGCATCACAGTACACCATAAAATCATTTACACCATTTGGAAGGGTCAACATAGGGGCTGAAGTGAGTCGAGTCTTCAACTCCTAAAAACTTCTCATGAGAGTCAGACCACAGGAATTTAATTTTCTTTTGGGTCAACCGAGTCAAAGGAGACATAATGGAAGAGAAACCCTCAATAAAACGACGGTAGTAGCCAGCTAGACCTAAGAAACTCCTAATATCAGAGGGGACATAGGTTTAGGCCAATTTTTCACAGCTTCTATCTTTTGAGGGTCAACTCGAATACCTTCAGAAGAAACAATATCACCTAGAAAAGCAACTAACCTTAGCCAAAATTTTGCACTTGCTAAATTTAGCAAATATTTGATGATCTCTAAGAGTTTGCAAGACTATTTAGAGATGATCTGCATGGTTGTTCTCACTTAAGGAGTATACAAGAATATCATCTATGAACACAATAATAAATATATCCAGGTACTATCTGAATACCTGATTCATGAGGTCCATAAAGGCTGTTGGGGCATTTGTTAGCTCGAAGGACATGACCAAGAACTCAAAATGACCATATCGGGTATGAAAAGCTATCTTTGGAATATCATACTCCCTAACTTTAAGCTGGTGATAATCAGATCTCAAGTCTATTTTTGAGAAATAGTTAGCACCTTACAGCTGATCAAACAGGTCATCAATTCTAGGAAAAGGGTACTTGTTCTTGACTGTGACCTTGTTAAGCTGACGATAATCAATGCACATTCACAATGAACCATCTTTCTTTTGTAAAAACAGAATGGGTTCACCCCAAGGAGATACGCTAGGCCTTATGAAACCTTTATCTAGAAGATCTTTGAGTTTCTCTTTTAACTCCTTGAGTTCTGTGGGGGCGATACGATATGGAAAAATAAAAATAGGTTGTGTGTCGAGGAAAAGATCAATCCCAAATTTTATCTCTCTATCGGGAGTTACCCCTAGGAGATCTTTTGGAAAAACATCACAAAAATCATTAATAATGCTGATCGACTGAATGGTCGGAGTCTCAAACTTAGTATCTTTAACTCAAACCAAATTATAGATGCAACCCTTGGATATCAATTTCCTATCTTTAAGATAGGATATGAAATGACTCTTGGGAGATATAGAATTTCTGGACTACTCAAAGGCTGGCTCATTGGGAAGTTGAAACTTGACTACATGGCTACGACAGTCTATAGACGCATAATAAGAGTAAAGCCAATCCATACCTAGAATAATGTCAAAATCAACTATGTCTAGCTCAATCAAATCTGGAAACATAACTTTGTGAAGGACAGTGATAGGACACTTCTTATATACTTTCTTAGCAACAACAGGTTCACCTACTGAAGTAGAAACTAGAAAAGGCTCAGGAATATTTTCAGCATTGATCTCAAAATTCACAGCCACTAATGGAGTCACATAAGAAAGACATGACCCAGGGTCTATCAACACATACACATCAAAATAAAATATACAGAGCGTACCAGTAAAAATATCTAATGAATCCTCCTACTCCTGGCGGGGTGGTATAGCATAAAAATGATTCTGGCGCTGACTACCAACAGTACTAGATAAGACACCCTAAGGAGGAGTAGGACGAACCCAAGGGGCTGGAGCACTAATAGCCTAACTCTGGGGATGAACATCATGGTTCCCCTGTCTAGTATATGGGAAATCCCTGAATTTATGGCCCAACTTACCACAACTAAAACAACCTCTCTGCTTAGCCATACACTCTCCAGGATGCGTCCTACCACACTTAGCACATGGGGGATATTTAGGTCTATTGCTCACACTGTCTTGAGACCTAGACAAGGTAGGTCTATTACCCTGCTCCTTCCTGACTCTAGATGCGGGAGTACTAGCTGATGACGGTATTGGCACAAAAGAACAACTCTAAAACTGAGGGAGGATCCCTCTAAAAAATCTACTCTGACTATACCCCTGCTGCTCTAATCTAACTCTCTTATTCCCTCTCATACTCTCTCTCTCTTTAACCTTAGCCGCTTTAATCTGTTGGGCATGTATCATCAATCTACAAAGATCCATGTCCCTATTGAGCATAGAAGACCTACACTCTTTCATAACATAACTCGATACGCCAGTCAAAAACTTACTAATACTGGTCCTAGAATCAGCCATCATACTGGGAGCATACTTAGACAAATGGTTAAATTTAAGACAATATTCCTTAACTGTCATGGAGCCTTGTCTCAATTTCATAAATTCTTCTAGTTTAGCTTTCCTCAGCTCTGAGGGAAAGAATCGGTCTAAGAACGCATCCTAGAATAACTGCCAAGTCATGGGAGCGGCATCCTCCCTCGACTCTTCCTCCACAATTCCACCCAATCATAAGCAACATCTTTCAAGCAATAGAAAGCTAGCTCCACACTTTCTTCCTCTGTTACATGCATAATTTGGGTGATCTTTTTCACCTTATCAAGATACATCTATGGGTCCTCACCTACCCTTGACCCATAAAACTCTGGTAGATTTATCCGCATAAAATCCTGAAATCGAGCTGCTTTAGAATTACCTTTTTATGAAGGTGGAACAACGGCCTGAACATTAGCCTTAGCATTGGCGGTAACTGCCTAGGCTGGCACCTGAAAAGGTGCCCAAAATTCGGCATGAGTCACCATATTATTTAAAGGATCAATGAGTTGAGGTCGTTCATTATTTTTGTGAGCTCTACGAGGAGGCATTTTTTGTCATAAGAGAGCACGAATTAATAGAAGAGAGAAACAGTCGTAGGCATGAAAGACTTCTGAAAGAAAGAAATGACTTTTCCTAAAATGTCCCGTAGCCTCTTGATCATAGATGTGGCGTGCTATATACCAATGATCAAGACTCTACGTAACGTGGCTTGTCAGACTCACTAGGACTCCTTTAAACTTTAGGCTCTGATAATGTGCTTATATCTATCAGCCCTATAGGGGGGTTACATAGGTATAGGTGATGAATATTGGTTGTGATCTATTATGTGCTGATTGGACCTTTTAGGTTATAAGGCCTAATTTAGGTCTTATTTATGCGAACTAGTCGATTACTGTATTATATTATTTTTATGTTTAATTCATGATAGGTGGATTATTGGACTAGTACTGAGATTCGAGGTATGATTCTGATCCCTTTCCCTTACGGTTATTTTATTATACACAATTATCTACGGCTAGGATTTATGCTTTCAGACACTGATTAGGTTAAAACTAGTTCCTACTTTGATTAGAAGGCCTTACAATGCTAGTATGACTACTTTAGTATGTACCATGAGCTAGCCCTATTACTCTATATCTATCTACCTAGATGTAGCTACAACATTATCGTATATTCCCTTCTTTCTTTATTCGTATTGTATATCCATTCCTTAGCCTTGTATACTACTATACATCCTCTTTCTGCTTCTTATTTATATATTGGTCAGAAATATATGGTAGAGTGATTAGATCTTTATAACACCCCGAAAATGGGTCTCGAGATGTCACATAGTGCTTAGGACCACACATGGTCCCAAGCTAACCCTTATAATTGCGTAACGCATGAGCAACTGATTAAAATACATAAATTTATATAAAATTAGCGAAAAGTAACTTTTTTTTGAATCTGATCAATACAAAACTAAATTCACATGATTACAACTCTGCTTTTACAAAGGAAACTGAAATTGAATACATTAACATCTACTAACTGTCTATGAAGTCTCTACTAATACTAATGTAATACCCCAAGACTCTAACCAATAGGGCAAACATGAATCAAGCTCATGAGAAATAAATTATAATGTTTTGGGTTGTTTTCTGATCAAGGATGGTTTGTATTAAATCCTTAAAGATGTCCTAACAATTGGATGAATCAAAACATTCATTACCGATTGAACTCTTGGGAAGGATATTGGTATAGTAAACTTCAAATGAGAATATCTCTCATTATACTTGGAATTTTTGAGCTCATAACCTATCAAAATATAGATAATTGAATTATATTTCCAACGATACCAATTTCTCCAAAATCCGATATCAGAACAAAGAGTTATGCCTATTTTACTCCAGTATGTCAATCTGGAAAGGGTGATGATGTTTCTGACGGCCTATCACGTTTCTGACGACGTTTCTGACAACGTCGTCAGCCTTAGGCAGAAAATCATAAAATTTGAACCTTTTGTGATGACATTACATGATGGCTTATCACAGGTCTAATGGTCTGTCACGGATGTCGTCAGCTATTTTTTTCAGCAATTTAGAGACGTTTTTGCAAGGGCATTTTGGTCCTTTATCATCTTTTGGAGGCCTCTATAAATATGAGAATCCCATCCAAACCCTAATTCCATCATTTTCTCTTCCAATTCTCTTGAGATAATATATCTAGGGTTATATCAAGAACATAAATCTTCCAAGAATCATCCATAAATCTTCAAAATTTCTTCAAGAACCAAGTTCCTCATAGTTTGGGCTTCAAGAATTATTTATTTCATGTGTGGATAAAGTCTCAAGCACTAAATTTCATCCAATTTCAAAGATTAAGGTATGTGGGGTTTTAAACAAGAATACTTCTTTCATTCTTGTGCCCAAAGATTTAATTTCTATTGAATTTCATGAATTTTGCAAAGTGGGTTTACACCCAAATTACTTTATGAAGGATTTATGAGATTTGAGCTATACAAGATTGACATATATGACTACTTCATTGTCTTATTTCTTAAATTAAGAATTTATGTCATGAGTTGTATATTGTTATCCCAAAATGATAATTTCTAAGTGATTTATGATAAGTGTCATGATTTATGTTTTTCCATGAGAAGTTTGTCTATTGAATATATGTTGATATTGAGCTTGAAAGTCAAGAACGAGTTCTATGATATTTTCTGGAAGATTTGATACTTGATATGATTTGATAAGAAAGTTTACTTGATAACGAGAAAGATTATTTTGTGATTTAGTCGAGTTAGGAATCCACAAGTTGATTATGATTTCCAAGTGAGATATATATTTATATTTTGGTCTTTATGATAGAACCTTGAGTTGATTAAGGTGGATTTCCTAACGCGTTCGGAGCTTAAGTCTGAGAGTAGTATTTAGCACCGAGCGGGAAGTATGGGTTCAGCGCATCCTACTTTCCCAGAACTATGTGCCACCATAGGATTAAGATTAAGGGCCAAAGGACAAGACAGTAATTACTAAAGTTAAGGTTCTACTCCGATGGCAAGGATAAAACAGCTCTCCCCAACGTGGGCAAGAAGTTGGACGCCATGTAAAATCAAATGGTTTATGTCGATTATAAGAAACTCCCAAGTCCATAATAGTCCAAGTTTCATGAGTTACCGAGTCACTCTAAGTCATGAGTCAAAGAGTTTGAGTTGAGTCCAACGGTTTATGAGATTTATGAAGCATGTGTTATTATTGATGATTTATGGAAAATATGTTTCAGGTAACTCAAGCGAAGAGAGTCATTATTATCAGCATGCATGATTTTCTTATATATTTATGATATTATTTAAATGTTGCCTGCACCCTCACATACTCAGTACATTTCCAAGTACTGATTCCCATACTCTTCTGTGTTCTATATTTTCTCGTGATGTAGGTTCAGGTGCTCAGTCTCAGTAGTGACAGTGATCTTCGAGTACCTCCATCTACATTCGTACAGTTGGTGAGTCCTCATGGTTCGAGGACCTATGTCCCCAATTTTTGGATTGATAGTAGATGGTTTTTTATTTCCAGTTTAGTACGGGTCAGTTGGGGATCTGTCCCAATGGCTCCTCAGTCTTATGTAGTAGAGGCTTTGTCAGACTAGAGTAACAGTATGTACAGAACTTCAGTATTTTGATTGTACAGGATAGTATTTCTTTGTATTCCACTATGTTCATGACATAATTATTCTTCTTTATTATAGCTTGATTATTGTCATAGTGAGTTATAGAGGTGATGACAGGCTCAGAGGGTTAGCTTGAGGTCGCGTGTGGCCTTAAGCACCGTGTGACATCTTTGGGTGGGATCTTGGGGCGTTACACACATACTAGTAATAGGCAATGTGTATGCAAGGATGAATTCAAGGTGAATCCACAATACCATAACTGATCTGAGTACCATAAAGTAACCCAGTGTATACACCTCCTCCAGCTCAATGGCTCACAAAGATAGGACCTACGATGACCTCTCTTCTCTGACATGATTCTCATGTATGAAGAGGCCTTGGGGGGTTTGGGAGTACCCATATACACCAACCTGGTCCTGATCCAGGATTTTCATTCACTATCATCACCATGAAACTGCTCCATCCAATATATATATATATATATATATATATATATATATATATATATATATAAAATTAGAGGGACTAAAAACATGACTAAAAGAGTGTAAGTCCATAAATCCATTGCCTGGGAGAAACTCGAGCCTAAATCATCATAAAAGTGTTGAAAGGATCAAAATTTCTCTCAACCAAGGTAAATAGTAGTAGTAAAACCATGGATCAGAAAACTCAAATCATTCATTAAGTGGTACGATTCCCATTATGGAAGAATTTGTTTTAAAACTGCAAATATGGAATAAATCTCTTTTTAGGAAAACAATAGTAAAACAATATTTTAAGTTAGAACTATATCTTCTATAGTTTTAGTGAGCACGAATTTACCGAATCTATGCATACTATCACCAGTATCCAAATAATACCATTATAAGCATTTAGAAGTCTATAAACTACAACCACGTTCGTTACAAAGATAAATAACTTCCCAAAATCCAATTAATATCATAAACATGGCCTTGGGACCAATAATGCATATCCGACATATCCATGTCATAATTCGAGAAACCATCACAACCCACCATGTAGTGTAATAAACTTATAATAAATGGTTATTAGCCTCAACTATACCTAACACACTAGCAACCTAAGTTAATAGGATTCTAGAAGCATGATAAGTATCTCACCTTAAGGGTCGATTCACCTATCTATTTCCTGAACTCACAAATTAGGCTAAGTCATGGTGTTCTACCTGTAATAACATTCTTATCCCTATCTAACATGCAATGTATAAAATACTTATCTCATGAAAAGTGTAGACAGAAGCCTACCTCGATGCCAAATAACAAATCCATGAATTACCCATAATTTGTTCCCCTTTGCTCCATGATCCTGAAATTCTACCATATTATCAAAATCATAATCCATACATTGTTAGGAGTAAAATAAAATCCATATTGCTATATTAAGGGTCGGGTCAAAATTAGGGTCAAGAAAGAGCCCATGGGGCCCGCAAATAGAATCCAAAATTAAACCCATCACAACATCCCTCGAACAATAAAGTTGAGCACAAATAGAGCACAAATTGGATCTAAAACTAGCCCTTAAATTTTAGGAATTCAAGACCTAATTTCTATGAATTTACCATCAATTATGATGAATTTGAAGGAAAAAATAATGGGAAATAACCAAGGAGAGTTAGGCTAGCTCACCTTAGCTTCTATGGATGATTTACCACCTTTATCCTCTCTTTGAGGTCTCAATTTAGTTGAAAATAGTGGAAGAAATAATGGAAATCAACAGAGTAAAAAAGGGGATTAAAAGCACCATGTGTCCCTTAAGCATTCACCTTGTAACTTAAGCAACAACCGCTTAAGCGGCTCCAGTATCACTTAAACAATTTGGCACCATGGGTGGGTATCACTTAAGTGACTTCTAGGATGCTTAATCCATATACACTTAAGAGTACATAGTCATCGCTTAAGCAGCCATTGACCAAATGATCAATATTGATTAAGCGACATTATATCACATATCAGAAGACCATTTAAGCGGTCATATAATGTCTTAAATAGTTGCATCAACAACCTAATGCACCAAATTTCTTAAAGTCCAAAATGAACTCTAACTGGGTGCTTGGGATCCGTTCAAAACTGCATGTACACAAATAAAATATGCTACCTTACCAAATTTGACATTCTAGATTCAATGAAACCATCAAAACTTTTGTTAAAGATTGTATTGACTAAGAGTGGGGCCTAGACCTATAGTTTTACTTTTCACATAATCCGTCCAATAGCCCAAAATGAGTCTGAAAGCCTCGAGACCCAAACTAAGGATCCCCATAGCCTAAAATCAATATTTTAGAGCTGATGGAGTTATCGAGGTTCTTATGTGAGGTCATATACAAGGATTTTTAGTTTGAGAGAAAATACTAAACAAAAATGCTCTATAATAGAGAAATGAGCCTAAAATCCAAACGAACTGTCCAATAACCAAATCAACAATTTCAACAAGTCATAAATAACTTGTAGCCAATGTGAAAGGTTCAAAATATCAAAAATGCATGCAAATCAAGGAAATGACCAAGAGGACCATTACACCTGTCCTCTTAAGCAGACATTACTTAAGAGGACATCACTTAAGCAACGTCCAAACTGCTTAAGTGGAGCCTAGTCCAAGGCAGGGATCGCTCAAGAGATCCATGGACTGTTGTCATTTGGGAGGGCATTAAATTCCTCCTTTGCCCAATTTTCTCCCTACTTTCCCAAGTCTTAAGAGAAAAAATCCATAGAGTGTGGAATATTAAGAGCATGATTATTAGGAGATTGCGGGGTGTTTGCTAGCTATAAATAACCATTTCTTTATCAAAATTTTGGCAAGTTTCAACCTAATTCTTGGTTTAATTCTTCAATTTAGACAAGAATACCTAAATTCTCATTTGGTTGATTTTAGTATTGTTCGAGCTTAAAAGTTACCCATTTTTGAGAATAAATAACCTTGAGCATTAAGGGACGTGTTGACTATTTCAAAAGTTTGATCTTGCAAATGGGCCTCCATATGAAATTTTGACTTAATTTTAGACCCAAAGCATAAAAATGCAATATGGGCACTGTTATTCTCATATTAATATGTAGATTATTATTTTGGTAGCTTGGCATCATGCCAAATTTTCTCAAAAGGTGAAATCGCTAATTTGCAGACTTTATTGGGCTTTCTTCGATGCCATGTAGGACAGGGTTACCTTTCTATTAGGTTGGGCTTAATTATTGTATCAATATAATATTGTGATAGTTTTGGGATGGGAATTAGGACTTGGAGGTGTATATAGTGTGTATTAGGTTACTTAGTTGATTAAGAGACCATAATTAGGTGTATTGACTTAGATACTTGCTCTTTAGGTAGAATTACTATATTATGACTCAATGGGACTTATTTAGCCTTTTGTAATTAGGTTTGACACCTTAGCATATTTCAGCATTAAATTTGCTTAGAACGGATTTTTGGGGTTAGAAATAGGCCTGTTCGGCTATCTTAGGCCAAGATTACTATTGATTAGTTCCTTGTATATCTTTTGGACCTTATTCATTATCTCAATTATATTCTTGATCTCAAGAAGGGTTTTATACATATAATGGTTTATTTTAGATTTATGTTTGGGAGATGATAAGACTCTTTCAAGTGTGATAATTTATGATACTAAGACCAGTTTGATTCTAGCATATTCATTATATTACTTCCAGTTCAAGTTCAGTATTCATGATATTAGTTTTAGTTTAAGTCCAAAATATAAGATACTAGTTTCGGTTCCAAGTCCAACATTAAGAGGTTATTTATGACGGTTATGAGACCGATTTGAGTCTAGAGTTTACAATATGGAAGGATTTATAATTATGGTTTAAAGTTGTGGATAGTTGGATAAATTATTATTATTACTTCTTCTTGATTGTATCTACCGAGCTTATGGGGGCCCGCATTAGGTTATTGAATTTATTTGCATCTTCAGGGCTTATGGGAGCCTAGTTATGTTAGAGATAGTTGTGTTCTATTTATTGTTATATATTTCAATTGTTTACTTTCAGTATTTGGAGATTATCAAAGGTTTACCCTTTTTCCATTGTCTTATCTTATTTATCTTGTATTATATTGTATTTAAACTATTATTTAGCTAAGTCGGTCGATGATGCCTACTGATTATTCATGGGTTTGGTACTCATACTATATTTTTATATCCTTTTTCGTATAGATCAAAGTACCATTTGTTGTTGTTGATGCAGTGATTGTGATGTTCAAAGTTTAGAGACAGAGTGAGCTCTTGAGCCTAGAGTTGACTTTTCTAAATCTTTTATTTTTGGATAGTGTTTCTATTTATGAGACCGTTATATATTTGAATTTAATAGTACTCATACTCTTTTGAATTAGAGGCTCTTATACTGACCTTACTAGGTCATTGGATGATCTTTGTCATATTTTTTCTCTTCTGTTATGTTATTGTACTTATGATTTATTACTTGTAATTTATTTACTTATATATTTCCAGTATTTATATCATTTTCCACCAATTGTCCCATTACTTATAAATGTGGGATATGATTTGCCTTACCTTCTGGTGGGGTAAAATAGGTATTATCATGACTCAAGAAATTGGTTCGTGACATAACGGAACTAAATTCTGAGTTTTATGATCTTCTGGGTAGGGTTTTATCAGGCTGAGTGCATTACCTTGGGGTGTTCCCATTTTATTCAAGAAGAGAAAAATAGTTCTATACTTATGTATATAGACTATAGGCAACTGAATAAGGTGATAGTGAAGAATAACTCTCCTATGTTTCATATCAATGATTTATTTGACCATATTTAGGGTGCAATAGTGTTTTCTATGATTGATTTGAGATCAGGTTACCATCAATTGAGGATTCGTGTAGAGGACATCCCTAAGAAAACCTTCAGAACTTGTTTTAGAGATTATGAGTTCTCGATGATGTATTTTGGGCTAACCAATAGCCTAATAGAGTCTATAGACTTGATGAACTGCATTATCAGTCCTTATCTATACTCTTTTTTGATGGTTTTCATTAATAATTTTCTTGTCTAATTGAGGAGTAGGGAGGAGCAGGAGCAACATTTGAGGACTGTGCTCCACATTTTGAGAAATCATAGGATTTCTAACAAATTCTCAAAAGTCAGTGGTATTCCTAGGCAGGTAGTGTCCAAGGATGGGATTATGGTGGTTTCGATAAATATTGAGGCTATTTTTTATCGTGACTGGTCCATACCTATATTTTTTATCGAGGTGAACAACTTTATTGTTTTGGTAGGCTATGACAGGAGAATCATGGAGAGATTTGTTATTATTACAGTGCCTATGTGTAATTGACTCGGAAGGAGGTTCCATTTGAGGGGTAATGAGTGTGAGATAAGCTTTCTAAAGCTCAATAACCTTCTCACTTCAACTTCTATTCTGACTTTTCTAATTGAGAGTGAGAGGTTTACTATTTATTAAGATGCTTTTAATATTGGTTTGAAGTTTGTTTTGATGCAGCGGGGCTGATTTATTATATATATGTTGATACAATTAAAGGTGCATAAGCGCAACTACCCCACTCATGACTTGGAATTGGTAGCAACATCTTTTGCGCTTAATATTTGATGGAATTACTTGTATGGTGTTTACTGCGAGATATGCACTGACCATCATAATCTTCAGTACATTATGACTCGAAGGGAGTTTAATTTAAGACAATGCAAGTAGGTTGAGTTACTGAAGGACTATCATATCTCTAATATATACCATATAGGCATGGTGAATATGATAGCTGACCTCTTGAGCAGAAAGTGGTGTCTATGGGTAGCTTGGCCTTTATTGCAGTTTCAAAGTGACAAATGTCCTTGGACATTCAGTTCTAATCTAACATTATAATTCTTCTTGATATTTTAGACCCTAGGAAAATTCTTTCTAATTTTTAGGCTAGGTCTACCTTGATGAAGCAGATTCGAACTCGTCAATATAGGGAAAGTTGACTTTGTGGCTTTCGTAATTAGGTGCTGAGAGGTGAGTCTGAGAAGACTACCTATTTTTGAGGGCATTTAAAGATTTGATGGTCACATTTGTGTTCTAAGGCTTAGGGACTTGATTTAGTTGATACTATAAGAGATTCATATTTCTAGATATTTTTTTTACCCTTAGATAACTAAGATGTGTAGAGATTTGAGGTAGCATTATTGGTGGAGTGGTATGAAAAAGGATGCAGTAGACTTTGTAGCTCAATGTTTGTGTTTTTAGGAGGTAAAGGAAAAACAACTTAGACCTGGTATATTAATTTAAAGACTTCAAATTTCTAAATAGAAGTAGGAGCGGATTACTATAGAATTCATCAGTGGTTTGCCTCACCCTTCTCGTGGATCTGATAACATTTGGGTCATTGTTGATAAGCTGACCAAATCTACTCATTTCATTCTTGTTCATACTACCTTAAGTGCTGACATATTAGCTCATATTGACATTTATGAGGTAGTTTTCCTTTTCGGGGTATACACGTCTTTTATTTTAGAGAAAGGATCTCATTTCACTTTTATCTTTTGGAGGACTTTTTAGGAGGAGTTAGGTACTCAGGTTGACCTTAGCACTACTTTTAACCTCCAGATTGATGGTTAGTTAGAGTGGGATATTCAAGCTTTAAAGGATATTCTATGTGCATATGTTATGGACTTTGGATATTAGTTAAAGCAATATTTAGGATGCCAGAGTTTACTTATAATAATAACTATCACTCAAGTATTGAGATAGCACTATTTGAGGCATTGTATGGTAGGTGTTGCCAATCTCCAGTTGGTTAGTTGAGGCTTCAAAGGTTAGATTACGTGGTACCGACTTGCTTTGTCAGTTTTTGGATAGGGTTTGACTGATTCATGATAGGCTACGACCAACCCAAAGAAGGAAAAAAAGTTCTACTGATCGTAGGCTTTGTGCTTTGAAGTTCTAAGTTGGTGACATAGTTTCCTTTGAGTATCGCCCATGAAAAGCGTGATAGGGTTCCAAATGAGGGGAAAGATTATACCCTAGTATATTAGGTCATTTGAGATACTTCAGACAGTTAGAGAGGTAGGTTATGAGCTGGCCTTGCACCCATACTTTTTAGTCGTCCATCTATATTTTCATAAATCTATGTTGCAGTGCTATATTTTGGATGAGTCTCACGTGCGTAATTGGGATTTAGTTTGGTTGGATAAGGAGTTGACCTTTGTGAAGGAGCCAGTTACTATTTTAGCTACACATGCCAGACAAAAAGGATCATGCAAGAAGTGATCAGAATGGTACTCAAATCTATTTACGATCTTAAGTGTCCAGACATATCACACTTTTTCTTGAGTTTAGTGGAAACACCATCCAATTGAGGAGGATACTTGGGAGGTTAAGCTTAAGATACTAGCCTGGTATAGCTATTTGTTTTAGTCTTCATATACTTCTTAATCCTTTACTTTTATAGATAAAAGTCCTTTTAGTAGTGGATATTGTAATGACCCTCCAGGTTATTTCATACATTTTTAATTTTTTCTATATTTTGAGCTTTCCTATAGATGCCCTAAGTCATTTATGACTTATTAGGAATGACGGTTCGATTATCGAGAGGTTTGTTTGATTCTTAGAGTCAATTTCATGTTTTGGAGTTTTTATGTTAAAAAAAGAGTATCAGGACTGAATTTTGGGTAAACAACCTTAGATTCAAATTTGACAGTTCCTTTAGCTCTGAAATATTTATTCTATACTAAGGGGACCTTTGGTTTGGGTCCCAAGGCTTTTTGACTCATTTTGGGATATTAGGTGAATTTGGGTACAAGGCCCACTTTTTATTGAAATAACTTTAGATGGAAATATTGATGACGTCGTTGAAATACCAAATTTGGTAGGATAGCATAGTTTGTTTGCATTGACAAATTTTAAACAAATCTCGTAGGGCTAATTAGAAACTTGGCAACTTAGAAAAATTGTTGATGTTGGTGCTTCTAGTGCAGGAAATAAATGGCCTTTGCATTCGCAAGGCCTTGGTTGCATTCCCAGAGCTCTTCTCAAGCCAACCTTCACATTCGTGATGGGCCACCTGGTTGATTGGTCTAGGCCCCTTTTTTTAATTGCGATGGACTGACCACATTTGCAAAAGTCTGTCTAGTTTGATCATCACATCGTGATAGGGGTCCCACATTTGCAAAGCAGGACCCTGGTGATATTACATGCTTAAGATCTCAATTTTCATCACGTTATTCAATGTCCAACACCATTAACACATTAGAAAGCTTGGAAATCGTAGGAGATTAATTATTAGGTGTTGGGAGTGAGTCTTCCATAATTTTTGCTTGCATTCTAGCTTAATTCTCTGATTTAACTTTAAATTCCTAGATTACTTTGTATTCTATTTTGGGTGATATGGCTTCGATTCCACCTATTTTCAACATTAAATGATACTTGATCTTTGAGGGATGCGTTGACAGTATTGATTTCGTAATTCCGCTAGCAGGCCCCATGTGGGATTTTTAGTTTGATTTTTGATCCAAAGTATTTATAAGCAATATGCATATTAATGTTCTCATCTTAGTGCGTATATTATTACTTTGATAGTTTGGCAGTGTCGAAGGCTTCTCAGGACTTGGCAAACATTTGGTGGCATTCAAATATGCTAGACTTACTATTTTTCTAGACTAAGCTTAATTAAGGTATTAGTGTAGTATAATGACCGCTACGGATGGGTATTTATGACTCGCTGGATAATTTAGTATTTATTGATTAAGATAGTTTATTAGGGGTCTTTTATGTAGAATTTCGCCTAGTATTTCATCACGTTGGTCTCTTTTGATACCTTTGGACTAGTTTGGATTTACTTAGCCCCTTAGGATGGAATAGTAAATCCTTAGTCTAGGTTTGGGTAAGTGTTTTCCTTAGTATAGGATTTTAAAGCTAGTAGTGGGCCTGCCAGTCCTTTCCTTAGGTCAATTGTCTAAATTAGTTCCTTGTAGACTATAGAGGCGTTCATGTGTCACCTTAGACTAAATCTTGAGCCTTAGGGTGGCGTTGTCAATTTAGTGTGTTCCAGTCAACTTGGATACTCGGGGTAGGATAGTGTTTGACTCTTAAAACCATAGCCTTAGGCATAATCATTTAAACCAGCATCATTTATAGATTTGATCACTCAAATAGGGAATTTTGTATTAATTGTACTTAAGAGAAACTATAATCTTAGATTGTAACTACTTTGGCTTACTTATTAGTCTCCACCTTCCTTTAAACTTCTATATTCTACCTAGTCCCATTCGTGCTTACCAAATCAGCCTTTCAAGACACCCAACACCTCTTTAGCGGTCTCCCTAGTGAAACTAGAAGTTATCTCCCACATACTATACACATCTCTTCTACTCTCCTAAGCCCCTAAATATGCCAGCTTATTCCCTATTTCCTAAGAACTAGCAAAATTCAAGCTACCCCACTTAGTCCTAGCCGATCCTCCACACCCCTCTTCTTTCTGCCTATTTTGATTACCAAGTCCATCACCAACAATGTATATTGAGTCAAAAGATTCTCACTAGATATGACTTTAAAGTCTTTACATAGTGCTCTATCACCCTTCCTATGGAGTAAAAGTCCATCTGGGTCTTAGCCATCAAACTATACAAGGTAATAAAGTGCTCCTTCTTTTTCAAGAAGATCGAATTCATTACCGATAACCCAAAAGCCCTAGTAAAATTTAAAAGTGAAACTCCCCCATTATTATGTTCCCAAAAACCAAAAACGCCATGCTCATCATCATAACCTCTCAATAAAGACCCAGTATGCCCTTTGAAATCCCCTCTAACAAAAAGAATCTCAATGCATGGGATGCCTTCACCACCTCATCTAGAACCTCCTAATCTTCTTCTACTCCTCGCCCAATCCTACTTATGTAGCATAGGCACTAAAAATATTCAATGTAGACCCTCCAATGACCAACTTAATCGACATCAACCTATCATTAACTCACTTAACCTCTACCACCTGCCCCCTAAGTTCTTCATATACTAAGATACCCCCCATGTTAAAATTTATGTTTAAATTTATTTCTTATTTAGTGTTTATTTAAGAATGTCTTTATAAACTTTATGATATTATTTAGCTTCTTTTTGAAATGGCTATGTAAAGTATAATAACGAAATTGAATGGAGAAGTGCTAATAATTAGAAAACTCAATATCATGCTATAGAAAAAAGGGATGAATTTAATTTTTATCTTTAGATTAGTGATATATTCTTATTTTGATCTTTGTGATATTTACTAAGTATATTTAATTTTTAATTAAATAACATGTGTATTTTTTAACCCTTTAAATAATATACTATATTTAGGTTATTCTTAAGACTATATAATTTTAAATGTGGAGTGATAATACAAATTTATATCAATACATAAATAATCAAATGTGTAACACTTAAAAATTTACTATACAAGCAGTAAGAGAAAAATGTCCATATCAATTAAGGTTAAATATGCTTAGTCAAATATTATATGATCCAAACCTAAAATTATTAATTGTGAAGGATTGAAAGTGAAATTCCTTAAAATAAGATGGAAAAATTCCCCTTTTTTTTAAGCGGAACTCTCTCTCTCCCATACTCACACTCTCTCACTCTCACTCTTTCTCATATCGCCAACATACGATACTTAACCTGTACCACCTAGTTTTGCCATAGAGAGAGCATGATGATAACCGCGAACAAGACCAATAGCACAAACTAGTAAGCCTGCTAATAAATGAGGGAAGAGATCTAACACATTGGTAGTAACTCCATCGACACTAGAAGTTCAAACCACAAATCATGTACCAAGTATAGCCACCGGAGGTGATACAAACACGGTTAACTTAGCTCATATTCGGATGGGCTTCTATATAGAGATGATAGATTGGAATGAAGGTGATTATATGGAGAGACAACACCCGGATGATGCTATGGATCGATAAATACACAAGGCCATGGAAGATCACGGTGTCATTTGGGAGATCAAGAGGTCCTTTAGGAAATCAAGAAGGCCCGTGTGGGTTATTTTCTAAATAGTCACATGTGGACTATTTTTATAATGGGTATTTGTATAAAGGCAAGAACCATAAATAGTTGCCTTTTTTATTTTCTTTTCTTAGACTTCGATGAGTTAAAATTCAACTCCTTTGAGAGTGTAGGGTGGAATTCTTTTATTGTAGGTATAGTGTTAGTGAAATTATTAATGGGTGAATTCCCATTGGTTGATCGATAAATTCTTTACCTTGCTTTCATATTAAGTTGCTCATTTGTGGATTTTAGTTGGGTTTCTCTTTCATTAAATTCAAGTTTCTTTCTTTCTTGGTTGAATTATTGTTCAATTGAGCCTTTCTTACTTCACTTCTCATCTTTTATTTCTCAAGTATCATTTAATTTTGTTTTTTAATTTAACATTTTTGATATTGATTTTAGTTACTCAATTAAGATCATTACCATATTGGTACCAGAGCTTATACTAAGGATTTGTTTCTACAAATCTCAATCCTAAGTTCGTAAATTTTAAAACTAAAAAAAAAAGAGTAGAAAAATGTTTTTGAAAATTTTCTTTTTTTTTATTTGAGTCCTATTTAAAGTTTATGGTACAATATTTGCATTCTCTATTATAAATCGAGTCTAGGTCTAAGATTTGGCTTAAATAAAAGTTGTTTTGAAGGATCCACCATTGTTGAGCATAGAAGCTTGAAGAATAATAAGAAGCCAATTCTTAGATATGGACTAAACTTGGAATTGATTTGTATTGTTCTTCTAATTATTCAGAGTTTGGATTTAAAATTTGAGCTAAAACAGAGTAGAAAACATTGGGTTTGACTTTGGGTGTTTGTTCATGGTGTTCTTTATGAGTTGAAGAAAAGTTCAAATGAGTTTTAAAATATGAAATTATTGGCTTGAAATTGAGGAATCAAAGTTATTGGAGTTTTTTCCCCATAGCAAGGGGATTTTGGATTTTGAAATTTGTACAATTTCGAGTTAAATTGAGGGAGTTGTGCATTTTGGATCTTGTATTTGTTCTTGGTGTTCTTGAAGGATCTTCATATCTTCAAGAAAAAGAATAATAAAAAAGTTGTTTTGATCCAAAAGAAAAGAAAGAGAAAGTGTTAAAAGTGTTTGTGGCCTCAAGTAAAAAAATATCTAAAAATTTGAGACCAAAAACCAATGATTTTTGTGGTCCAATCAGTAGCTACCATGTCAACACGTGTCAGCGGTCAGTGACTACATCAATGTTTGGCAACTCCAATTTTTATTCATTTTTCAAGGATTTTCTTCACTTATTGGGAGTTTTCTCCATGGATTTCAATCAAATTACTTCCCAGATAATTTTTAAGTCTAAATCTTGGTAAATTAATTTCTTTTATTAATTTTACCCTATTTTTGGCTTCATAACTTGATTTTAATTAGTATATTACGCTAGTAAATATTATCAAGGTTTTTGATCTAATTTTTCTTTGTGTGCTTTTCTAGTTTTATTTTATGATTAATTTATTAATTTATGTTAGTTAGTTTTAATTGAGTTGTTCATTCTTCTTTGAACAAAAATCCATTTCTCCATAAAGAATAAGTGATCTTGTGAATTAATTGGACAAAGACAGTTCTCTATCAACTTTGAGAAGAAACTTTAGGCTAGTTGAGAGTTTCCACATATGAGAGGTGTGAGGAATTTTGATACTAACTTGTTTATTGATTTTCTAGGTAGGATGGAAGGATCATTAGTCCATGAAAGTAAAGTGAACATAACGGTTCAAAATATGCATGTTCCCAAAAGACGAGTTCTTGAAATAAAATGATTATTTGTGGGAGAGAGGAACTTGAAGTTGTGATGGATGATCATACTGTTATAATATCTATAACCCAATTAATGGTTAGCATGCTCGAGTTTCCTTTATTTTCAAAATAAAATTATTTTGTTACTCTAATGGGACATTCTATTGATAGGAGAGATAAGGTACCGCTATCTCTTGGGAATTATCAAGAGGAGGTTTGGTGTGATGCAGTTCTCATGGATGCTTGTCAAATGCATTTGAGAATTTTATGGTTCCAAAGTCATGGACTTCCATATATGCAAGATTGGTATTATTACATCATGAATATCCAAGGGTAACTTTTATTTTTTCCAACATGCCATAATAAAGTAGCTGCAAATGAAACCATTATTGAGATGAGGAAATATAGTGATTTATTAAGGGAAGATTTGGATGAAAATTTGGATGATTTATCATGACATTTTGAAAGAATCAAGTCAATATTACAAAGAAGAAAAGCTACTTATAAGAAGGTGAACCTAAAGAGTTGCTTTTTGAGGCAAAGCAAGCTATTCTATGTGAGGTTGGTGCTAATGAGTTGTAATAACCCTACAGATCATTTTCTGCATTTCTTCTTAGCTTTTCTGTTTAGAGCTTTCCCATAGCTTCACCATGTCATTTATGACGTGCTAGAATAGATAGTTTGGTTCCCAGTAAATTTGTTTGTTTTTAGAGCCAATTTCCTATGCTTGTTCAAATTGGATACTAGACTAAAACTATAGTTAAATAACCTCAGATTTCAATTTTGACTGTTCCAACAGTTTTGGAATGTCTATTTTAGGCTAGGTGGATTCTTGGTTTGAGCTTAGGGCACCCAAGCTCATTTTGAGCTATCGGTCGGAAGGTAAGAAAAATGAAAAATAGGTGTGGGGCCCACTATTTATTGAAAAGACCTTATATGAAAATTTTGGTTACGCTATTGAGTCAAGAACGTGGAATTTGATAGGGTAGCATAGTCCGTTTGGGTATACGGGATTTCAGATAGTTGTCGAGGCGTTGATAGAGACTTAGAAAATTCCTAGTCTCAGTTGGTGCTGGTGAACTTGCATTTGCAAGCCTTTGATCATATATGCAATCTACCAGGCACTAGCCAGTGTCTCATAAGCGACATTCTTAGTCGCATAAGCAACACCCCTGGTGGTAAAGCATGTATAGAATATGCGATGTTGATGTCATGTAAGCGATTATCTTGGCAGCAGGGCAAGTATCACATATGTGAAATGATATCACGTAAGCGACTTCTTCACTTCTGGGCGAGATATCATGTATGGAACCAAAAGGTCGCGCATGCGATGCCTGTGTACCTAGGAAGGATTTAAATACACCATTTAGCTAGTTTTCACCATTTCTCATCCATCTCTAAGATATTTAACCCTAAAAAAGGTAAAGTTTTGAGATAATATTGGAGGGTGATTTTGAGGCTTGGATAAGGATTTATTATGAAATTCTCCTTTAAATTTGAGGTAAGATTTCATTATTTCATGGTTGATTTTTTCATTTTTTTCAAAAAAATCCCAAAAGCATGATGACTTGATTTTAGCACTAATATAGCTAGAAATTCACCCATTTTTTAGGGTAAATGTTTCTTGAGCATAGAGGGACCTGAGTTGGTTTTGGAAATGCAAATTCTATAAATAGGCCCCATGTAGAATTTTTACATAATTTTGGAATGGTAGAACAATAGTACAATATGGGGTTCATTGTTCTCATTTTGATGAGTAGATTGTGATTTTGGTGGTGTGGCACCTTATGAAAGCTTTCCGAAAGGGGAAATTGGTGATTTAGTAGATTCTTCAGGCTTTTTTCTGTGTGCAAGTAGGCTAGGCATACCTACTCATATATGGATATATCTCATAGTATAATTATGATATTATACTATATATGGAGTGAGATTTAGGTGTTGTAATTGTGAATAAGGATATTTGGATTAATTGGACCATTAGCCTACCTTGAAACCTTATATTTGGAGTAGCTAGCATAGTTAGTCATGGCTTAGGTGAATTGGCCTTCTCGGTATATAATTAGAATGGAAATTCCTTAATTACTCAAGGTAGGTAAAATTTTCTAGTTACTCATGTTAGGGTAGAATTATTCTTAATTACTTAAAATAAGGTAATTTCCCTAGTTGCAATTATTCTAGGTAGGATTTCCTTAATCATGTTTGGAGAGGACTTATATCATAGGGCTAATTATGGCTACTTGACATATTGGAATGAACTTAGATACCTTAGTCTAGCCCGAAGTAAATATTGCCTAAGGGTATCTTCGAGGATTAGAAGTGGGCCCCTCCAACCCACCTTAGGCTAAGACTTGTGATAACCTTGTAGACTCATTCGCGTATGATATACTCTTATTAATGTTAGGTTGATATTTGAGAGGGTCGAATATAATTATTGATTATGTTAGTTGGGTATGGAAGGATGGGTGAATATTTCGAGTATTGGTAATGATATTTCCCTTATATATGACTAATGGTATAATTTATAAATATGATTTATCGTTTATGCATACGATTATGGGCATGGCTTCCAAATATTATTCATAACATGGTTTGATATTCTTAATGCTATAAATATCAGTATGATTAAATGTTAATAGCTTATGTAGATATATAATATGGCTCATGGGTATGATATGGCTTATGTAGATATATAATATGGCTCATGGGTATGATATGGCTTATATAGATATAATATGGCTTATTTATATGATATGACTTATATATATTTAATATGGCTCATGGTGTTATAAGGATAATAATCATGATTCGGCTCATATATAGAATTTGGCCTATAGATTAAGTAATGGCTTCTGGATATAATATGGATCTTAGAGATGATGTGGCTTATAGACACGATTAACGACCTATAGATAAGATGGTCGCCTATAGAAACAACTACTAATATAAGTTCTAGATATGCTTAGTAATATTGATAGGAATATTAGCATTGCTATGATCTCTTAATATGGCTAATAATGTGGTTTACATATATGATTATGGATGAGACATGCAGATATGATTCCTTGTCAAGTTTATCATTATAAGTAAAGGGATGGTCTGTAGCTATGATTTATTGGTATAATATATTGAGTGTAGCTTATTGAAATGGCTCTCTAATATGGTTCGCTGATATGATTTATGATTATTGAGTTTCGGTTTATGTCTGACAATTATCAATGATATTTATGATATAAGTTCTGGTTCAATTCTTGCAAAGTTGATGATAATAATGATATTCCTATTAAGTTCCAATTTGAGTCCGGCATTTGGGAATTGTTTATGATGTAATACGGGATGAATGGATTATTAGTTATGGCTTGGTGGTTGGTAATCATTGGTTATTTGATAATTAGTTTTCTTGATTAGGTCATCTAGGATTATGAGGGCCTACATTGGGTTATTTACTTTTTTGCACCTATTGGCTTATGGTTGCCAAATTTTTAGTTGTAATGGTATGATCCTTGTGTAATTATCCCCTATGCATTTGATCATTTATGTACAGCAGTCTTGGATCGTAATTTCAGGTTTGCATTTTTATCCTTACTTAGTTTATGTTATTTTGTGTCTTATCATGTTTATACCATGATTTAACTCAGTCAGCCAATGATGCCTACTAAGTACTAGTGGTTTTTGTACTCATACCACACTTTGATGTCTTTTTGGTGTAGATCCAAGTACTAATTGCCTCTGCTAATTCACCGTTTGTATAGAGTTGATTTCGGAGATTAGGTGAGCTGTTGGAGTTGGAGTTACCCTTTATCCTTCTAGTTATCTATGTCTAGTCTTTCATTTTTAAGTCATTGTATTTGTCAATTAAGTACTCATAGTTCTTTTGCAGTAGCTATTGTACTTACATTAATGAGTCCTGGGATATTAGTTGGTTTCTATCTATCTATTAAATTCTAACTTCTAGGTCATTTTTCACAAAGTTAGTCCATTGTATCTAGCTCTGGGCTATGGTATGACTTACCTACTAGCAGGATAGAGTAGGTGCCATCATGATTCATAAATTGGGTTGTGATAAATTAGTATCTGAGGGGTTTCACCAGTATTGTTGGTACTAGAGCAAGTGTCTAGTAGAGTCCCATGGATCGAAACGATGCGATCCATTTCTTATATTTGGGAGGCTATAGGACATTCATAGGAGTTCTTCAATTTTTTCACTTGTTTCGTACTAAGAGTGTGAGTTGATTTCTAAAACATTCCTTTGGTTTCACTTTTTCACAGATGGCTAGGACACGTGCTATCACTATGCGAGATGAGGGTCTCGAGACAGAGCCGAGGGACTCTGTCACTATTTATGGACAACATAGAGGTCATGTATAGCCTCAAGATATGTCCCTATATAGGGGCCAGGATAGAGGTCCTTTACAGAGTCTATTCTCGCTCTCGAACTAGATATTCTTCCGCCCCAGCCAATAGAAGTCCAGGACCAGCCCAAGATCTATCGAGATTAATTTCTTCATTATTGCTTAGGGATGCTTTAAATTTTTGGGGTTGGTGGTGCTGCACCATCTGATGGTGCATAATCTATATATTTGTAATACCCCAAAAAATTTTTCGTCAAAATTTTGTGTGTAAACATATTGGATCCTATCTATGAGAATGATTTATAATTTTTCTATGGTCATTTATTGAATTTCGACCCACCATTTCATAGAGCATCGAATAAGATTTCCAACGATATGTGGATAACCCAAAACGGACACTCGAGCGATGAGTTACGACCATTCCGATCGAACTGTGAACAGTAAAATGTGCAGGAAAAAAAATACTGCAGCCAGACGATTATTTTTGTCAACTTCAAATGATCATAACTCCTTTTACATAATGAAATGTGTGAGCTGCTATATAGCAACGGAAATCCCTAAGAGTCTTCTTTCCAATAAAATTGGTTTCATCCAATTTGGGCATCGAAGTAAAACGTTATGGCTAATTTACTTCAGCCTAACGGATAGATCACTTAAGGACAGATTCGGGTTTTATTTGTTTCTTAGGGCATTTTGGTCTTTCACCACTCTTTTAAACCTCTATAAATACTCCATTCAGCTGAGAACTTGTATTATTTTCCTTTCATTTCTCCTATATGTATATATATATCAAGTTAGGTTTAGGGTTTTGAATTGGGGGAAATTAATTGGAGGCTTTGATTCAAGAATTCCTTCCGTCAATCTCTTCCGGCCACAAAATCTAAGGTATGCAAGTGTTTATCTATGGACTCCTTTCTTCCATAGAGTCCACGAATCCCTTTTTGAAAGTTCAAGTTATGTATATATATATATATATGTTGATTGATATTTGATGGTTGATATATATATATGATGATTATGTATGTTACTTGATATATATATGATGATTATGCATGTTGCTTGATATATATATGTGTGTGGTGATGGTGTATGTTGGTTGATACATGCATGTGATGATTATGTGTGTTGGATGAGATATATGGGGTGGTGGAAAACATGAGAATTTGATGAATTCACCAATGCCTAAAAGTGCATGTAAGGTGTTTGTGGAATTATCTAAGAGGCTATAAATTTACGTTCTTAGGATATAATAAGTTCTAAATGACTAGACTACTTTCTATGTATACGTTCAGCATGAATTCCATGTTATTGTCCAAAATTGGGGATGTTGTGTGGAAGGCTTATGATGTTGTTGTAAGTGCGGATGAGGGATTTAGTTGGTGGAATTAAGATGAATGATGGTGTTATAGCACATGTAATTGTTCATACTGACCTATGCCTAAACTGTGCATGCAAGGTAATTGTAGAAATGTCTAGTTGAAGAAGAATCGATCGTATGACCCCTTGTGATCAAAGTGATGAGTTCATACCATACTTGCATGCTACGTGTTTACTAAGATGCTTGAGGGAAATGGTAAGGCCATTGGGCCACGCTAAGTGTGAAATGTCTAATTATGGTCAAATTGCATATATCAAGATCTTAAAGGGAAGAACCTTGAGAAGTGAACCATGATGTGTTGAATGTATGTTATTTTTGTGTATCCCGATTGGATGAACTATGTTATGTTGTCTTATTCCTTAACCATATGCATCCTTGTTGAATGATCAACGATGTAATGGCATGAGATCCCAATACTTGTATATGAATATGATCTTCAAATTATTGGTGTGAGATGTTCATGAATGCATGGTGCATGATGGCCTGTGGGCATGTGAGTATGCATTTTTGTATACTACGTATTACTTTTGTTATTGATTGCTAGGGGTACGTATGCCCGAAATAGTTTGCTGGTCTAGAGCTGAGTCAGTTCCGCAATAATCTTAGTTCTGCTACGGTCGATGAATTTACGATGATTTGAGAACTTAACATGAATACCGTGAGAACTTTGTATGTGGGGTTTTGAACAAGAATATCTTTTCATTCTTGTGCCCAAAGAATTGATTTTATCATTGGAATTTCATGATTTGTAAAGTGGGTAAATACCCAAGATGTTTTAATAACGAATTATGAGGTTATGAAAAATATAAATAGTTTAAGCTTTGATGTACATGATTACTTTATTATTCCCAAGTTATGATTTGATATAGTGAATTTCATATTTCAACCATGAGTTGATATTTCAAGTGTTTTCAAGATATGATTTATGGAACTTTGAATCGTCCAATATTGGTATACATAATAACCATACAATCTTGTTCTCTTGAATTGAGATTTTATGCCATAAATTGTATACCACTATTATGAAATTATGTTTTTGAGGATTCTTGATATAAGAGCCATGATTTGAGTTACATTACGACATACAAAATCTTACTATGATTTGAAGATCTTAAATGCTTTTGAAAAGCTATTGTCATGATTTGAATATTGAAATGAATGAATGATCATTTGAGAATATTGATTTGCATCCGCAGAGTTGGGATGATTTATATTGATTTTAAGCTTGCAAATATGAAATGTTGTGTTATTGATACCATGTTGATGTTGAGGAAAATTAAAATGTTTTGAGCTAAAATGTGTTGAGTTAGGAATCCACAAATTGATATGATTTGATAAATGAGAAAGAGATTTGATTTGGTCTTT
>NC_061116.1:44952675-45026000 GCF_002878395.1 Capsicum annuum
TGGCTCACGTGGGGTTGTCGGTTATAGGAAACTCCCCTGTCCATAAGAGTATGTTTCTTGAAACTATCAAGTCGCTCCGGGTCTTGATTTGATGAGTTTGGTTGTGTATGATGAGTCATGAGAATTTATGATGAATATTGATGATTTTATGATGATTTATTGGATTTTAATTATGTTTTCCTCTCTATAATATTATGAGAAGTATGGATAATGAAATTCAAGCCATGTGAGTCTTCATTTTGTGTACGCATATTTTACGAAATCAAAGATATTATTCAAATTATTGCGTGCACCCCCATATATTCAGTTGCTTATGAGGAGTCACGGTGAGTTATGTAACTACTTCTCATGGTTTCTGTGTCAGTATAAATTTTCAGGAGTCAGGGGTGTGAGTGTATTCGATTGATCAGTGTTGGTATCTTGTAATTCAGTAATGCAGTACCCCAGTACAGTAGTGAGTTTCGAGGATAATAAAGTGGTATCCGAGTTGTGGTATCTGGATTCGTTATAATTGTTATAGTGGTTGTGACCTGTGTATTCATATCTATGTACTCATTCGTTATTCTCATGATTATTCTGTTGATTAAATGTTCATCCATAAGCCCTTGCATTAGCCTTCCCTGCTTGCATACTCAGTACATCTTAGTAATGACGCATTCGCGCTATGGTGTTCTTTTATTTTGGGGCACCATAGGTTCAGAGGAGTGAAACTTGGAGCATCCTAGAATTCACTTGTATAGCAGCAGTAGGTAAAGCAGTGAGTCCTCATCATTCGAGGATGTTGTTATTACAGTATTTGATTTTAGTAGATGGAGTTAGTTGGGGGAATTGTCCCTTCAACTCCACAGTTCAGGCAGTGTAGAGGCTTTTCAGATAGATGTATTAGTGTGTGGTTTAAGGTATTGTATATTTCTAGATGTTTGAACCTTATGACAAGTGTTATCCAGTTTTCGTATTTATTTAATTATATTATGCAGTGAACAGGTACAGATATCCGAAAAAGGGTTAGCTTGTGGTCCTTCGGGATCATAAGCACCGTGTGGCATTTCGATTCTCGGGAATTGGGATGTTACAAACTTGGTATCAGAGCCTAAGGTTCAGCAGTGTCCTAGGGAGTTTGAAAAGCTGCATCTAGTAGAGTTTTGTACAAGAGTGTGTTACGCGGCACATTCATGTACGGGAGGCTATGGGATGTTTAGAAGAGTTTTCGTTCGTTCATGATCCAGATCGTGCTATAGCAATATTTTCCAAGAGAGTTATGTAGACTTATATAATGATCTACTTATGTCAGATTTACCGTACTCTTAAGGTAATAGAAGTAGTGAAGCCAAAGTCTTTCAAATAGAACTTTCTCTGATGGTCCCCGCAGATAGTTTTGGGATAGTGTTCTCTAAAATGAACAGAGTATGACTTATGGGGTTAGCTGTTTATATGGTGAATGAATAGGCTTGAAATTATATATGTAAGAATCTAAGTGTGGAAGTTGTGAATTATATGTGTTGATTGATAAAGATATAGCTGCGATTCTCATGGTATGGAGAAGTATTAGTTTAAGAGATGTGATATTTGAAGGCTAGAATGAGAATAATATGTTTATTAAAGATTTGTGGATATTCATGTTATGTTTTAGAAGCTAAGCTTGAATATTTGAAGAATGTAAGTTTGTGGACTCCAAACTAAGTATTAAGATGTGAGTGTGGTATTAGTAGCCTATGAAGAAATCGAAGCAGATAATGTGCTTAGTGAGACAAGTAGGTGTTGAAAAGAGTGAATGTATATGATGATGATTGTAGAGACTAAGGATAGATAAGAGTTGTATCCCAAGAAGTAGCATTGCTATTGAATTTATGTTTTCAGGTGTTGTCTTTCTGGATGAATTAAGTTATCATTTTGTGCACCGTTTTGCCTCAGACTCTAGAGTACATTGCTTGTAGTTCATTTCGGTGTTTAGCCAAGTTTTTAAAAGTGTCTGACGATGACTTAAATCTAAGAGGAGGATGATAGAGAAAGTGATAAGTCAGGCCCTTGAATCTGGTAGTGATGCCAGTAGGTATGGAAAAGCAGTAAAGGGAGTTAGTTCCCGACCCATTCTTATTTCAATGAAATATGTCTAGAGGGACCTTAGGTCCCAAGGGGGAGATACCCAATAATGTTATAATAATTGCATGTCAATGATCTTTCTATGATGTTAACCTCATCGTTCGTTGCATTTCTAGTTATGCTTTCGAGAATTTAGTATATTAGGTATATTTGTATTTAATATGCACGTTCAATAGAAAGGAACTCAAATTGTGGGCATGTGTGAACATATATTGAAGAGATTGGTTGGGTTATGATTTTGTGCATATGATATGCATGTGTGTTGTGAAAATTTACCCATGAGTGGGTTGTTGAATGTTTTATGCGATAGATGTGCATGACTAGTGAACGTACGCAGAGTATTGGTTGCTTCAGTCGTGTGGTTATGTTTTGAGATGTGTTGCTGTCTTGAATAAACCCAGTCGATTAGTGTTCTTAATCTGGCCTTCATATTCGAGGACAAATGTTTCCAAGGTGGAGATGATGTAATACCCCGAAAAATTTTTCATCGAAATTTTATGCGTAAACGTATTGGATCCTATCTTCGAGAATGATTTATAATTTTTCTGTGTGTTATTTCTTGGATTTCGACCCACCATTTCGTAGAACATCAAATAAGCTTTCCAACGATATTTGGATCACCCAAAAAGGACACTGGAGCAATGAGATACGACCATTCTAATCAAACTACGACCATTCTGATAGAACTATGAACAGTAAAATGTGCAGGAAAAAAAGATACTGCAGCCAGGCGATTATTTTGGTTAACTTCAAACGATCATAACTCCTTTTACATAAAGAAATATGTGAGATGTTATATATCAACGGAAAGCCCTGAGATTCTTCTTTCCAATAAAATTAGTTTCATCCAATTTGGACATCGGAGTAAAAAGTTATGGCCAATTTACTTTAGCCTATCGGATAGATAACCTAAGGACAGATTCGGGTTTTATTTGTTTCTTAGGGGCATTTTGGTCTTTCACCACTCTTTTACACCTCTATAAATACCCTATTCAGCTGAGAACTTGTATTATTTTCCTTTTATTTCCCTTATATGTATATATATATATATATATATCAAGTTAGGTTTAGGGTTTTGAATTGGGGGAAATTAATTGGAGGCTTTGATTCAAGAATTCCTTCCATCAATCTCTTTCGGCAACGAAATCTAAGGTATGCAAGTGTTTATCTATGGACTCCTTTCGTCCATAGAGTCCACGAATCCCTTTTGGAAAGTTCAAGTTATGTGTATATATATATATATATTCTAGACTTTGATGATGTATATACATATATTTTAATTGATATTTGATGGTTCAGATATATATGATGATTATGTTTGTTACTTGATATATATATATGATGATTATGCATGTTGGTTGATATATATATATGTGTGGTGATGGTGTATGTTGGTTGATACATGCACGCGATGATTATGTGTGTTAGATGCGATATATGGTGTGGCGGAAAACATGAGAATTTGACGAATTCACTAATGCCTAAAAGTGCATGTAAGGTGTTTATGGAATTTTCTAAGAGGCTATAAATTTACGTTCTTAGGATATAATAAGTTCTAAATGACTAGACTACTTTCTATGTATACGTTCAGCATGATTTCCATGTTATTGTCCAAAATTGGGGATGTTGTGTGGAAGGCTTATGATGTTGTTGTAAGTGCGGATGAGGGATTTAGTTGGTGGAATTAAGATGAATGATGGTGTTATAGCACATGTAATTGTTCATACTGACCTATGCCTAAATGGTGCATGCAAAGTAATTATAGAAATGCCTAGTTGAAGAAGAATGGATCGTATGACCTCTTGTGATCGAAGTGATGAGTTCATACCATACTTGCATGCTACGTGTTTACTATGATGATTAAGGGAAATGGTAAGGCCATTAGGCTACGATAAGTGTGAAATGTCTAATTATGGGTCGAATTGCATATATCAAGATTTTAAAGGAAAGAACCTTGAGAAGTGAACCATGATGTGTTGAATGTATGTTATTTGTGTGTATCCTGATTGGATGAACTATGTTATGTTGTATTCTTCCTTAACCATATACATCCTTGTTGAATGATCTATGATGTAATGGCATGATATCCCAATACTTGTATATGAATATGATCTTCAAATTATTGGTGTGAGGTGTTAATGAATGCATGGTGCATGATGGCCTATGGGCATGTGAGTATGCGTTTTTGTATACTACGTATTACTTATGTTATTGATTGTTGGGGGTACGTATGCCCTAAATAGTCTGCTAGTCTAGTGCTGAGTCGGTTCTACGATAATCTTAGTTGTGTTACAGTCGATGAATTTTCGATGATTGGAGAACTTAACATGAATTCCGTGAGAACTTAGTATGTGGGGTTTTGGCCAAGTATATCTTTTCATTCTTGTGCCCAAAGAATTGATTTTATCATTGAAATTTCATGATTTGTGAAGTGGGTAAATACCCAAGATGTTTTAATGACGAATTATGAGGTTATGAAAATATAAATTGTTTATGCTTTGATGTCCATGATTACTTTATTTTTCCCAAGTTATGATTTGATATGGTGAATTTCATATTTCTACCATGAGTTGATATTTCAAGTGTTTTCAAGATATGATTTATGGAACTTTGAATCGTCCAATATTGGTATACCTAATAACCTTACTATCTTGTTTTCTTGAATTGAGATTTTATGCCATAAATTGCTTACCACTACTATGAAATTATGTTTTTGAGGATTCTTGATATGAGAGCCATGATTTGAGTTACATTACGACATACAAAATCTTACTATGATTTGAAGATCTTAAATGCTTTTGAAAAGCTATTGTCATGATTTGACTATTGAAATGAAAGAAAGATAATTTGAGAATATTGATTTGCATCCGCAGAGTCGAGATGATTTATATTGATTTAAGCTCGTAGAGACGAAATGTTGTGTTATTGATACCATGTTGATGTTGAGGAAAATTAAAATATTTTGAGCTAAAATGTGTTGAGTTAGGAATCCATAAATTGATATGATTTGATAAATGAGAAAGAGATTTGATTTAGTCTTTATGATAGACCCTTGTGATGTTCTGGTGGATTTCCTAACGCGTTCTGAGCTAGTCGTGGAGTATTACTTAGCACCGAGAGGGAAATTTGGTATTTTCCCAAACCTATGTGCCAACGTAGGGTTGTTGATAATGATATTGTTGGCCATAGAGCCGAATTGTAATTATAAAAGCTTTAAGGTTGTACTCCCTGGCAAGAGTACAACACTCCTGCCAATGGGTGTGCTCTCCCTAGGAGGACAAACGTTGGTATTCCACGCGGCTCACCTGGGGTTGTCTTTTATAGGAAACTCCCCTGTCCATAAGAGAATGTTTCTTGAAACTATCGAGTCGCTCTGAGTCTTGAGTTGGTGAGTTTGGTTGTGTATGATGAGTCATGAGAATTTATGATGAATATTGATGATTTATGGGATTTTACTTATGTTTTCCTTTCTATAATATTATGAGAAGTATGGATAATGAAATTCAAGCCATGTGAGTCTTCATTTTCTGTACGCATGTTTTACAAAATCAAAGATATTATTCAAATTATTGCGTGCACCCCCACATATTCAGTTGCTTATGAGGAGTCATGGTGAGTTATGTTACTACTTCCCATGGTTTCTGTGTCAGTATAAATCTTCAGGAGTCAGGGGTGTGAGTGTATTCGATTGATCAGTGTTAGTATCCTGTGATTCAGTAATGCAGTACCCCAGTACAGTAGTGAGTTCCGAGGACAGTAAAGTGGTATCCAAGCTATGGTATCTGGAGTCGTTATAATTGTTATAGTGTTTTTGAACTGTGCATTCATATATGTGTACTTATTCATTATTCTCATGATTATTCTTTTGATTAAATGTTCATGCATAAGCCCTTGCATTAGCCTTCCCTGCTTGCATACTCAGTACATCTTAGTACTAACGCATTCGCGCTATGGTGTTCTTTTATTTTGGGGCACCATAGGTTCAGAGGAGTGAAACTTGGAGCATCTTAGAATTCACTTGTATAGCAGCAGTGGGTGAAGCAGTGAGTCCTCATCATCCGAAGATGTTGTTATTACAGTATTTGATTTTTGTAGACGGAGTTATTTGGGGGAATTGTCCTTTCAACTCCACAATTCAGGCAGTGTAGAGGATTTTCAGACAGATGTTTTAGTGTGTGGTTTAAGGTATTGTATATTTCTATATTTTTGAACCTTATGGCAAGTGTTAGCCAGTTTTCACATGTATTTTATTATATTATGCAGTGAACAGGTGTAGATATCAGAAAAAGGGTTAGCTTGTGGTCCTTCGGGATTATAAGCATCGTGTGGCATTCTGATTCTAGGGAATTGGGGCGTTACTATATGGTATGCATGGTCATAAGGGTGGTCCTTAGGATGCTTATAGAGGTTTTGTAATGCCCCTAGTCTGTACCCCGAATGCTACACGATGCTTATAATCCCGAAGGACCACAAGCTAACCCATGACTAGTACCTGCTGTAATAACTAAATAATAGTACTGTAATATGCAGAAATTAGGCATAAAACATGCCATAAGGATCAATACCGTAATAAAACTAAATACGGTAAAAAAATACAAAGTTTGATACATATGTCTGAAAATACTCTAGTCTAAAAAATCTCTAAGCAATTTGAATGATGGAGTTGATGGGACAAGTCCCCAAATAACTTTGAACTACTGAAATAAGCTAAAATACTGAAATAATCATCATGTCCTCGAACAAAAAGGACTCACCCCTAACTCTATCAGCTGAATATCTGAACTGCTAAGTATGATCGGGAGCTCGCATGTCTCAACCTATGATATAAAACATCATAGCAGAAAGAAAGGTATGCGTCAATACTTTGAATGTACTGGTATGCAAAGTGAGGTAGGCTGAATGTATGGGTTCATATGCATGAAGAACACTGAATGAATGACATGAATATAGCTGAATGAGAGTACACCCAACAATATGTAAACTTTAACTGAGATCGGGGTAACACTAAATACTAAATTTAAATACTGATTAACTGATATCTGAGTTTACTGATACTGCACTACTGATAACTGAATGACTGTATCTGACAGTCCTAATTTTGCAGAACTGTGCTGAGTTTTGTACTGAACTGAGTTGCTGTATCTGACAGTCCTGAATCTATAAAACTGAACTAAGTTCTATTCTGAGACTGAATCTAAAAGTGAGACTGTAGGAGGTAATCATCTAAACAACATGACCTTTTTTGAATAGATTGGAGTCCAACCTGTAACCCCAGTTGGAAGGGTGTCAGATCGTGCCACGGGTAAAGACAAGCTATGAGTTAACCCTCTCTGACAGGAAGCTCTTTCAATAACCCTTGCTGGCAGTAAAAATGGTACGAGATGTATTAACCCTAATCTAGCAAGAGAATATCTCAACCTACGCTGGCTACATAGTTCTGTAATACAGGGATTGCTACTAAGGGTCAAACCCTCTGCTGGCAGGAATGCTCCCATCCCTGGGTTCGCTCGGTGGTGAATCCTACTCCCGACTGAATAGACACTGAACTGACTCCTACTTCATACTAGGCTTGACTTAACTGTTATTGATTATACTATCTAACTAAACTGAACTGAGTTCACTATGTTCCGTTGACTGACCGAATACTACTGAATTCTATTAACTAGCTAAATTTACTGAGGCTTGAACTGAATACTAAATTGGACTGGACTGATACTGAGTCTACTAAGTTTTTCCTGAGTTCTATAACTTACTGAGAGTAATACTGATCATGACATGACTGATACTATCCTGATACTGACCATGGCTCTAGGTAATCAGTTAAATTATCGGGTATTAAATACCCCCAAGATTCGATACCATAAATTATAAGACATGGCACAATCTTGAAACATGATAAATAACTACTTGATCATCATTCATTCATTGAGACACTCTGGAAAACACTTGCATGACATGAACTTGAATACATGCTAACATGATATAATTTCATTAGTTAGTTCTCATGAACAACTCATCAAATACTTGGAAGGCATTGTATATCCACACAGTACTAATCAACACATGAGCATCACAATTTCAAGGCTTTAACATAAATTCACATGATACTACATAAATAATAGTTGTTTTTACATAAATCTTGCACTTAATCATGGAATGGAAATCCAATAAACATTATAATCCTGAATACTCTTGAATCCAAATCATGGAAAGCATGAAATTGAGCTACTTAAAGTCTAAAAAAGTTTCTTGGACTCCAAGGGTGGAAGAAATCCTTGGATGAACACTTGACATACCTTGGTTACTAAATTCTTGAAAAAAATTGGTGAAAACTTGTGCCTTGGCTTTGAAATTAAATCACCTAGGGTTCTTATTCTTGAGCAATTTGAGAGAAAGTAAGTATATTTTTCTCAATAAGGGCTGAATCTTGTGTTTTAGGGCTGAATAGGGGGTAAGGAAAAGACCCTAATACCCCTGAGGATGCAGCTTTTTAATTACTGAAAACCAAACTATCAATGCATACACCAACACACTGCATTATTGGAATCGATGCGATGACCAACGTACCGCGTCGAGTCTTCATCAATTCACTAAAAATTTGCCACTAGGAGCCAACAAAAATATTAATCAATGGGATGGATGATGCACTGCATCGAGATCGCATTGATACACTATTTTTGGTTCCTAGACATGTATCAAACGAGGTTCTAAAAATCCAAAAATTGTTTGGAAACACATAGTGACATTCCTAATCATGAATCAATCTAAATATCGATCTTTAAAGTCATAAGAGTAGTGAAATAGAGTTTCCAACTTACGAAGGCCAAAATAGTACTAAGTCTGAATACTTAGCTAGAATTTTCTATGTCTGGGACCCCTTAGCAAGATTAAAAGACTGAGTTGAGCTTAGGATTTTACGGGGTCTTACAATATCTCCCCCTTGGGAACATTCGTCCTCGAATGAGACTGATTAAACTGAGAATATTGATATATTGAATTTCGACACCGGACATGCACAACTAAAGCATGATTTCATGACTGAAATTACTAATATACTGAATTATCATACTGAACATGAATATTTGATTCATGAGTATATAGCTGAAAATGATTCAGGAATGCATGATTGGGATTACTGATAAGTTTGGCTTATATATTAGACATGCGTGTCTGATACATTAGTACATGATTGAACTGATTCGTGAATGCATTATTGAATATGCAACAGTAATAGATACCAAGTTTATAACTATAACTGAACATGGACTTAGCCAATTTAAGGAATACTATTACCTTAAGATGAGAATACTGATGAACTTGAGATCATTTACTAAACATGTATGAACAGGAATATGAGAACATAATTAAGACTGAAATGGGATACATGAACTGAACTGAGCCCCTGAATACATGGCTTACGAATGAGATTGGAACTTGAGGGTCCACTCAAGAGTACCCATTATTCGAATCTGGATTTGTTACATAAAGAGAAACTGGGAGGTTTAGGACATGAAATCTTGGGGTTTATGGTGCATCTCCCCCTTGGGACATTATGTACCTTGAATAATGCTGACTTAGATGAGATACTGAGGAAAAAATGGTACGATTCATAGGGCTCCTCTGAACTGAGTTATGACTGAATATCTTGGATTTAAAACTGGGATGTGATATATAAACTGAGTTGAACATGCAACTACCTGGTTGCTCCATCTTGGAATAGTTATATTCATGAGGCTTTAGATAGTGTGACTAGATGGAAAGATGGGAAAGCAAATCATACAAACTTATTTGCCTGGCTGTTTAATTATCTTACGGACTAACTCATGTTGAAAACTAATACTCGACTGGAGCATTTCCTTGACACTCTTTCTATAGAGTTCTAGTGACTTTAGGGAGCAAGGAATCTTAGCATAGGCTGAATAAAACATCTGAATAAGAAATCACATCTTGGCTAAAATTTTGTAATATGAGGCAAGGCCTATGAATCATCATCTATGATAGAGTGACTAAGCCTTATGAACTGCAACTACAATTTTCAAGCTTAGACATATTCCTCGAATACTCTCTCAACTATACTCTCTACCCCATTACGATACTTCACCTAAGACTACTGTAAATATTTACATAGGCGTTGAGCATGAATGCATAAACATACTAACTTGTCTAATTAACTGATTGGCTGATAGCTAAATACTGGTCATGTAAGATTGAACTGTACTCAGTCTGGACTGAAACTGTAGAGTATTTTACGTATGAGGTAAGGGTTGACTGAGTAACATGAGGTACTGAGCATGAATACGTGAATACTGTATTATTTGAGAATGGAAGACAAACGTATAACATGATTCCAAAATAGTCTATAAACTGAGGTACTGAAATACTAAAAATTGAATAACTGTTAACTGCACACTATGGTCAACCAAACCTAAAACTGGATTGAGTTTCTGATTTGATTACTGGACTGAGACTGTGATTGAGACTTTAACTAAGATGGTAACTGAGACTGCACTAGAATAGAATATTGGATTCTAATAGCTACGTGATGGGGATTGGCATAAATCCAGGATCTGAATAGACACTCACACTCTGCATTTTTTCAACATCTCATCTTACAAAAAATTTTGATTTTCCTTCCTTCATACACTAAATATGACTTCCTACTAGCTATTTGCTTGCATACTTACCTGACATTCAAGCCTATCTTCATAATTACAGCCTTGTGTAAAAAAAAGTATCCAATCGCTCATCACTACATTATTTCATAAGGAGAGTTCACTGAAGGGTTAAAACAAGAGGACCTAAAGTATGAATAAATATTATACCAAACTCGACACTTACTGAGGCCTGAGGAATAGAACTTCAACATCATAGATGCACCAACAGACCTAAACTGAGGATATGTGTGACATAATTTAAATTTAGCTGATCATTAGGGTTATAACATAGGTCATAGAAACTGGACATAATATAAAGCATGACATGAGTACATGAGTTATGAGCTGTATGACCTGAGTCTGGAGTTTTTGTATTCATAGAATATAATTCATAACTTTGAGTGACTTGAACTTCTTATACTAGGAACTATAAGCGTACATGATTGCTAACTTGCACGAGTATGGGCTATTATCATAGAGCTAACATATAAGACATGCATAGATATCATGATAACTGATGGGTTTTGAGAGTCTGGAATACGATTTCGAGATGATTTCCATGATCATTCTCGCTACGGGAATAGACAAGAGTGTCATTGATAAAGGCTATGATGAATATGTCCAAGTACTGCTGGAACACGTGGTTCATCAAGTCCATAAAAGCTGCTGGGGAATTGGTAAGACCAAATAACATGACTAAGAATTTTTTTCTATTTTTTGTTGAATCTTTTTCATGGCTCAATAAATAATTTGATAAATCCCGATATAACAGTAAAAGCAAGACATGTAGGTGGATCGGCTCATCAAGTTCCCATTGAAATAGGATCCATACAAGGAAAAACATTTCCCATTCCTTGGTTATTAGCAGCATCCCAAAAATATCTGGGTTGAAATATGGCTTTCAAATCAAGTTCTAAATTAGTGGATGCTACCAAAGGGAGGGCGATGCCATATGCAAAAAGAAAGAGACTTATAAAATGGCAGAGGACAATAGAGATTTTTCACATTTTCGTTAATCCATGAACATGATCTATACATCTCGATCAGAAAAGAATCAAGAGAAAAAGAAAGAATCAAAATTGATCGATAGATTTCTCAAAACAAACAAAAAGGAAACGAAAGATGAAACATAAATCATGGAGCAACTAAGCCCTCTCAGGGAATTTCTTAAAGAGGAGCCTCATGTAAATACCATGGAATAGGTTTTGATCCTATTCATGGAGTATCTTTCTTTTTATCATTTTCCAAAAATTTGATAAACTTGGAAGGTATGTAAAAGATAGCTGATGATAGCCTGATCTGAGGTCTATCTTATAAAAGTAACTGGCACCCTGAAGTTGGGAAAACAAGTCATCGATTCTGGGAAGTGGATATTTGTTCTTGATCGTGACTTTATTTAGATGATGATAGTCTATACACATTCTGAGAGAATCATCTTTCTTACGCACGAATAAAACTGGTGTACCCAACGGGGACACACTGGGTCTGCTAAATCCCTTAACTAGGAGATCTTTCAACTGTTCTTTTAATTTTTTGAGTTCTGCGAGAGCCATTCAGTATGGCAGGATAAAGATAGGTTGAGTATCTGAAAGAAGGTCTATTCTGAAGTTGATTTCCCTTTCGGGAGGAACTCTGAGAAGATCTTCGAGAAACACATCTAGGAATTCACATGCTACTGACACTGATTCAAGAGTAGGGGTGTCTAAACTAGAGTCCTAGACTAGAATGAGATGGAAAAAAACATCCCATAGATATGATTTTCCCTGCCCTTAGTAAGAAACAAGATGACCCCTAAGTGCTGAAGTGCTGCCCCTCCACTCTAGGATGGGTTTATTTGGTAATTAAAACTGGACAATTCTATTTCTGCAGTCCACTGAGGCATAGCAAAAATGAAGCTAATCCATACTGAGAATGACATCAAAATTGGTCATCTCTAACTCGACTAAGTCTGCTAAAGTGACTTTCTGAGATACCATAATCGGACAGTTCCTGTATACCCATCAAGCTATGATAGATTTACCCACTGGGGTAGAGACTGAGAAAGTCTCTTCTTGGATTTCAGGACAGACTCCAAAGTCAATAGCTATATAAGGAGTAACAAAGGACAAAAAAGCTCCTCGGTCTAGCAGAGCATAAACATTTAAATGATAAACTTGTATCATACCAGTGACCACATCAGGAGAACTCTCCTGATCCTGTCGGGACTAAAGTGCATAGAGTCTGTTTGGATGCTGCCCACTGGTGGCACTGGGTGCAGCACCCTGCTGATTCAAGCCACCAGACTGAGCTGGGGGATGGTTATACTAACTTTGAGAACCCATCCGAGACACGGTATGACCCTGTGGGCTGGCTTGCCACATTTGAAATATACAACACTGTCAGCTATGTAGATACCCTGGTGGTTTCTGCCACACCTCTCACAAAGGGGATTGGTTTGGCCACTCTTTGTCCTAGATATTCTGGCCCTCTTATTCTTTCTCCCCTTTTTCCTACACCTCACCTCCTTACTCATGAAACATAAGCCATAAACCTAGATAGGATAATGGCCAGCTAATTATTCTGAGCAACTATTGAATAAGTTAGGGCAGTGAAAGCAGCTCAAAGCTTAGTGTGAGAAACATGCTCATTCAAGGGATATTCCTGAATATGCAGAGGGGCTGACTAGTTTTTGTTAGCTTTTTTGAAAGGCATGTTCTAGAAGCTTGAGGAAGAGATGAATTAGATTGAGATTTTAGCTTGAGTCTATGCTCATTGGAACGATATGAATACCGAAGGAAGGGAAACTGTTCCTAAAATACCTCATAGCTTTTTGTCCATAAGTGTGGTGCGCTACACACCCATGAACAAAACTCTACCAAACGTGACTTTCAAACTTCCTAGGACTCTTTTGAATCTTAGTCTCTAATACCAAGTTTGTAACACCCCAAGTCTGTACCCCGGACGCTACACGGTGCTCATAATCCTGAAGGACCACAAGCTAACCCATGATTGGTACCTGGTCCAATAACTGAATTATAGTACTATAATATATGGAAATTTGGCAAAAAACATTCCATAAGGTTCAATACTATAGTAAAACTGAATACAGTATAACAAATACCAAAGATGATACATCTATTTTAAAATACTCTAGTCTAAAAAAGCCTTTAAACTGTCTGAATTATGGAGTTGATGGGACAAGTCCCTAACTAACTCCAAACTACTAAAATAAGATAAAATACTGAAATAATCATTATGTCCTCAAACTAAGAGGACTCACCCCTAACTCTGTCAGCTGAATATCTTAATTGCTAAGTATGATCGAGAGCCCGCACATCTGAACCTATGATATAAAACATCATAATGTAAAGAAAGGTATGCGTCAGTACTTTGAATGTACTGGTATACAAAGTGAGGTAGGCTGAAATGAATGGGTTTATATGCATGAACAACACTAACTAAATGACACGAATATAGCTAAATTAGAGTACATGCATGAATACATAAACTGTACCAGAGATCAGGGTAACACTGAATACTGAATATTAATATTGATTAACTGATAACTGAGTTTACTGATACTGCACTACTGGTAACTAAATGGTTGTATCAAATAGTCCTAATTTTATGGAGCTATGCTAAGTTTCGTAATGAACTGAGTAGCTGTATCTAACAATCCTGAATCTATAGAACTGAACAGAGTTCTATTCTAAGATTGAATTTGAAACTTAGGCTGTGGGAGGTAATCATCTAACTGACATAACCCTTTCTTAATAGATTAGGATCCAACCTTTAACCCCAGTTGGAATAGTGTCAGTACCGTGCCACGAGTAAAGATAAGCTATGAGTTAACCCTCTTTGATAGGAAACTCATTCATCAACCGTCACTTGCAAGAAAACACACATGAGATGTATCAACCCTAATCTGGTAAGAGGACATCTTAACCTACGCTGGCTACATAGTTTTGTAGCACAGGGATTGATTCTAAGGGTCAAACCCTCTGCTGGCAGGAATGCCCCCATCCTTAGGATCGCTTATTGCTGAATCCTACTCCCAGCTGAATAGACGCTGAACTGACTCTTTGATCATACTACGCTTGACTTAACTATTACTGATTATACTATCTAACTGAACTGAACTAAGTTCACTGAGTTCTGTTGACTGACGGAATACTACTGAATTCTATTAACTGACTGAATTTACTAAGGCTTAAATTGAATACTGAACTGGACTGGACTTATACAGAGTCTACTGAGTTTTTCCTGAGTTCTCTAATTGACTGAGAGTACTAATGATCATGATATGACTGATACTATCCTAAAACTGACCATGGCTCTAGGTAATCAGCTAAATTGTCGGGTATTAAATACCCCTAAGACTCGATAGCATAAATTATAAGAAATGGCACAATCTTGAAACATGATAAATAACTACTCGATCATCATTCATTCATTGGGACATTCTGGCAAACACTTGCATGACATGAACTTGAATACATGCTAACAAGATATAATTTTATTATTTAATTCTTATGAATAACTCATCAAATAGTTGGAAGGCATTGTATATGCACATAGTACTTATCAACACATGATCATCACAATTTTAAGGCTTTAACAAGAATTCACATGATACTGCATACATATTAGTTGTTTTTACATAAATCTTACTCTTAATCATGGAATAGAAAACCAATCAACATTATAATCGTGAATACACTTGAATCCAAATCATAAAAAGCATGAAATCAAGCTACTTGATGTTTAAAAGAGTTTCTTGGACTCCAAGTGTGGAAGGAGCCCTTGGATGAACACTTGACATACTTTGGTTTCTAAATTCTTAAAGAAAAATGGTGAAACCTTAAGCCTTGGCTTTGAATTTAAATCACCTAGGGTTCTTGGTCTTGAGCAATTTGAGAGAAAGTAAGTATAGTTTGCTCAATAAGGGCTGAATCTTGTGTTTTAGGGCTGAATAGGGGTAGGGAAAAGATCCTAATACCCTTGAGGATTCAGATTTTTAATTACTAAGAACCAAACTATCGACGCGTTGACTGACGTGTCACATCATTGGCATCAATGTGATGGCCAACGTACCACGTCAAGTATACATCGATTCACTAGAATTTGCCACTGGGAGCCAACAAAAATATTAATCAATGCGATGGATGATGCGCCATATTGAGATTGTGTTGATACAATTTTTGGGTTCCCAGACATGTGTCAAACGAGGTTTGAAAAATTTGAAACTCGTCTAGGAAAACCTACTAAGATTCCTGATCATGAATCAATCTAAAGATCGATACTTTAAGGTCATAAGAGTCATGAAATAGAGTTACCAACTTATGAAGGCCAAAATAATACTAAGTCTGAATACTTAGCTAGAATTTTCTAAGTCTTGGACCCCTTAGCAAGCTTAAACAACTGAGCTAAGCTTAGGATTTTGTAAGGTCTTATAGGTTCTCAGGAAGGTAGGACAGAAGGTCACTCAGGAGCTCAGCCAGGTGGCCAGCGTGGTTAGTTGTATACAACTCCTGTTAGACTTGAGCCAAAGTTTTCAAATGCTAATATTATAGGTATAATTTTGGTGTGTCGTGATTCAACCTTTACTTTATTTAATCCAGGTTCCACTTATTCTTATGTGCCTGCTATTTTGCTTCATGATTAAAGTTATCTTGGGATTTATTATTTATGATGTTATGTGTATCTACTTCCATGGGTGATTCTTTATTAGAGGATTAGGTTTTTATATCACATGTTCTAATTATTAGAGATATTAATACTCATGCTGATCTCATTATATTAGACATGGTGGATTTTGATATAACTCTAGCCAAGGACTAGTTATCCTACTATCATGTAATCATGGATTGTTTTGCTAAGACCGTTACCTTAGACATGCCTGGCATACCCCTAATAATGTGGTTGGGAGCTTTTAGTTGCAAGCCAATGGGGATTATTTCTTATATGTGTGCTAGGAGGCTTATTTCAAGGGGTTGTGAGTTTTATCTCGCTTATATTTATGATGTTAGTATAGAGAGTTTGTCACTTGACTTTGTTCTTATAGTTCCTGAGTTTCCTAATATTTTCCATATCTATCTTCCTGGCCCTCCTCCAGAGTGTAATATTCACTTTGTTATTGATGTTGAGCTAACCACCCAACCTATTTTTATGGCACCTTACTATGTGGCTCCCGTCAAGCTTAATGAGCTAAACACTCAGCTTTAGGATATTATTTGTAAGGGTTTTATTACACTGAGTGTGTTTTCTTAGGGCGTTCCTATGTTGTTTGTAAAGAAGAAAGATAGCTTCATACATATGTGCATTGATTATAAGCAGCTTAATAAGGTAATAGTGAAAAATCATTATCCTATGACACATATTGATGATTTGTTTGACAAACTTCAGGGAGCAATGGTGTTCTCTAAGATTGATTTAAGGTTCAGTTACCATTAGTTGAGAATTCGGGATGAGGATATCCAGAGATAGATTTAAGGAGCTGTTATGGTCATAATGAGTTCTTAGTGATGTCATTTGGGCTAACTAATGCCCCAGCCACATTTATGGAACTGATGAATCGAGTGGACATAAATTATTTAGACTCCTTCATGATTGTGTTTATCGATGACATCCTTGTGTATTAGAGTAGTAGGGAGGAACACACACAATATATAAGGGTTGTGTTCCAGACTTTGTTAGATTATTTGCTTTATTCCAAATTCTTTAAGTGTGAGTTTTGACTGGAGTCGGTGACATTCTTCATAATGTGGTGTCTAAGGATGGGATTATGGTAGACCCAACAAAGAGCTTGGCTATTCGTGATTGGGCCAGGCCTACATCTCTGATCGAGGTTCATAACTTTATTAGCTTGGCAAGTATCATTGATGATTTGTTAAGGTTTTGCTACTTTTTTAGCACCTATGAAAATATTAAATCAGAAAGAAGTTCCCTTTCGATGGTCCAATGGGTGTGAGCTGATCTTTGGGAAGCTCAAAGAGTTTCTTATTTTGGCTACTACTTTAGCTCTTCCTGTTGAGGGTGAGGGATTTATCATGCATTGTGATTCTTTTGGTATTGTTTTGAGTTGTGTATTAATGAAGCAGGTTTGGGTTATTACTTATGCTTTAAGGCAAGTTAAGGTGCATGAGTGCAACTACCCCACTTATGATTTGGAGTTGGCTAAGGTAGTTTTTGCGCTTAAAATTTGGAGGCATTATTTTTATGGTGTGCATTATGAGATTTTCATAGATCATTGCACTCTTCAACATCTTATGAACCAGAAAAAGCTTAATGCTAGGCAGCATAGATGGATGGCATTACTTAAGGATTATGATATCTCTATCTTATATTATCCGGGCAAGGCAAATATAGTAGCAGATGCCTTGAGTCAAAAGACAGTGAGTATGGGTAGCTTGGCTTGTATTTCTATTTCTCTAAGGCCGTTGGCATGAGATATTTAGTCCTTAGCAAGTTGATAGTGTGACTTGATATTTCTGACCCTAAGAGGATTCTTGCTAGTGTTGAGCAAGGTCCTTACTATTTGAGTAGATTCGAGATTGCCAGGTTGAGGATAAGAGACTTTGCTCCATCTATGATTAAGTGTTGAGTGGTGAGTCCAAGAGGGATACTATAGATTCTGAGGGTATCTTGAGATCTTATAGCCATGTTTGTATTCTCGAAGGTTAATGACTTGATTCAGTCAATTATGCAGCAGGCTCACTGCTATAGGTATTCTATTTACCATGGAACAGAAAAGATGTAAAGATATTTGAGACAATATTATTGTTGGAGTGGCATGAAAAGAGATACATTACCTATGTTGTTTGTAGGTGAAGGTCGAGCATTAATGACTGGGTGGTTTGATTTAGAGATTACCCATTCCCAAGTGGAAGTTGGTGTGGATTACCATGGACTTTGTTAGTGTCTTACCTTATACTTCTAATAGTTTTGATGTTATTTGGGTCATTATCGATCGATTAACCAAGTCGACATATTTCATTCCTATTCAAATGCCCTTCAGTGCCAAGAGGTTGGCTCATATTTATGTTAGGGAGATAGTCCATTTGCATGGCGTACATATATCTATCATTTTGGATGAGGGTTCAGTGTTCACTTCTAGCTTTTGGAGAGGTTTTCAGGAGGAGTTGGACACTCAGGTGGATCTTAGTACATCCTTCTATCCTTAGACTGATGTTCAGTTAGAGTATACTATTTAGGTTCTCAAGGATATGCTCGGAGCCTGTGTAACGGATTTTGGAGGTTAGTCGAAGCAACAATTAGCCTTACCAGAGTTTGCATATAATAACAACTACTATTCGAGTATTGAGATGGCACCTTTTGAGGCTTTATTTGGTAGGCGATGTCATTCCCCAATTAGATGGTTTGAGACTTCTGAGACTAGACCATGTGGTACTAAGTTTCGTTAGGAGTTGTTGGATATACTCAGGGTGATACAAGATAGGTTGAGGGTAACTCAGAGTAGGCCAAAGGTTTATGCAGACCATAGACTTTGTGCCTTGAGATTTAAAGTTGGTGATCGAGTATTCCTCCATGTGTCACCCATGAAGGGTGCGATGAGGTTCTGGAGCAAAGGAAATCTCAACCACAGATATATTGGACCCTTTGAGATTCTTTGTATCATTGGTGAGATGGCTTACGACTTAGCCTTTTCCTTAGATTTTGCTGCTATCCATCTAGTTTTCCATGTTTTCATATTGCAGTGATACATTCCTGATTGATCTCATGTTCTTAGATAGGACTTAGTCAAGTTAGATGAGTGGTTAACTTTTATAGAGAAGCATGTGCTCATTTTGGCTAGGGATGTTAAGCGGTTGTGCGCCTGAGAGATTCCTGTAGTTAAGGTTCAGTGGAGGCATCACCCAGTCGAGGAGGATACTTAGGAGATCAAGATTGAGATGCAGACCCAGTTTACTCACCTGTTCAAGGCTTCAGGTATATCCTAATCCTTTACTTTTACGGACAAAATTTCTTTTAGTAGTGGATATTGTAATGACCCTTTAGGTCATTTTTTGTATTTCCACTTATTTTTACCTTTTAGAGCTTTCCTATAGCTGTCCCAAGTCATTTGTATTTTATTAGAAATTACAGTTTAGTTACCGGATAGTTCATTTGGCTTTTAGATCCAATTCTTTATTTTGAAGCCGTTACAGGTTCAAATTGTCTATAGGAAAAAACTTTAGCTAAACGACCTCATGTCCAATTCTAACACATCTAATAGCTGCGAATATAGATTTTAGTCTAGGTGGAATCTTGGTTTGGGTCCCGAGGTACCCAGGCCCCTATGAGATATTGGTTGGAGGTTAAGAAAAATAGAAAATAGGTGTGGGACCCACTTTTTATCAAACTTCAAATGAAAAATTTGACTGTTCCATTTAGTCCAAAACGTTAAATTTGATAAGGTAGCATAGTCCATTTGCGTATACGGGATTATGGATGAATCTCGAGGGATTGGCGAAGAGTTGACAAATTCCAAGTCTCAGATGGTGCTGGTACACTCACATTTGCGAGTCTATAATTGTGTATGTCACCTGCCAAGCACCATAAAGTATCACATAAGTAGTATTTTTAGTTGCATAAGCGACACCCTTTCTAAGAAGGCAATATCATGTATGTGATGCTGATATCATATAAGCAACTTCCTTTGTAGCAGGGCAAGTATCGTGTATGCTATACTGATGCTGCATAAGCGACTTCTGTACCCTTGGGCCAAATATCACGTATGTGATACTCGTGTACCTGGGAAGGATATAAATACCCCCTTTAGCCCATTTTTCACCATTTCGCATCCATCTCCGAGATATTTAAAATATAAAAAGAGGCAAAGTTTGAGGATAACATTTGAGGGAGATTTTGGGGTTTGGATATGGATTGATTATGCAATTCTCCTTCAAATTCATGGTAAGATTTCATTATTTTCATGGTTGATTTCTCCATTTTCATAAAAAATCCCCAAAACTTGGAGACTTGATTTTAGCACCAATATTGCTCAAAATTCACCCATTTTGAGGGTAAATATTCCTTGAGCATAGAGGTACGTTTAAGTAGTTTTGAAAATATGATTCCCATAAGTAGGCCCCACGTGGGATTTTACATAATTTTGGACTTGAAGCACAATAGTGCAATATGGGTATTATTGTTCTTGTTTTGATAAGTAGATTGTGATTTTGATAGCCTAGCACCTTGCAGAAGCTTCTCGAAAGGGGAAATCCATGATTTAGAAAATTCTTCCATTTTTTTAGTGCTAGGTAGGCTAGGTTTTCCTACTCATAGATTTAGCTATCTCATAGAATAATTGTAATATTATGCTAGATGTGGAGGGGGATTTATATTTTAGAAGTGTGAATAAGGATATTTGGGTTAATTAAACCCTTAGGCTACCTTAAAATTCAAGATTTGAAGTAGCTAACATAGTTAGTCATGACTTAGTTAAATAGGGCTTCTCGATTTCTAATTAGAATGGGAATACCTTAATTACTCAAGGTATGTAAAATTTCCTAGTTACTCATGTTAGGGTAGAATTGTTCTTAATTGCTTAAGTTAAGGGAATTGCCCAGTTGTTGTTGTTCTAGGTAGGATTTCCTTAGTTAATCATGTTTTGGGAGGACTTATATCCTAGGGTTAATTATGGCTACTTGACATCTAGGAATGAACTTAGATACCTTAGTCTATCCCGGTGTAGATATTGCCTAAGAGTATCTTCAGGGATTAGAAGTGGACCCTAGGCCAATATTTGGGATAACCTTATAGACTCATTCACGTATGACATACTCATTAGTGTATACTCTTATTAATAGTAGGTTAACATTTGAGATGGTTAATTATAATCATTGAATATGTTAGTTAGGTATGGAAGGATAGGTGCAAATTCTGAGTATTGCTAATGATACAACCCTTATATGTGACTAATGGTATAAATTATAAGTATGATTTATGGTTTATGCATGCAATTATGGGTATTGATTCCAAATATGATTCATAACATGGTTATGCTTAATCCTATAAATATCAGATGATTAAATCTTAATAGCTTATGTAGATATATAATATTTCTCATGGGTATGTTATGGCTTATGTAGATATATAATATGGATTATATAACTATAATGTGGCTTAAAGATATGATATGGTGTTATGTATATATATATATATATATAATATTACTCATGGATGTTATATGTCTCATAATTATGATTCGGCTTATAGATAGAACACTGCCTATAGATGTAAGTAATGGCTTATGGATATAATATGGTTAGTAGAAATGATGTGGCATATAGACACAATTAATGACCTATAGATAATATGGTGGTGTATAGACATGTCTACTAATATGAGTTTAAAAAATGCTTAGTAATATTGCTTATGAATATTAGTATTGATATGGTCTCAAGATATGGCTAATAATATGGCTTATAGACATGATATAAACAAGACCTACAGATATGATTCCTCATTTAGTTTATCATTATGAGTAAAGGGATAGTCTTTAGCTATGATTTATTGGTATAATATACTGAATGTAGCTTATTGAAATGGCTCTCTAATATGGTTCATTGATGCAGTTTCTAATTATTGAGTTTTTCTTCAAGTTTGGATATTATCAATGTATTCATAATATAAGTTTCGGTTCAAGTCTGGCAGAGTTGATAATAATAATGATAATGCTATTGAGTTTTGTTTTGAGTTTGGTATTGGGGAACTATTCATGATGTAATACGGGATGGATGGATTCTTAGTTATGGTATGATGGTTGGTAAACTTTGGTTGTTTGGTAGTTAGTTTCCCTTGATTGTATCCTCTAGACTTATTGGGGCTTGCATTGGATTATTTAATTTTTCACACCTACAGGCTTATGGGTGCCAATCTTATAGTTATAATGGTATGATCCTTATGTTATTATCTCGTACATATTTGCACATTTATGTATAGTGGTGTCAGAGCTTAATTCCAGGTTTTCCTTTTTATCTTCACTTAACTTATGTTATCTTATATGTTATTGTGTTTATATCATGATTTATCTTACTTGGCCAATGATGCATGCTGATTACCCATAGTTTTGGTACTTATAGTACACTTCTGTACCTTTATGGTACAGATCCAAGTACTAGTTTCCGCCACTTATTTACCATTCGTAAACAGTTGATTTTGTATATTGGGTGAGCTCTCAAAGTTAGAGTTACCCTTTTTACTTCTAGTATCTATGTCTAGACTTTTATTTTTGAGCTAGATTGAATTTGTCTATTCAGTACTCATAGTTTCTTTGTAGTAGATCTTATACTGACATTATCGAGTCTTGGGATATTGGTTGGTTTCTATCAATCTATTAGATCTTTATGACTACATTATTGTTATTTGAAGCTTTACTTGTTAAATTTTGGCTTTTAGGCCATTTTCCACAAAGTTATCCCATTGCATCTAGCTTCGGACTATGGTTCAGCTTACCTACTGGTGAGATAGAGTAGGTGCCATTATGAATCGTAAATTGGGTCATGACATGAGTTGAATATGAAAGTCAACACACTCACTCCTTATTCTCCAAACCATTCACAAGTGAGCCTTATCCCTAATTCAAACTCCAAAAAAATTAGAGATAAAAGATTGAGCAGAGTAAGAGTGTGATATGTGACCACTCTAGAGTGAAAAAAGGAGTCTTATAGAGTGATGTCATAGGGTTGTCACAAACTTATACTCTCTCCATCCCAAATTTTTTAATTTGATTTCTCATTTTACTTGTCTTTTTTCATTAATCAAGATAAGACAACTTTTCCCCATTATACCATTAGTAATTGATTACTCCTTGTTACTAGCATTGAATTATAAAATCTTGAAAAATATTTCAAAGACTTTTGTAATCCTATAATCCTAATTATCCATGAAAAAAGCTTGTTGGTATCATCCATCTACTAACTTCATCAATAGTGGAACTAACAGTATGACATAATTAATAGGGGCAAAATGGTAAAGTTATATTACCAATCATTATTTTCTTAATAGTTGTGTCATCTCAATTTGGGATGGAGGGAGTATTAAATTTTGTAACATCTTTTTTCTTTTCTATTTATCTTGATTCTTGTGCTGGTTTCCTCTGAAACAAGCCTAGTGAGGTACCTCAAGCATTGAAGAATCATGTGGTCTAAGAAATCTTCCCAAAGGAGAAAATGTGTTCCAATTTCAAAAGTTAAGGTGAATGTATTTGTTTATATGAGCTACAAGGTAACAAAGCTAAACCTTACACTTCATCAAAAGTAGAAGATCGATGTGTGTCTAGTAGCCAATGCCCAACTGAGTGTAAGTGATGGCTTGTATTATGTGTGATCTTAAAGATCCTTTGTCTTGTGATGATCTTGATGGCACCTTGTTTCATGATGATGATTCCATTATTGTGAATGCTCAAACACTAGTTAATCCTATAGATGATAGGATTGATTCTTCTAGTAAGATTGATTTGAGTCCACCTAGTGTTAGCACATATAACTTGAGTGAAAATGTAGTTTTATGTACTAGAGGTAGTCAAATTCTAGTTGGATATACTGGTGGTAACAATGTGCATGATTTCTTTGATCTTGGTAAAAAAATGACTAGTGTTAATTATTGTATGACAATCTGTTTGTAAATATGATCTACTAATTGAGAAGTTGTGTCATGTGATAAATGAACCTTAATTTAGTGATGTTAATGATATAGTTGTTCATATAGTTAGTCATGTAGGATCTTTAGATAAAGGTGATGATTTCTTAGGTTTTGATTCTATTTCTTATTATAGTCATGAAGATCTTGAGATGGAGTATCAATTTAGGGATAATCTTCGATTCAATGATGACATGACCAATGTAAATGACAAACATAGTGGTGTGTCTTATAATGTTGGAAGTGTAGCCACTCTTGAAAGATACCAATTGTTTTAAAATCCTCCATAGTGTGATGACAAACTTTTTTAAAGGTGGAAATCTCTTCTTAGAAGATAATAGTTTATTTATTGGAAGGTATGGTGTTCTAAAGGAAGGTGACGTATATGCTACAATTATTGCTTCATCTTTATGTGTTCCTATTCTCTGTCAAGGCCTTAATGTGCTTGAATAAACAAGTGAAACTTCTCATAAGAATACATTATATGGAGTTCACTTGTGTGATACCTTTCAATATTATTGGTTTGCATATGATGATACTCATGCCCTTAAGTAGAGTATGTCGTGTGAAGATAAGAGTTCCAATGGGGTATATGAGTGTTTTCTTAACCCATATTTACGGTATCTCTTCCGTTTGACCCCATTAATAAAATAGAATGTAGCACATGTGATGTGTTTCTTGCTTAAGATGATAAGAGAGTTATGACTTGGAAGAGTTCATGGATGTTCAAGACTTTTTTTCACCTTCATAGAGTTAGACAATATGAAGTATCAAATGGGACTCATAAGAGCATGCTTAACATTATGAATAAAGAAAACCCAACTTCTTAGCAGAACCACTTGGGTTGGATTGAATTGATTTCTAATTGATTACTCAACACCTCTAGTAGCATTACTCCATTTCTCAACTCACTTTTCATAGGAAGTTGTCTTGAAACAAAGGGTAATGTGCACCTATATGTCATGATTCTATCTGAAATACCTTGTCTTTTGATCCTAAGAAATTTCCTGAGTTTGAGCTTTCTAATCATCATACGACTCATGCTTACTTATCGTATGATGTGGGTATGGTTTAGGGGTCTTGGTCATATATTACTCTGTGTGGTTTTGGTTGTTTACTATCAAGGTATGACTAGACTCTATTCTAGTCATATGGAGATAGTACGAGAAAACAGAGCCATATATATGTTGCTCAGTGTTTTAAGCCCTTAGTAGGATTTCTGGGGTATAGTTCTAGGATACTAATCATATGTTGTTTTACTAGTTGGTCTATAAAGTCATAGATTGGACAGGATTGGAGTCCAATATTCTATCTAGGGTACGAGTGTTGGGCACCACTCATATGTTGTGTGTACGAGTTGAGGGGGAGGGTTCATACCCGCCTGAGCATATTTTCAGCTTTTAAGCTGAGGGTATTCCAGACATTTCCCACCCCAAAAACCTTAAGACCGCACGTCTTAAAATTCATTGTAGCCTTTCATAACACACTTTGTAAGATCAAACTCTCCTAAAACTCTCTCTAAACTTTCTCAAGAAGATTAGGATAGGGTTTCCTTCAAGTCTTCATCTAGAGGCTTAAGAATCAAGTTCTTTCTGTGAATCTTAATGAATAAGGTATGTGACTCTTCCCTCATTGTTAGTTTATGAAACTCATGGGTTTAAAGCCTTGTATATGATTCATTAATGGTGGTTTTGAAAAGCAATGTTGAGGATTTTGTTGAAAATTATTAAGTATGGTTTACTCTTGGTTTAAATTTCATTTATACAAGTTTTAATGATGGTTTTGCACATGTGGGTGCTCGGTAATTGTGGTTTAACAATGGGTCATGGGTCACCCTAAACTTGATGATTTTTACTTTGGTTTTGGTCTTGGTATTGATATGCCCTCAACATGTTTGTGAAAATGTCTAAGCGAATAAAAAAGTCACATGTTAAATGGTCTTTTGAACTAAGGCATTGGTAAGTGTTTTTTTCAAGGCCTTGTTGGCTAGGTAGGGATTTAAATGGTGACCTTGGTGGTTTAATTGGCTAAATGGGTTTGAGTCCCTACATATTTAATTGATTTATGTATTTACTAGATAATTGGTTTGAGTCCCCAAACTTGGAATTATATTAGTGTCTTTATTAGACAATTGGTTTGAGTTATAAAGTCAAATGATTGATTGGTTGATTGTAATATCATGTTGTGTGCTTACGAGTGGTATTAGTATTACGATACCAACAAAGTGTCTTTGGTAAGTAATTGGCTTAATTGTTGTGTAAGTGCAATGATGGTTTTGAATTGGGCTTTAAAGCGAGATATGTAGCTAGGACACAAAAGTGGAGTCTGAAGGACTAACACCTAAAACTCGCGCAAGCCGGTGCGGGTGTTTTTGTCACCAGGTGGTTCGAGTCCCACAAATGAATATATGAACGGGAGGTTTGAGTCCCCTTTATATATGTATTGGTTCTTGAGTCACCTTGATTATGCCGGGAGGTTCGAGTCCCCCATATACTCATTTATGGTCATGGATATTCTCTAGTTCATGCGGCTACACACTCTGGGGGCCTTCCAGCTAGGGGAGAGCTGGTCCTACATAGCTCATGGGTGCCTTGTTATATGACGATTATGCTACACAACCCAGGTTAATGTTTTTAAAACACATGCTAATCTTGTTCACTATCCCGACATGGTATATATAGATATATATGTATTGCATTTGTTATGTGCATTGGTTGATTGGCTTTGAACTATTGGCATTATATTATCCTTATCCTTGAGTTACATGCTAGAGCTCTAATCGCTAACCGTCTTCAAACATTGTATCCCCACGCAATGCACAGGCTTGTCATACTATCACGCCTCCTACTTAGGGACTTGGATTCGGGGACAGCTTGAGTTGACTTGTAGTGGTAAACTTCAATACTTCAGAAGGGTCCTTTTCTTGCTTGAATTTTCTTATGTCTTAATTAGTTTAGACTTGGGTATTGGTTTTGGCTATGGTTGGGGGCATGTCCTAACAGAATTTCTTATTTTGTTTTAAAGGCTCTGTATGGACAAACTATGGACTTGGGTATGTTATAGAATGGATATGGATTTTGTTATTATTTTGTGGTTGTTGGTTTGGTTTGGACAATTTAGTTGGTTGGGTTGGTCTTGATTTTAAACCTATCCTAAATTCATTTACATTCTAAATGATATCTACCTTGTTATATGTCAAAAATCTTCTAACTTAGGCCATATATTAGCTGGTTGGATTGGGTATCAACATTGATCTCCGGTCTTTGGTGGACTTGAGATGCCCATTACGGCAAGGCCTTAGTTTGGGTCATTTCAAATTGGTAGCAGATCCTAGTTTCATGGTCAGTTTGGTGTCCATAAAGTCGTGTCAAGTAGAGTCTCTTTTATAGGTATGTAGCGTGCCACACTTATAAGAGAGAGACTATGAGATATTTAGGAATGTTTCATTTTCTTTTTGTCTTACTTTGAGCTATAAAGTCAAAGGTCTTGAATCAATCTGATTTTTGTTTGCTCATTTTTCTGATCATGCCTCCAAGAGATTTGATGTCTATGCAAACTTTTGTATCTCGAATGAGGACAATGTTGATGGAGCTTATCCAATATTTGGAGTCAAGACCTAGTCAAGGGTCGCTGCATATGACTATCTTTGTGAGGTTCCACTTGTCCCTACTGATTCTACTCTTGAGGGCGATACTTATACTCAGTTGCCTCAAAGGGAGGTCACTGATGCTGAGTTCTGTCACTCTATTACCATATTGACTTAGTTGGTAGCTTCTCAGTCTGAGCATAGTATTCCTATTACTCCATCTTCTGAGGCCACAACGTTTAGTACAAAGGTTGAGGAGGATCCTCAAAGTTTCATTAATGAAATGGAGAAGATCTTCTGGGTTATGCAAGCTTCAGAGGTTGAAGGTGTTTAGTTTGTTGCCTACCAATTGAAAGATATGGCATACTAATGGTATTAAGAATGGGAACAATCAAGGGAAGTGGATATTGGTTCTTCCTTATGGGAAATTTCTCTAATGCATTTCTGCACCGCTTCTTTCCTCAAGAGTTGAGTACTGACAGCTCCTATGTTGTTCGTGCATAAGAAGGATGGTTCCCTTTGGATGTGCATTGATTACTGATAGCTGAATAAGGTGACTGTACAGAATAAATATCCTCTTCGTAGGATCGATCATTTGTTTCATCAACTTCAAGGTGCGGAATATTTCTTAAGATTAATTTTAGGTCAGGTTATCATTAGCTTAATATTAGGGAAATGGACATCCCCAAGACTGCCTTCAGGACCCGGTTTAGTTATTATGAATTCCTAGTTATATCTTTTGGGTTAACCAATGCTCTGAAAGTGTTTATGGACTTGATGAATCGGGCCTTTCATTAGTTTCTAGATCTATTTATCATTGTCTTCATAGATGATACTCTGTTGTACTCTAAGAGTGAGGCAAATCATGTTGATTACCTCCGTGTTGTGTTGCAGACCTTGAAGGATCAACATTTGTATGCCAAGTTCTCTATGTGTGAGTTTTGGTGGAAGGCTGTGACTTTTCTTGGTTATGTTATCTCTAGTGAAGGGATCATGGTGGATCCACAAAAGGTTGCAGCGGTTAAGAAATTGTCTAGACTCGCGAATCAAATCGTTATTTGGAGCTTCTTGGGTTTAGCCAATTACTATAGGATATTTATGGAAAATTCTTCGACTATAGCTTCCCCGTTGACTAAGTTGACCCATAAGAAGGTGAAGTTCTTGTGGTCGGATGCGTGTGAGTGTAGTTTTGATAAGTTGAAGGATAAGTTGATTTCAACTCAGATTTTGACCTTGCTCAAGGGTACTGATGGCGTCATATTATATTGTGATGCTTCTCGTATTGAGCTTGGTTTTGTGTTGATGCAGCATGGTAGGGTGGTGGCCTATGCTTCTAGACAGTTGAAAGTTCATGACAAGAACTATCCTACTCATGATTTGGAGTTGTAGGCGGTGGTATTTGCATTGAAGATTTGGCATCACTATCTCTATGGGGTTCATGTTGACATCTTTTTTTTATCATACGAGCCTGATGTATGTGTTTGCTTAAAAAGAGTTAAATCTCAGGCAACGGAGGTGGTTTTAGTTGCCGAAGGACTACAATATGAGTCTTTATTACCATCCAAGAAAAGTTAACGTAGTTCCTGATGCTCTCAGTAGGTTATCCGTGGGGAATCTAGCTCATGTGGATGAGGATACGTAGGATTTGGCAAAGGACATTTACTGTTTGGCTAATCTTGGAGTTCATCTCACAGACTCTGAGGATGGTGGTGTATTTGTGCGTCGGTATAGCAGTCGTCGCTTGTTCTTTAAATAAAGGAAAAATAGATGTTGGATTCTGTCTTAATGAAGATTAAGAGAAATATGGGTCAGCAAAAGGTTTTTGACTTTGCGATTAGTGGTGATGGTATCTTCAGGTACAAAGGCAGGTTATGTTTTCCTGACGACAATCGATTGAGGAAAAATATTTTGGCCGAAGCTCATAGATCATATGATGCTATTCATTCTATTTCTACGAAGATGTATTATGATCTTAAGGAGTTCTATTGGTGGAATAATATGAAGTGACATGAGGCTAACAATGTGGCTAAGTGCATGGTGTGTCAACAAGTGAAAGTTGATCACATAAGACCTGGAGGTTTGCATTAAGAGATTGAGTTGCTCGAATGGAAATGGGAGGTACTTAATATGGATTTCGTTACTAGTCTTCCTTGGTATCGGAACTAGTGTGATTCAATTTGGGTCATTGTGGATAGGATGACCAAGTCTTCTTACTTCTTGCTTGTGAGGACTAGTTATTCGGCTGAGGATTATGCTCAGATGTATCTTTCGGAGATTGTGAAGTTGCATGGTGATCCGGTTTCTATCATCTCAAATTTTTTTCATCATATTTTCATCATATGGTACTTCAACCTCATCATATTTTTGGCAATCGTTTAAGAAAGGTCTGTGAACTAAGGTGGCCTTAGTACCACTTTTCATCCGCAGTCGGATGGACAAGCGGAGAGGACCATTCAGACATTGGAAGATATGCTTCGTGCTTGTGTGATTGACTATGGTTGTAGTTGGGTTGACCATTTGCCTCTTATAGAGTTCGCTTATAATAATAGTTATAACTCTAGCATTAGTATGGCTTCTTTTGAGGCATTTTATGGTAGGATATGTCGTTCTCCTATTAGTTGTATGAGATCGGTGAGGGTAAGATGTTTAGCCCTGATATGGTTCACCAAGCCTTGGAAAAAATGAAGGTGATTCATGCTAGATTGAAATCCACTCAAAGTCGCCAAAAGTCCTATGCGAATGTGAGCCATAGGGAGTTGGAGTTTACAGTTGGCGATTGGATATTTTTAAACGTGTCTCCCATGAAGGGAGTAATGCGGTTTTATAAAAAGAGGAAGCTTAGTCCTTTATATATTGGTTTGTACTTGGTTTTGAAGAGAGTTGGTAATGTTGCATATGAGTTAGAGTTGCTTCCTAGTTTGAGCTCCATTCATTTGATTTTCCATGTCTCTATGTTGAGAAAGTGTATAGGCGATCCTTCATCAGTTATTCCTTTAGAAGGGTTGGGTATTTCAAATTCCTTATCTTATGAGGTAGTCTCGGTTGAGATCTTGGATCGTCAAGTTCATCGGTTGTGGAAAAAGGATTTGGCTTTGGTAAAGGTTCTTTGGAGGAACCATAAGGTTGAAGAAGCTACTTGGGAAGCGGAAGAAGACATGAAGTCATTGTATCTGCATTTGTTCCCCATTTTGGATATTTGATAATGATCATATTACACATCAATTTAAGTGCAAAGCGGTTGTTGTCAATATAAACCCAACAATTGTCGGGGTCAAATCCACGAGGAGTAATGTGAGTGGCGATTAACTAAGTTCGAAATTAAAGTTACTTGCTAAATTCAAATATGTTAAACAAATATTTTGGGGGTTTTGAATGTTTTCAAAAGGTTAAGACAATTCAAGGATGATGTGATCTTTCACTCACAAACCCATTTTGGGTGTTTGGGGTTTTAACACACAAATCCCAACTAACTAAATTAATTAATAGTGAAACCCATCAGCAATAAACTAGAATCTACACAAATACATCACAACCCACAGACAATTTCACCCTATTCTAACATAATCCCAAGAGGAAGAACTAGCAACTCCTAAAGATAATAAACAAAAATATACCAAAATTTCCATCAATTTGATTCATGATAAATAAAGAGAATGCAAACCACAATTTCATCTTTAATGGAAATTTGCTAATCTTTCACTTAGGAGTTACTCTAATGTAATCTTAGCTCAAAATTACTAAAACATTTTGCTCCAAGCTCCTAATAGATGAGATAAACATTGAAGATGAAAGATAGAATAAAGATAGCGAAAAATAAACTAAAAACCCTTATTTGAACCCTAATTCCATATTTTCCAAATATTACAAAAATGCTCTTAAAACTTTTCCCCTCTACTGTGATTGCTACCCCTTCACCTCATTTGCGACTCCCGCGATCGCGGTAGTCATATCGCGATCGCCCTCTGATTGACTTGTTGACTATTGTGATCGCGACCTAAGGTTCAGGATCGTGGTAACTGAGGGTTGATTTCTAGTATTTGGCTCTTGTTTTTCACATTTAACCTCTTTTTGACTTGAATTACTTGCTCATCTTCCCTTTTTAACTTTTCCTACACAAATGAGCATTAAGTAAAAGATTAACACAAAATCAATGGAAAAGCATGGTAATTTAGTCTAAAAATATGCTAGAAAATCCTCAAATTGAAGACTTTTCAACACCCCCAAACTTAAACTAATGCTTGTTTTCAAGCAACTAAGAATAATGTAATGAGATCGGGTATTCAACTCAAATCCACCCAAAATAAAGCTATACTAAAGGAAAAAGCTAACAAGGATCTACAAAGACTTTCAAACATGTAATAGCAACAAGTGAACTAAAATTTTTCAATAAGCACATCTATATGAAGCCAGGATGCAAGTTTGTATCACATGAACCTTCCAAATCAAAAAAGCATCTTAAGAGGAGACACAAAATCTTCAAAGATTTTCTCAATCTTTACAATGCAACTTACTTAACCCATTTACCCAAACCAAGGTAATACTTCACCCTCTACCCCAAAGTATCAATTTTGCTCGGAAGAAAGAGTTATATCCACACACAAAAAAGACATTGAAATTTCTAAAGGAGCTCAAATAATGAAAGAATTCACACTCACTCTCACAAAGAAATTTAAGTACAATGAGTAGATCCGTAGTATTTCCCTTTGTGTTTTTGCCACTAATGTAGACTTACCTAGTTTGGAAACACCAAGGTCTTGTGTGTTAAGATGAAGGTTTAAGGAGCATGAAGGATTATACAAGGATCAAGTGACAAAACTACCCCCTTCAATCCAATTCCTCAACCCCCTCTACCCTAAAATTTTCAAACTATCCACCTGATTCTCCTTCACATCATTTCTCATATTTCCCTACCCTTTTTATTAGAATTTTCAAATAAATTCAAAGCCACCATTTTCATTCTTCATTTCTTTGGCTTTTTCAAGGGACTTTCTAACTTTAAGCACTTCTTATCCCCCTTATTTGCCTCTTTTCTCCTCACATTTTATAGGTTAGGTTATACAACTTTACCATGAAGTATGTCTCTTGTCTATTTGAAAACTTTATATACACCTTTCTTGGCTCATCTTAGCACATCACATTAATTCCCCCTAAACTTGGAGTTTGAACCACCTTTACATTATTCTCCCAGCTACACAAACCCCCCAAACATAGGCTTTCACCTACATTTCATTACTTTGAATCATTCGATGCATCAAAGGAGGTTTAAGTGACAAAAGGAAGATTTTAAAAGGGGTTAGGTGTTTTAGCAAGGTTATCATTACTAAAATAAAGAAAAACGGGAAACAAAGGCTCAAAGGGGCTAACTGGGGAACTATGTTAAGTTGAAAATTTAGCTGTGTGACGGGTAAAAAATGGCCTTGGCTCATTCGCCAAACCATGCTTGTCTAGAATTTCACTTTGAACACACTCAGGGAATGTTCTAGACTACACATATGTACAAGAATTATTCAAAAATCTCACACACATGGAATTGTACTCATAGATTAAAAAGTTAATCTCCCAACCAATTTGAGCAATTTGAGCTTATTAAGTTACTCCGAGTCAAGGACTCATCCTTGTAAAGAGAGAGCCAAAAATTGAATTTAATGGCCTCATTCAAAATAAAGCTAAAGAATATCCTTGATCATATTCACAAGGAAAACTATAATTTTTTTGGTTTTTCTTAAAATTATTTCATTTCTTGCCAATAACATTTTGAAAGAATTTTTGAACTTTTGCCTCTTCTTAAACAAAGAAAGAAAAACTCAGGGGAATGCAAGGGAACATTATCATTAAAATTCATGGGATTATTTCCTCACAAATTCACATATCACCCATTTAGACCATAAAACACTCATAACACCAACAAAAACACAAACCACCCCATACCCTTAAGAATGGCGTCATCCAATCTCACATAGGGCAAGACAAGAATTCATGTATCTCTTACAATAACGCAATATTCCTCAACAATTTCAACCAAAGACGACCGGTTATTCCACATTCAAGACTAATTGGACTCAAATCTATGACCCAAAAACAATCACATAACGCTCCAAGAAAGTTCACATTAACCTTTACAAGCATATAAGGCATTTTTCTCTTTTTGATATTTTAACAAACATGTGGTGTGCATGAAAAATAAGAGCTTGAATAGATAGAATAACAACACATATGAACAACCCCAATTCACTAATTCATCACCAAACACACCACTGGTAATCACAATAATCCAAAAAATAATCCACCACTTAATTAAGTAAACAAACCTCAGGTGGGTGTTTCGTCAAACACATGGTGTGCACTAGTGTACAAAAATAAGAATTTAGCAATTTAACATTTGACACAAGGCACACATTAAAAAATACTCATCCCAAAAACCACATTCTACCAAATTAAGCTCAAAGGAATTAAATTTAAACCAAAAAAAATCATGGAATGTGATCATCATTTGTATTTTAAAGATCATACCATGTAAGCTTACTTAAGAGAGGAAAGTGATGAAAAAAAGGCTAATATACTTATCTGGGGTTTCATTATTGAGGTACATATTCCAACTTGTGTTATCACCTACAAACAATCAAAAACAAGCTAAAAATTTAACCAAAAACATTAGAAAACATAAAGAAAATTTCTTGGGGTGCCTTGGTTAAAGTCGCAACACGACATCTTTTGACTATCATTAATGTCTCTACTTAAAATATTTGAATCAGCGGCCCAAATTTATATCAATACATCTTTGAGGTACTTTGGGCAAAGGTGAGTACACAACGAAACATTTTTGATCTCGCCATTTTGAAGACTTGAATCTTTTACACATCTTCACATAAAACTTCCTGATAGGATTATTGGGTATCGATGAGAACATTGAGAAATCACTTGTTACACATCGAATTTTGCATTTTTTTTCCTTCAAGTGAGGGGATTCATTTTGCCATTTTGGAATGACAAACCCTAAAATATAGGGATTTTCCTCCTCATCTCTAAAATTCATCATTTGCTTGGGTGGTTAGACTTTCATTACATCCACCAACCATAACATTGAAAAGTGGTTTGAGTAAGGTCTTCTTCTTAATTTTGGAGTTGCATACTTCTCAATATGATCACCCTAAAATGAACTAGAGCCTTCACAAAGAATTTGTTTGGCCTTTTCTTTCAGCTCTAGTGCTATTTCCTCAATCTTGGCATTATCTCTTATGTTTGGTTTGGTTGGTTAGGAAACCATTGAGGGTTCTTCACTATCAAGATATCCATATTCCATATGGATTGACAAATTTTGTTCTTTAACCTCATTTAGAATAGTAGGTATGTTCACAATTTTTGAGATATTAGGCTCATTGCCATTTTTTCTATCCTTTCAATTTTCTTTTTATATGCCCCCGTGTCTTGATGCATAAGATGAATGTTATCCCCCATTATTTCCACCCAATCCAAGATAAGAAGAAGTAGTGCTTCAACACTAATATATACGGCATGTTGTTCTTTCTTTTTCTCATCATAAGACCTATCAAACTCATAAGAAGAACTAGCATTTGGGTTAGTATAATTAGGGGAAGGGGCATTTGGACAATCACTCCAATGTCCATCTTGACCACCACATAAGGAATAATTATACTCCTTAGAGGATCGAGACGGTGCATACATCACTTTTCAGGGAGCATAGCTACAATCTTGTCAAAAGTAGGGTCCACCATAATATGGACATGGATTATCAAGATACGATTTCCAACCACCAAACTCATATTCATTCAAAGATGTCATAGTAACAAATAAACAAAAATAAAAATTTACCTAACACAAGGAACAAAAGAAAATCACAAACAAATATTTACAAGTTTTAACCAAGCAAGTAAGCTAAAATTCCAAACTAAGTCAATACGCCAAATTTTTTCCAAGTAACGGTGCAATTTTTGATAACGCTCAACTTACATGTCAATTTAAGTTAAAGGCAGTCATTGTCAATATAAACCAAATAAGAGTCGGGGTCGAATCCACGAGGAGTAATGCGAGTGGTAATTAACTAAGTTTGAAATTAAAGTTACTTACTAAATTCAAATATATTATACAAATATGTTGGAAGTTTTTAATGTTTTTAAAAGGGTAAGACAATTCTTGGGCTTCTAAAGGACTAACTCGAGCATAAGAATAATTAGAGAGTAATCAATTAGAAATTGATTATGGGATTATGCATCCCTAGGGGAAAGTTATGTATGGGAACATGATGATTCCGTGCAAGTTCTAATCATTAATGATGTAGAAGGCTAGGTTGAAAGTCCTTGAGGCTAGTTTGTCAACAAAGTCTTAAAGATGTCACTCATTGAACCTTTTGAGTAACAAATGAGTGTGTAATTAAAGCTACCCAACACCTCAATTGGGCATCCTTATTTCAAGGAAGATGCCCAAAACATAGCCTACACTCTATTTACCCTTATTTATAAGATAGTAAAAAGATAGTAAACTACATCCATTACTATCCATAATTGCTTTGTCCCCCATATCCCTCTTTTAAGGATGCGATGGGTTCCAAAAGTTGACCTATATCCCTCTTTCAAGGATGATATGATCTTTTAAGAGTTTGGGGTTTTCACCCACAAACCCATTTTGGGTGTTTGGAATTTTCACACACAAATCCCAACTTATTAAATCAATAAATAGTGAACTCCATCATCAACAAACTAGAATCTACACAAATACATCACAACCGACACAAAATTGCATCCAATTCTAACATAATCCAAAGAGGAAGAACTAGCAACTCATAAATATAATAAACAAAAATATATCAAAATCTCTATCAATTTGATTCATGAAAAATAAAGAGAATAAAAATCACACTTTAAATTCCAATGAATCTTCATTGAAAATTTTCTAATCCTTCACTTAGGAGTTACTCTAATGTAATCTTATCTCTAGATTAGTAAAAAAAATATCTCCAAGCTCCTAAGAGATGAGAGAAAAAGTAAGGATTAAAGATAGGATAAAGATAGTGAAAAATAAGCTAAAAACCCTTATTTGAGTCCCAATTCCATATTTTCCAAATATTACAAAAATGCCATTGAAACTTTTCTACTTTACCACAATCGTTACCTCTTCACAGCATTCGCGACTCCTGTGATCGAGGTAGTTATATTGTGATCGCCCTCTGATTGACTTATTGACTGGCTGTGATTGCAACCCTTAGGCTGCGATCGCGGTAACTGAGGGTCGATTTTTAGGCTTGATTAGTAGTATTTGGCTCTTTTATTTCACATTTAACCTCTTTTTGACTTGAATAACTTGCTCATCTTCCCTTTTCAACTTCTCTTATATAAATAAGCATTAATTAAGAGATTAACACAAAATAAATGGATAATCATGGTAATTTAGGCTTATAAGGTGCTAGAAAATCCTCAAATTAACGACTTACCAGTATTCATACTTAAGGTATGTGTTAATCTTAACATATTTTATTTTCTAACTTTGTTAAAGATAATGGAGATTCCTTAATGTCTTTGTTTTATAACATGGTTAAAGGGGCGTTTGATGGATAATAATGTGTTAACTCATGTTTTTGCTTGCCTTTATCCATCATTCGAGGATGAATGATCCTAGTAGGGGAGAATTAAAACACCTTGGCTTTTAATCTTTAGAAATTTCCTAAATTTGAGCTTTCTGATCATCATATGATTTATGCTTACTTGTCGTATGATATGGGTACAGTTTAGGGGTCTTGATCATATGTTACTCAAAGTGGTTGTTTACTATCCCAGGTACGACTAGACTCCATACAATTCATATGGGGATGATAAAAGATAGGAGAGTTACTCATACGTTGCTCAGTATGTCTAGCCCTTGGTAGGCTTCCTAGGGTACTGTTCTACGGAACTAATCATTTATTGTGAATACTAGTTGGTGTATGAAGTCATATCTTAGAAAGTATTAGAGTCCAACACTTTGTCTAGGGTACGAGTGATGGGTATCACTCATATGTTATGTGTACGAGTTGGGGAGAGTCGTACCATCTTGCACTCACTTTTTAGCTTTTAAGTTGAGGGTATTCTAAACACTTCCACATAAAACCCTTAAGACCCCATGTTTTAAAACACATTGTAGCTTCTCATAACACACTTTGAAAGATCAAAACTCTCCTAAAACTCTCTCTAAACTATCTCAAGAAAATTGGGCTAGGGTTTTCTTTAATATGCATCTAAATGCTCAAGAGTCAAGTTATTTTCGTGAATCTTCATGATTAAGGCATGTGACTCTTCCCTCATTGTTAGTTCATGAAAATCATATATTTAAAACTTTGATTCATTAATGGTGGTTTTGAAAACCAATGTTGAGGGTTTTGTTGCAAATTGTTGTGTATGATTTACTATTGGTTTAAATTATGTTTATAAATGTTTTAATGAGGGTTTTTCACATGTGGGTACTTGGTAATTTTTGTTTAATAATTGGGTCATGGGTAACCCTAAACTTGATGGTTTTTACTTGGTTTGGTCTTGGCAATGGTATGCCGTCAACATGTTTGTGAAAATGTCTAAAAGAATGAAGTAGTCACATGTTAAATAGTATTTTGAACTAAGGCATTGGCCTAATTAATATGAATTGTTGCTAAATGGTTTTGTGAAGTCCTTATTCGCCAGGTAATGATTCCAATGGTAACCTTGGTGATTTAATTGGCTAAGAGGGTTTCAGTCCCTAAACATTAAATTGATTTATGTCTTTACTAGATAATGAGTTAGAGTCCCTAAACTTGGAATTGAATTAGTTTCTTGTTAGACAATGGGTTCGAGTACCAAAGTCAAATGAATGATTGGTTTATTGATAATGGTAAGGGCATGTTTTACACTTGCAAGTAGTGTTGGTATGACTATACCAACAAAGTACCCTTGGTAAATAATTGGCTTAATGTTGTGTATGTGCAATGATGGTTTTAAGTTGGGTTTTAAAGCGAGATGTGTACTCGACCTATGAAAGCGGAGTTTGAAAGACTAATACTTAAAACCGCACTAGCAAGTACGGGTGTCTTTGTCACCGGGTGGTTTGAGTCCCCCAAATGAATACATGAATGGGAGGTTTAAGTCCCCCATATACATGTATTGGTGCTTGAGTCACCTTGATTATGCCGGAAGGTCCGAGTCCCCCATATAAGCATATACGGTTTTGGATACTCTCTAGTTTATGCAACTACATACACTGGGGCCCTTCCAGCTAGGGCAGAGCTTGACCTATATAGCTCGTGGGTGCCTTGTTATATGACAGTTATACTACACAGCCCTAGTCAATGTTTTCAAAGTTCATGCTTATGTTGTTCCCTATCCTGGCATGGTATATATGGATATATATGTATTGGGTTATGTGTATTTGTTGATTAGTTTTGAAATATTTACATTATATTATCCTTATCCTTGAGTTATATGCTAGCGTTCTAACCACTAACCATCTTCGAATGTTGTATCCCCACGCGATGTAAGGACTGGTCATACTATCATATGTCTTACTCAATGACTTAGATTCGGGGAGAGCTTGAGTTGGGTTGAGGTGGTGAGCTTTCATACTTTTGAATGATCCATTTCTTGCTTCAGTTTCTTATGTCATTATTGGTTAAGACTTTGGTATTGTTTTTGGCTATGGTGGGTAGCATGTCTCGACCAGATATTCTAGTTTTATTTTAGAGGCTTTTTATGGACAAACTGTGGACTTGGCTATGTTATAGAGTGGATATAGATTTGGTTATTGTTTTTTGGTTGTTGGTTTGGTTTGGATGGTTGACTTCATTGGGTTAGTCTTTATTATAAACCAATCCCAAAGTCATTTACATTCTAAATAATCTCCATCTTGTTATATGTCGAAAATCTTTCAACTCAGGGTATATATTGGTTGGTTGGATTGGGTATCGACGGTGATCTTTGGTCCTTGTTAGAATTGAGATACCCATTAAGGCAAGGCCCTGGTTTGGGCTGTGACAAGTCGGGAGAAGGAACAAGATTAGCAAGAACTTCTAAAATATTAGGTTGGGTTGTGTAGCATAACTCCCATATAATAAGGTACCCACGGGCTATTTGGGCCCAGCTCTCCCCTAGCTGGAAGGGCCTTTGTATGTAGCCGCACAAACCAGAGAATATCCATAGCTGTATATGACTATATTGGGGACTCAAACCTCCCGAAATAATCAAGGTGAACCAAGAACCAATGCATGTATAAGGGGGACTCGAACCTCCCATTCATATATTCATTCAGGGGACTCGAACCACTTAGTCACAAAGACACCCAAACTGGCTGGTGTAGTTTCTAGTGTTAGTCCTTCAGACTCCACTTTCATGGTCTGGATACACAACCCACTTTAAAGCATAATTTAAAACCATCATTGCATAGACACAACCATTACACCAATTAATTACCAAAGGCACTTCATTGGCATCATCATACCAACACCACTTGCAAGCACACAACATGCTATTACCATTATCAATAAACCAATTGTTCATTTAACTTTGGGCCTCAAACCCATTATCTAACAAAGATACTAATTCAATTCCAAGCTTAGGGACTCGAACCCATTATCTAGTAAAGACATAAATCCATAAATGTTGTCGGACATTGGTCAGCCCAAAAGACATAACTAGGAACTCTTAATGACTATAGTGAGTCCTGAAGGCAGTCTTAGGGATATCTACTTCCCTAATATTAATCTAATGATAACCCAACCTAAGATAAATCTTAGAGAAATACTTCTCTCCTTGAAGCTGATCAAACAAATCATCAATCCTAGGAAGAGGATATTTATTCTTTACGGTCAGCTTATTCAATTATCGGTAATCAATCCACATCCATAGGGAACCATCCTTCTTATGCACAAACAACACAGACGCACCTTAAGGAGAAATACTAGGATGGATAATACCTTTAACTATTCCTTATGCTCCTTCAATTCAGTCTGAGCCATTGTATAAGGAGGGATAGAAATAGGATGAGTGTTCGGAACAAGATCAACATCAAAATTAATTTCCCTATCAGGAGGAACACTAGGAAGATCATCAAGTAAAACCTCAAGAAACTCATTAACCACAGAAACAAATTCTAGAGAAGGACCTTACGAGTTAGAATCTTTAACCCGGGCTAAGTGATACAAACACAATTTAGATATCAAATTTTGGGTTCTAAGATAAGAGATGAACCTTCCCTTTGGCACTAAAGAACCCACTTCCCATACAATGACCGGCTCATTAGGGAATTTAAATATGACCTTATAGGTTTGATAATCTAAAGTACCATAGCACAAATATAACCAATCAATCCCTAATATTATATCAAAGTCAACCATATCTAACTCTATAAAATCCACAAGAGTTTCTCTGCCACTAATAGATACCACATAACCCCTAAGACTCTTTTAGGAATCACAGAGTCACCAACCGAGGTAGATAAAAAAAAAGGATCAGAAATTGACACAGGTCCAAAAACAAAATGCACAACCACAAATGAGGTCATATAAGAAAGAGTGCACCCTGAACCAAATAACAAATACACATCATAGGAGAAATGTTTCAACATACCAATAACTACATCGGGAGATGCCTCATAATCTTGATGAGACATAAGAGCATATAACCGATTCCGACCAGTGTCGGTACCATAAGCAGAAATAGATATAGAAATAGCACTCTTTGGTGCACGAACAGATGAAGAGGCAATACGAACCTTGTTATCCCTAGAATCGAATACAGTACGACAGTCATTCTGTATGTACCAATTTGACCATAATAAAAATATTTGTTCTTCCTTTCCTCACAGAAGCTATTATGCGACTGCCCATAAAATCTACAGAGAGGGTGGGATGAGATGATTGTGCCCTACTATCCTAAGATAAGGTACCCTTGGCCTGAAACCTACCATCATGCTGAGATCGATAATCTTCCAACGACTTAAGGTAAGGAGCACTAGCCGTAGAGAAAGAACTAGAACTTTCTTACTTCTTGTTTGGCTACTTATCACCATATCTACCACCTTGCTTAGAAGGCCTAAATTTCTTCACCCATATCTCACTAAACTTAGCCTGCTTCCTATTTTATTCCTCTACCTGCTACATATACACAACCATCCTGAAGATATCTATGTCCTGGTTCAACAAAGCGGCCTTACTTTCAAGGATCAACTCATAAGACCATCCCAAAGAAAACTTTCTCATCTAATTCGTCATGCTAGAAACCAACTTTGGAGCATAGCTAAACAACTGATGAAATTTCAAGACATACTCTTTGAAAAAAACCCTACCTTGCCTCAAATTTACAGACTCTTCCACTTTTGCCTCCCTCAACTTTTGAGGAAAGAAGCAGTCTAGAAATGCCATAGCGAAATCCTCCCACAAGGCAGAACCAGCATCCTCTCCCCTCAACTATTCTACTCTTTTTACCACTGGTATGCCATATCTTTTAACTGGTAGGCAACAACCTCAACACCTTCAACCTTCGATGTATGTATAACCCAGAATATCTTCTTTATTTCATCAATGAAACTTTGAGGATTCTCCTAAATATTTGTACCAGTATACATATAAGGATGCAACCTGATGAACTGGCTAACCCTTGTGGCCTCAAAAGATGGAGTAACAGGAACACCATACTCAGACTGAGAAACTACCAACTGAGTCAACAAGGTAATAGAGTGATAAAACTCAGTATTAGTAGCCTTCCCTTGAGATGATTGAGAATGAGTATTGCCTTCAGGAGTAGAATCAGTGGGGACAGGTGGAACCCCATAAGGACAATCAGATGCAGCGACCCTTGATCAGGTCTGGACTCCTGAAGTTGGACGAGCTTCGTCTATATTATCCTCAGTTGGGACAATAGAGTTTGCATAAACATCAAATCTTCTTAGAGGTATGATCTGAAATATGAGCAAACAGAAATCAGAAGTACCAACTGAGCATGTTGGTACTTTTGCATATGGAATCACCTTTGATGGGGCTCAATTCTTATTTCCTTTTTCTACTACCTGTTTGTATGAGATTATGTCCATTTTTATATTAGATCCATTTATATAGAGGTAGGGGTTTCTAAGGTTGGTCCATCTGCTTTTATGACTAAATTATATGGATTTTTTTATATATTTAACCCCAATAAACCCTTATGGATGTTTTAACCAATGGTGACACCACCTTCAATATGGCTTTATGGCAAAATAGGGAAATAATTACATCTTAGAACCTTTATGGTTTCTTTTTCCATTATATTTCTCATAGTTGTATCCCTTGTATATTATACAATGGATTGCTCTTATTGAACACAACGGATTCTTGGTTGTATTTCAAATTTGTGCCTCTTTGGCATGATGATATTGGTGTTAATCCTTATTTTAACATACTATGAGTATTTTTTAGTTGATTATCCTTCTTATATTCTTTCAAGGTTAAAATTCAAGGTGAATTTCTTTTTAAAAAGGGAAGGATGATACGAGAGAGTTTAGCTTAGAGAAATTATACGGAGCTTTCTCATATTGATGATAGCTTGGAGCCTGGATGATACTATGAAGAGATAAATACCCAAGGTCATAGGCAATCAAGATTCCATTTGGGAAATCAAGAAGGGCCCTTGTGGGTTATTTCCTAACTGGCCAGTTTTGGGCTATTTTTGTTATAGGCTATTTGTGTAAAGGCAAGAACTATAGATAGTCGCCTTATCCGTTTTCATTACTTAGACTTTGATGAATTTAAAATTAAACTCCTTTGAGAGTGTCGGGTGGAATACCTTAAGTATAGGTATAGTGTTAGTGAGATTAGATGATGAGTGGATTCCCCTTGATTATTTGAGAATTCCTTTACCTTGATTTCATATTGAGTTGCTCATTTGTAGATTTCAATTTGGTTTCTATTCCATTGAATTTAAGTCTCTTTCTTCTTTGGTTTAATTTTTGTTCAAAGAGAATTTATTATTCACTTTTCATCTTTTATTTCTGAAGTATCCTTTAATTTTACTGTTTAATTATGCATTTTCCATATCAATTTTAGTCACTCGATTGAGTTCGTTATCAAGAGGAGTTCTCAAGTTGGATAATAGCTCTTCGGTAAGAACCATGAGTGGATTCGGGATAAAGGTAAAGATCTCACTGATCAACAACCCTCAATCTCTCAGTAGCAATCAAATCTTCCTACTATAACCACTGAATTAGTTGAACAAGTACTAGATGAGAAAACTACTCCACTCTAGGCAAATTTTTTTAATGGTAATCCAATTGCATAAAATGATATGTCACTTACCTATATTCACTAGATATTGTGGATGGGAAAGCTTAGGTTCAATTTGTTGACACCTAATTTTGTCTCTCCATGCTCAAATTAACGTCTTAAGGCTTCCTAATTGTTAAAGGGCATGAAATATAATTTTCATATTTTTTTTATAATTCTTACCAAATTATTGATAATCATCCTTACTTCAGAATTTTATCAATATTTTGGCATATTTTTACTTTTCATAATTTATTAATAATTCTTCTTATATTAGCATTTTTATCAATTCATTATCGTTTTTAATATTTTCATACTCATCTGCACACGACACGACATGACATCACATTTTTTTCAAGTTAATTACATTTTCAATTTTCTTTACATTCTTCTGTAATAACACATCAATACCTATACTTTGCACATTATTTACAGTCTACAAATGCTAAGTCGGATCAATTATTTTTATACAGCATAATAGTTTGGTGTCTTGTCTCATCCTACAATGACCACACAATAATGTTTTGTCACATCCGACAATGACCGCACAATATTATCTTGTCACATTCAAAAATGATGACTCAATAATAGCTTGTCATATCTGCAATGACCACACAATGAACTACCCATTTGGATGATAACTTTGCTTGTTCGTCAAAAGGAAGAAAAATCCTTTGGCCAATACCTTAAGGACCAAAGGATGTTTTATAATTAAAAAATGGGTATACCCTTTTATTCTTTGGATGAAAAAAGGAGTCAATATTTATAAAAAATAGGTGGGCGCGAAAGATAATAAACACACACACATATCTTTAACCACCCATACATATTTTTCTTCTTTCTCCTCTCTATCAAAAACACACAAAAACATAGAAAATATACTTTAACATACACACATTCATGCATATATACACATCCCCATTTCACAAATCTTCCCACTCTCTAAAATATACACACACACCTTTTTCACTATAATCCCACTGTCGACCGCCGGATGATCGACGACCACCAAAATGCCATTGTTGTTCCCTCTTCGATAATACTCAAAATACACCTCTCTAATGAGAATGTAAGCGATCGTTGTTAATATAAAACCCAACTAGGTTAGGGTTGAATCCCACAGGAAATAAGGTGTGAACGTAAGTCGTTTGTGATTTAATCAACTGATAGTTCGATGTTTTAAAAAAAGTGGGTGTTTAGTTTATTAGATTCAGTATTCGTAATCAAGAGTTTATGAAATAAAACCAAAATTATACTCACTAGGGCTTTTGGTACTTGACAAATACTACTAGTGGTTTAAGATTCTCACAGTAGGTAGGACAACAAGTTATCTTTATCGAAGTTACGCTTAAATGTCTCTCGACTTACCTAAGCATTTAATTAACTAATTCTCTCAGACTTAGGGAATTTATATTCACTGCCCATAATTTACCGCAAGTTAACCAACCATGTTACAGCGTTGATTATTAAATAGAGTATTTCCAAGTCCTTGTTGATAATTCACTTCCTACTATATTTGATTTCTTTCTCAAGAAAATCAAAGCAGGTGGAATCTATTATTTGCAACCAACAGACAATAATTAAAACATCAGAATCATCAAGGATTCCTACCACCTTTCGAATCTTGAACACTCAACACCTTATCAAGACCTAAACCTAGATCCCATAATTCATGTTAATGGAATTTAGCCGCTCATGACATAATAATGGAAAAACCTAGATGAATTCATGCTTTGAAAGATAAAATTACCACAAGATAAATAGAAACTAGAGATTCTCAGATTAACTCACAAAGGAAATCCCAAAATAATGAATAGAATCTCTTCCAAGTAATTGCTTTCTCAAGACAAGAAGTTAAAGAGAAAAAAATCAAAGTATATTGCTCAAAACACAAGGTCCAGAACTCCTAAGAAAACCCTAAACAAAGCATTAAATGGTTCACCTTAATTATGGAAACAAAATAATAAAATTCAGAAATTCTTCAGATCAGGTGACGCCATTTGTGATAGCCTAAAGAGAATGTAACCGATCGTTGTCATTAGAAAACCCAGCTAGGTTGGGGTCGAATCCCACAGAGAATATGGTGTGAACCTAAGTCGTTTGCGATTTAATCAACTGATAGTTGGATGTTTCCAAAAAAGGGGGTGTTTAGTTTAACAAGTAATTGTTGGTTACTTTAGATTCAGTGTTCGAAATCAAGAGTTTATGAAAAAAAACCAGAATTATGCTCACTAGGGCATTTGGTACTTGACAGATACTACTAGTGGTTCAAGATTCTCACGGTAGGAAGGAAAATAAGTTATCTTTATCGAAGTTATGCTTAAATGTCTCTCGACCTACCTAAGATTTAATTACCTAATCCTCTCAAACTTAGGGAATTTATATTCATTGCCCAGATTTTACCTCAGGTTAACCAACTATGTTACAACGTTGATTATTAAACGGAGTATTTCTAAGTCCCTGTTGATAATTCACTTCCTACTATATTTGATTTCTTTCTAAAGAAAATCAAAGCAGGTGGAATCTATTATTTGCAACCAACAGACAATAATTAAAACATCAGAATCATCAAGGAGTCCTACGACCTTTCGAATCTTGAACACTCAACACCTTATCCAGACCTAACCCTAGATCTCATAATTCTGGTTAAAGGAATTTCGCTGCTCATGACATAATAATCGAAACAACTAGATGAATTCATGCTTTGAAAGATAAAATTACCACAAGATGAATAGAAACTAGAGATTCTAAGATTAACTCACAAAGGAAATCCCAAAATAATGAATATAATCTCTTCCAAGTAATTGCTTTCTCAAGCCAAGAAGTTAAAGAGAAAAAAATCAAAGTATATTGCTCAAAACTCAAGGTCCAGAACTCCTAAGAAAACCCTCAACAAGGATTTAAATAGTTCACCCTAATTATGGGAACAAAATAATAAAATTTAGAAATTCTTCGGATTAGGTGACACCATTTGTGATATCCTATCAGGAGGCTGACAACTTATCACAAATGTCGTCAAACTTCCTTTATGCTTTTGTTGCTTGCTACCTACCGTTGACGACAAAAAGTGATTCCCTATTATCTCCTCGATGATCGATCACAAAATGACATCAAGTCTCTTCTTCAATTCTCATGTGCTACCTTAGGTTGATGGCATTGTTTACGGCTTATCAGATCCTTGATGACCTATCAAAAAATGTCGTCACAACTTTCAATCTTAGGCTAATTCTCTGTCTATGGATGATGATGAATCTGATAGTTTATCAAAAGGCTGACGACTTATCAAAAATGTCGTCAGCCACACTTTTGCCTCTATCGATTTCTGATTTCAACTCCTTTGCTTCCATTCTTGTTGGTTCTCTATCATATTAGCTTCTACTGCAAAATCAAACATAAACCAATTAAAAATGACAAAAATTACTTAAGACTTCGCAATTACTCTTAGTTAAAAGCCTCAAATGTGTTAGCATTATCTCACACATCAACACTCTCAACTTAAAAAAATTGTTTGTCCTTAAAAAACTCAACACAACTAAGAGAATACAAGGCACATTTGGCAGTCAATCATCCACATTATCTTAAAACACTTTTACCATCTCCTAGGTTAGTTATTTCAAATACAATGAAGAACACCAATTCAATACACAAACATCAGTCTACGACATTAATTCAGCTACATTAACCATGTATATACCAGTATTACACTCTCCAAATAAGTTAGTACTTAGCAATATATCTGGTGTGCCCTCACAGCAAAGAAATCCCCCTCATCATCTCAGTATTTATGTGTAACCATGGGGATAATCAAAATGCTCACTCTCAGAATGAAGTTCCAATCAGTGTATGCCAAGAACCATAAGCTTGCCCTTATTTTCATTACCCCGATCTTTAGATAGGTCAACTAGGATCACTATAGGAATTCTCTTAGGCTTGAAATGTAGTCTAGGGATGGTATAATACTTGATAGTATTTAAAGTGACTAAGCCTCCTTGACATTACACTAGCTTTCTGAGGTTTCACTCGTTAACCTTTTTCGCTCTTCTTTTTTCTTGATCATACTTATTTAGGATGGGTGAAGTATTTTCTCAATTACTTAATCTTTTTCACAATTTTTCTTTTTCTTTCTCATTTCCTTTGCACCCAGCTTTTTATTCTTTTTTATGCTACCTTTATTCATAATCATTCTATATCACGCACCTCTATAATAGCCATCCTCAACTTAGGCCATTTGCCTAAGTCAAGGTGCAAAGTGTCCAAGGAGGACCAAGGCCAAAATAGGTTCATTGTGATCTAAATAGGAAGGTGATAGGTGTCATAAAAAGAAATAGGCTAATAAGGCTTAAAAGGTGATCAAGAGATATAATACGCATAGGGAAGGTCATTTAGGCTAAGGTAAGCTAATATCAAAATGGCCTATGATCCTTTCCTAACCATTATCCTTCAACCTAGGTAAGACTAACCGGGCAAGTTCTGGTTTCAGCACACCAAGGTAACTAAGTAGTTTCTCACAAACACACGGCACACAAGTATATCACAAGCTATGACTCATTCAGTTTATGCCACTATTTAGCAATGATTATTATGTTACTAGAACTAATTCCATACAAAGATGTACGGTGGTCACACTTAAATGCAAATCACTCAGTTTAAAGTAGTCGACCACTTGAAGAGGTGTACAAAAATCACAAAAACAATTCAACTGCCTCAAGTACAAATATTTCTCCAAGTTGACTACAAAATTTTACAACAAATTTACCTTACACCCTCAACTTAAAATCAAAGAAAATCTAAACTTTGGGTTAGAGTATACTTGGAATGGATCAATCTTGAGGGTCATGGGTTGCCTCCCATACATTGCTTGATTTAACATTGCGACACGGCTTAGTTATCTCGATTACTTCAGACTTCATCGAGACAGATAGTAGTGATACTTTTCATCGATTCTTTCAAACCAATGTAAAGCTTGGCTCATTGCCCATTCACCTTAAAGGTGCTGTTGTATTCATTTTCAAGTTCTACTAATCCAAATGAGTAGACTTAACTAAATCTAAACTGGCCTGATCACTTGGATTTAAGCTTACCTGGGAACAGTTTAAGTCTGGAATTGAATAGAAGCACTAAATAACCCTTTTGGAAGTCTCATTTCTCTATCCTCTAATCATGGTACTTTTTTTATCTTTTCTTTATATAGGTCCGCTCGTTCATATGCCCTGAGATGAAATTTATCCATCTCATTCAGTTGTCCCAGTCTTAGCTCTGCTGCCTTCTTTCAGCTCAAATTTATCCTTTTGAGTGCCCATAAGGCCTTGTGCTCCAGCTCTAGTAGTAGCTGGAAAGCTTTTCCATAGACCAATTGAAATGGTGACATACCAATGGGTGTCTTGAAATTAGTCCGATATGCCCACAAGGCATCATCAAGCTTTCGAGACCAATCTTTTTGGCTAGCATTCACTGTTTTTTCTAGGATGGCTTTAATCTCTTGATTTGACACCTCCACCTGCCCACTAGTTTGTTGGTGATATGGAGTGGCTACTTTATGCTGTTTTACCCTATATTTTAGTAAGGATGTTTGGAAAACTTTGTTGCAAAAATGAGATCCTCCATCGCTTATGATAGTGCTTGGTACTCTAAAATGAGAGAAGATATTCTTTTTAAGAAAAGAAACAACTCTCTTTCCTTTATTGTCAGAAAAAACAACACCTTCAACCTATTTTGAGACATAATTGATAGCAACCAAAATGTACTTCATCCCATACGAGCTTACACAAAGGCCCATGAAATCGCTGCCCCATACATCAAACAATTCCATTTTAAGCATCTTAGTCAAAGGCATCTCATGCCTTTTGGAGATTGACCCCTGCCTCTAACATTGGTCATATTTAAGCACAAACTCATGGGCATCCTTGAACAATGTTGGCCAATAGTAACCGTTCTGTAATACCTTCCTAGCAGTTCAATCACCTGCATGGTGACCTCCAACTGAGGAAGCATGACATGCTTCCAATATGCATAATACATCTACTTCCGACACGCATCTCGTTATAATATTATCTGTATATAACCAAAAAAGATACGACTCATCCCAGAAGTAATGTGTTACATCATGCAAGAATTTCTTTCTTTGATGGAAAGAAAGATTTTCTGGGATGACCTCACTCACAACATAATTTGCATAATCAGCATACCAAGGCAATTGTTCCACAACAGCAGCCGAGATCTCCTCATTCGGGAATGCATTAGTTATCTCTGTTTCATTACTAATTACCTGTTCACCTTCCATTCTAGACAAATGATCTGTAACTTGGTTTTCATAACCTTTCCTATCTTTGACCTCAAAGCCAAATTCTTATAGCAGTAGGACCCATCTAATCAGCCTTGGTTTTGTATTCTTCTTCGCCATCAAATACCTCAAAGCTGCATGGTTAGTATGGACCACAACTTTGGTCCCAATGAGATAAGCCCTGAACTTCTCAAAAGCATACACTACCACTATAAGTTCCTGCTCAGTGATGGTGTAATTTTTTTGCGCTTCATTTAGTGCTTTGCTGGCATAATATATCGAATGAAATAGTTTGTCCCTCTTTTTTCCCAATACAGATCCAAGGGAAACAGCGCTTGCATCACACATGATCTCAAACGGTTTTGACCAGTCTGATACAACAATAATAGGGGCCTCAACCAGCTTCTTTTTAAGGCATTCAAATGCCTTCAAGCACTCATCATTAAAGCAAAATTTCACTTCTTTCTCCAAAAGTTTGCAAAGTGGATTTTCAACCTTCGAGAAGTCTTTTATAAATCTCTAATAAGAGCCAGCATGTCCAAGAAAACTATGCACTCCCTTCACTAAAATAGGAGGTGGTAGTTTCTCAAAAATTTCCACCTTTGCTCGATCAACTTTTATCCCTTTTTCTAAAATTTTATTTCGAGAACGATGCCCTCCTTTACCATAAAATGGCATTTTTCCCAATTAAGCACCAAATTGAATTCAACACATCGTTGCAAGGCTATACTCAAGTTTACTAAGTATATCTCAAATGAATCTCCTACCATAGATAAATCATCCATGAATACCTCGATAGTGTCCTCTACTATATCTGGGAAGATAAATATCATACACCATTGAAAAATGGTGGGTGCATTGCATAGCCCAAACGACATTCTTTTAAATGCAAAGGTGCCATATGGACATGTGAATGTCATCTTCTCCTGATCTTCAGGAGCAATACATATTTGGTTATATCCTGAATACCCATCAAAAAAGCAATACCACCTCCTTCCAGCAATCGATCAAGTATTTGGTCCATAGAGGGCATTGGGAAGTGGTTTTTTAGAGTCCATAAATTCAGCTTGCGGTAGTCAATGCAAACTCTCCGCCCAGTCACAGTCCTGAGTGGAATCAGCTCATTCCTTTCATTTGCAATCACAGTTGCGCCCCCTTTTTAGGTCATGCATTAAACTGGACTTACCCATTTGCTATCAAAAATAGGGTAAACCACTCCTGCATCTAACCACTTAATAATCTCTTTCTTAACCATTTCTTGCATTTGTGGTTTAAGAAGGCGCTGATGCTCTATGGTTGGAATACAATCTTCCTCAAGTTGAATCTTATACATGCAGATGCTAGGGGGAATGCTAATAATATCTGTGATGGTCCATCCTATAGCTCTCTTATGCCTTTAAAGTACTAAAATAAGTGTGTTTACCTATTAATCACCCAAATCAACTACAATAATAATAGGTAGTGTGTTTCCGTTTCCCAAAAACACGTACCATAAGTGCCCAGATAGTTATTTCACTTCCAACACCAATGGCTCCTTAATAGATGGCTTGTCTTGTGGTGTTGGTCAATTAGTAATGTCAAGTTCTAGCTTTTTAGGGGCATAAGGATATGAACCCAATCTTGCCAAAGCACAAATAGTCTCTTCATACTCCCCGATGTCTTCACTATCAAAGTTCATCGAAACTACAGCCAAAGGTTTGAAAGAAAGTTGCCCTGCTATTGTCACCTCCTGTTTGTCCTCATAATACACATCAACTACTGATAACAGACTCACTTTTTCATAGTAATTTATTGATTTACACACATCAAACTATACCACTTTATTATTTATCCTAAATAAGAGCTCATTCGCTCTCAAATCAATCAATACACTTTTAATTACAAGGAAAGGTCAACCCAAGATTATGGGCACCTCGAAGCCCACCTTGCAATCCAGAATGACGAATTCTGCAGGGAATATAAAGTTGGATACCTTCACCAACACATCATACAAAATTCCAAAAGGTCATTTTACTAACCTATCTGCCGTCACGAGTTGCATGTTGGTGGGTGTGGGATTTCCCAGTACCAACTTTCTATAAACAGCTAGCGGTATCAAATTAATGCTTGCTCCCAGATCACATAATGCCTTGGAAAATTCCATAGACACAATTGTGCAGGGAATAGTAAATGCGCCTAGGTATAGCTTCTTCTGCACCAAGGTCTTTGTAGAAACAACGCTACAATGATGGAGATTGCCCTCTAATTCGTATCTTACCTCTCTTTTCTTAGTTATAAGGTCCTTCAGGAATTTTGCGTATCCTCACATTTCCTTAAGTACCACAACTAAAGGCACATTTATTGTCAATTTCTTAAGTACAACCATGAATTTGCTGAATTTTGCATCATCAGTTTTTTTCTTCAACCGTTGAGGAAAGGGAGGTGGTGGTCTTGGGATAGTTTTCAGTACTACCTCCTTCTCCTTCTCTTTACTTCTTTTTGGAGCATCATCAGAAATATCAAGCTTTTCAGACTCCACTGGACCACTTTCTTTTAGTTCAACATCAACTACCTCATCAACTGTAAGTTTGCCCATAGAAGGGCCAGATAATATCTTATCACTTCTAGTGGTAATAGCCATGCATGAGCCATCATTCCGTGGATTCTGGACCATATCACTTGGTAACATTTTGATCTTCCTCTGGTTGAATGCTGCGGAGAGTTGGCTCATCTGCTGCTCAAACTATTTGATTGCTGTGGAGTGTGAGTGCACCAACTGATTGATGGATGTCAGATTGGTCTTCATTGTGGTTATACTAGAGTTGTTTGCCTCCACTCCCTTCAATAACTTAGCAATGATCCATTGATATCTTTTCAAAACTTGTTGAAGCAGCCTCATGATTTCCACGAAGAACATATAGCCTGTTCCTATCATTATTATTCCTCTAATTTCCCTGCTCTCTATCTTTATAACCAGGCTTATCATAAAATTTCTGACCTTAATTCCCTTGGCTATTGCCTCGGAAACCCCCCAATTATTAACATAGTTAGCCGCTTCATCTGCATCATCCTTAATCTTATCCTGAGATCCCACAGCTTTTACCTTTTCAATCTTGCTTGATACCAAGTGCTTGGTTAGCAAGTCCATCTGTATTTTAATATGAGCCATGTATTGGTCATGCTCCTCATCTCTTTTGCGTTGTTCTACAGTAATACCCACAGAAGCAGTAAAGCTAGCCACCACAGAGTCTTTGGTATGCCATGCCCGACTCTGTTTAATCATTTTGTACAGCATCTCTGAAGCCTCTGGGAATGTAAGATCAACAAATGAACCATTAGCAACATTGTCTACAATTGGATTTGTAACAGAATTAAGAGCCCTGTACAAAGTCTCCATCAAATGTATGTCCATCATGTTGTGGTTCGAACACTGTGTTAGCTTCTTCTTAAATCTTTCCCAGGTTACATGAAAGGCTTCAGTTGGGAGCTGCCTAAAGTTGCTGATCTCATTCCTGAACTGTACCCTCCTAGAAGGCGGAAAAAACCTTTCTTGGAAATCTTCTTTCAAATTCCTCCAATTGGTTATAGAATCAAGCATCAGCTTATTTAGCCATAAAGTTGCCTCCCCAGACAGAGACAACGAGAACAATCTCAACCGAATAGCATTTTGGCCCACTCCTAGGTTATCAAAAGATTTACAGATGGTGACAAAATTCACTAGATGCAGGTTCGGGTGATCCAGGAAGGCCACCAAACAACCCCTTCAGATTGAGGAGTTGGATCATAGTACTAGTAATGTTGAATTTAGCTCCAAGTGCCAACGGTGGAGGAATGATTGCACCCATTGCACCTGCTCTATCCATTTCATCATCATCATCATTGAGATCATACTGGACCAGCTAGTACTCTTGTCTTTCTCGAAATGGATGGTTCCTATTAACATTACGTCGTACAAGTGCAACTATCTGCTCTGCATGCCTTGGGTTACCAGGATTCAGTAACTTCTCATCTCCAAAATCTTCATCCTCAAGATTTTGATGTTGTACTTGTTGACCAACATTCTGCACATTCACCTGAGCTCTTGCTAAGGCTGCTAATCTATCAACCTCTTGTTATTCTTCTATTCTTTCAATTCGTTGTGGTTCTAGATTAGGTGGTAATAATGGTTCACCAAAACTTCTGGTTCTTGGCATACACTATAAAGATCCTGCAATAAACAAAAACCACAAATAAACGTAAAACTAGGAAACTTAACTAATAGTCAATTTGAATACACAAACTTCAGTTTACAACCGTATTCCTCAGCAATGGCGCCATTTTTGATAATGCTCAAACTACACCTCTCTAATAAGAATATAAGCAATCATTGTCAATATAAAACTCAACTAGGTTGGGGTCGAATCCCACAGGGAATATGGTGTGAACGTAAGTCGTTTGCTATTTAATTAACTGATAGTTGGATGTTTCAAAAAAAGAGGGTGTTTAGTTTAACAAGTAATTGTTGGTTACTTAAGATTCATTGTTCGTAATCAAGAATTTATGAAAGAAAACCAGCATTATGCTTACTAGGGCTTTTGGTATTTGACAGATGCTACTAGTGGTTCAAGATTCTCATTGTAGGTAGTACAACAAGTTATCTTTATCGAAGTTATGCTTAAATGGCTCTCAACCTACCTAAGCATTCACAATCAAAATTTTACCTCAGGTTAACCAACCTTGTTACAGCGCTGATTATTAAATGGAGTATTTCTAAGTCCCTGTTGATAATTCACTTCCTACTATATATGATTTCTTTCTCAAGCAAATCAAAGTAGGTGGTATCTATTGTTTGAAACCAATAGACAATAATTAAAACATCAAAATCATCAAGGAGTCCTGCTATCTTTCGAATCTTGAACACTCAGCACCTTATCAAGACCTAACCCTAGATCCCATAATTCAGGTTAAAGGAATTTAGCCGTTCATGACGTAATAATCAAAACACCTAGATGAATTCATGCTTTGAAAGATAAACTTACCAACAGATGAATAGAAACTAGAGATTCTTAGATTAATTCACAAAGGAAATCCCAAAATAATAAATATAATATCTTCCAAGTAATTGCTTTCTCAAGCCAAGAAGCTAAAGAGAGAAAAAATCAAAGTATATTGCTCAAAACTCAAGGTCTGGAACTCCTAAGAAAACTCTAAACAAGGCTTTAAATAGTTCACCCTAATTATGGAAACAAAATAATAAAATTCAGAAATTTTTTGGATTAGGTGGCGCCTTTGTGATAGCCTATCAAGAGGCTGACGACTTATCACAAATGTCGTCAGCTTTCTTTATACTTTTGGTGCTTTCTCCTACCACTGATGAAAAAAAGTGACGCTCTATCAGCTCCTTGACGACCTATCACAAAATGTCATTAAGTTTTTTCTTCAGTTCTTATATGCTGCCTTAGGTTGATGGCATTCTTGATGGCTTATCAGATCCTTAACGACCTATCACAAAATGTCATCACAACTTTCAATATTAGGCCAATTCTCTGTCTATGGCTGACGATGAATCTGATAGCTTATCACAAGGCTGACGACTTAGCAGAAATGTCGTCAGCCATACTTTTGCCTCTATCTACTTTTGATTTCAACTCCTTTGCTTCCATTCTTGTTGGTTCTCTATCATATTAGCTTCTACTGCAAAATATAACATAAACCAATCAAAAATGACAAAATTTGCTTGAGACTTCACAATTATTCTTAGTTAAAAGCCTCAAATGTGTTAGCATTAGCTCACACACCACTCTTCCTCCTCCGTTTCACTGCTTGCTCACTAAAGGTGATGATCGGAAAGCTTCCAACCACTAAATACACTATGTGCCTCCCCTACTCTCTTTTTTATTTATCGTGCTAAACTAGAGTTAACCACCGGCGAGCGGGCTTTATCCAAATGCACCACCATGCTCCATCACTGGATTTAACCACCGAAATATCGGTGAAAAACACCAAAGTCTAGACGTAGCTCCATGCACCTCCCTTTTCCTCTCATTTCTTCCACTGTTCCCTGGAAAATTGGCCATATCTAGTTGAGTTCCCATTTTTTGGTGTTTCTTCGAAAAACACCGTTGAAGCAACATCACTGTTGCCTTGTCTTGTTTGAATGATGTCGCTAATTTATTTTATTCTTTTGATGTTGTTATGTTAGTCATAGTAATCTAGCTGGAGGTGGATTTTTCGACAAATCTCCATTGAAATCGGCTACCATTTTTGCTCTTTTACAGATATTATATATGTGTTTGTGTACATTTTACTATTTTTGTGTGTTTTCTCCTAATTGTTGAACTATTTTCCTGATTGTTCTCACTATTTTTTGCTCACTGTCAGATTGTTGGGTGCTATAAAATCAATTTTGGACTGATTTTTTTCTTCATTTCTTATTATACTGATAACTAACAAATACTACACTACTTTAGCCAATGACAATATCTCTCCATTGAATTTTCGAGTCCACTCCATAACCAAAGGCTGATTTTCATTTCTCAAGTCTGCTTATTTTATTTCAAAATAAATACATGACCGATGAAGAAATTTTCCATTAATTTTTTAGGCTTCCCCAAATAAAAGACGGACATTACATATACAAATACATAACAAAAATAAAGAAATTCGTGCGATGATGAAATCTTTAGAACATCACGACAACAGAAAGGATTTTATGATTCATATCTTGGCAAGGCAATTTAGGATGGACGATAAATTGAGCAACCATTTTTGTAGCCATGGCGTATCTAAAATATAATCTGAGCCCACTCTTTAACCAAAAAACTCTATTTTTTATGTATATTTGTATACATATATGCATACATAGTTCTTAATTTATTTTGCTTTGTTACTAACGTGTTTGCACAAGTTCTTAGGAATACTTACCGAAAAATGACATTCAAAAGGAGAATTTTATAATTCTATTTTTCCTTATAATTGTACACATTATACATAGTGAAAACTTTACTTTTTGGCATGTCGGGTGGGAATATTCCTTACATACATAACAAACGTTTAGGTAAAATTTTAGGCTCTAATAATTACATAAAAGAATTGAGTTAATTAATTAGTTCACACTTTTACATTATAAATATTATGCAGTCTTTTCTTCTTAAATGAGTTTTACTTTCCTCCATAATTTTAATCAAGTAAAAATATTATTTATAAATACTTTTTCTTTTCATAGCACATCAAATATACTATCCTTTTCATACATTACAAAATATTTTTCTTTTCACATGTATCTTATACATTTTCATGCATATGTTTTATAACAATAAGATTTATTCTTAATATACATACATCTATTAAATTACTTTAAATACTTTTATATTTTAAAAAAACTAATTCTTACCTCCTCCCTATTTGAGAATTTAGTCTAGTTGGGTATCACATTTGTGGATTCTGAAGGGTGCCTAACTCCGTTCCTTTAGAATAATTTGAATCCTTACCTAGAGTCTCAATTGATTTTTTCTGACTAAATAAAAATCACGTGTGTCAATAAATAAAGGTTTTCTTATTTTTTGTAAAAATTAGGTGGTGACTCTATATAAAAAAATTCTATTCTTTTAGAGTCCACAAGTCATGTTTTGTTTAACCTTGGAAAAAAGAGGGCATGACACAATTGAATAAGTAGGAGGTGGATAAATAAAGGGCAAAAGGTAATGCCTCTAGTGGTTTCTATGATAGGAGAAATGCCTTGTTACAATGCTATGCAACAATATATTGCTCATAATTGGAATGTGGTTGGATAAATAGAAATTTACCTTTATGAGAAGGGGTTATATTGTGAAGTTATTTAATCTAGCTGATATACAACTAATATTTCATGTTGGGTCGTATACAATCAGAAATAGGCCAGTTATTTTGAAACCTTGGACACTAAACATTAATTTTAATATTGAATTCCTTGCGGAGGTCCCTCTATCAGATAAGCTCCCTAAACTTTCCATGTCCTTTAGGAGTTGTGACTTTCTTAGTACGACATTTAGTGCTATTGGTGTACCTCTATTTGCCGATGAGTTTACCACTAAATAATCTAGAATCGTATTTTTGAGAATGCTAGTTAAATTAAATGAGACAAAGCCTCTACCTAGTGTGGTTACAATTGTAGATCCAAATTTCAATCGACTTGAGCAAGAAATAACAAAGGATTGGCAACCAAACTTTTGTAGAAATTGTATAAAGATTGGTCATGTGTGTTGACCAACCTACCCATGTGAACCAACCATTTGAATATCCTAGGAGAAGGAAAAGACTAAGAAGATTTATGCAATAAAAGATGCCTCAAGGAACTGTACCAGCTCCTACTAAACTTCAACTACTTGAGAGAACAAAGCAACCCCATGGTACAGCACGTCCAAGTCAGTGTACAAGTTAGTAAAGTTTTCTACTAGCATCAAGAATCTCATGTGTCCAAGTCTAAAGAGATATTACCTACCCCTAACTTGAATAGCAGTGAGTTCCCTACATTGAGCCCTTATCTGACAAAAATATCTTGAGTTGTGTAGACTAGGAAGACTTCATTATTTTCTACCATTCTTAAAGATAGAGGTAGTAGAGGATCCACCTCCATAAGTTGTGGTTAATTTGGAATGTGAGGGGCTTCAACAAATGGTATAAGTAAAAAGAATTGGCAAAGTTCCTTGCTACTTGACATATCAATAGAGACTAGAGTTAAATAGGCCAATGCTAATAAATATTTGGCTAAATTTTCTCCTAGGTGGATGAGTTTTTCAAATTATCATATCTTGTTAATGGTAGAGTATGGATAATCTGGTGTACTAAACACTACTTTATTACTCTAATTAAATTAGAAGACTAAATAATCCATTGTCAAGTAAAGAGTAAAATAGACGGCACTGGATAGGTGCTTACAACTTTTACTTATTTAACACTAATAAGCAAGGGAAAGATTTATGAAGGGAAGTAGAGGTCTCTCTATCTAGCACCATTTCTTGTATGCATTGGGGAAATTTTAACACAATTCTATATCCATAAAACATACTATTCAGAAACACTGTAAATGCTTATGAGATTTAAGATTTCTTCACATGTATCCATACCTTAGGTGTAACACCTCGTATTTGGTCCCTGAAAAATTTCTAAGTTTTAAAATCACTTCCTAGCCTACAACTCTTCTTACAAGTTGTAAGGTGTCTATACAGATCATAGAACCCTAGTTGTAGGGTGACCTGTAAATATTTGCTTTGTTTCTGTCTTGGCTATGAGTGGAGTCTAATGAGTTGTATGCACTATTTAAGAGTCATAGTATGCCTTTCGTAATGAAACCAGTATGATGGGCCAAGTGTCTGCTCAGGGTACGATTAGATCCCTAAGAGTCGTATGGTCTATACAAGAGTCGTAGTATACGACTCATAAGGTAACCAGTGAAGGGTCCTGAGCTACTACCTTGACTACGACTCATGGTAAAGAATCATACTGAATCGTTACGAGTCGTATAGTGACCCGTAGTCACTGTCGATAATTTTTTAGCTTTTTAATTAAGGCACTTTGGACCTTTCCCTTCTTCTTCAATTATGACCCACAACTTAAAAATCCCTTTGGGGTATTATTATTTCTCTGAAAAATTCAAAATAACTTCTTAATCTCTCTCAAATACCCAAGGTCAAGAACACATAGGGTTTCCAAGTTGGTTAATTAGGGCTCTCAAGGGTGATTTTTTTCCATAGTTGTGATACTTTCAGGTATGTCACTCGTCCCCAAATCTTATTTTATGAAAAAACGTGTTTTTAAATGGTTTAATTGTATAGAATTGAATGTTGGTTTTGACATGGGTTGAGGTTTTTGGAATGAATGATTCTTGAATTGTTTCCCCATGGTTTTCATGAGTTGTTCATGCCTTGACTTGATTGTTTTAGAACTAATGGAGTGCATAGGTGTGGGAATTTGAATGGCGGTCGAGGTAATCCCTAATTTGATATTTTGAACTTGTTATTTGGTTTTTAACATTGTATTCCTCAACCCACTTGTGTAAATGGATTTGAATTGTGGAATTATTGTTTGGTTTGACTTACAACATGAATTTAAAAGGCCTTGTTGTCTATGTTTTGATTTAATGAACAAAGGGGGTCGAGGCATTCCCCTAATTTGATTTGATAAATTAAAGAAGGTTGAGGCATTCCTCCAATTTGATTAAATGAAAAAAAGGGATTGAGGGATTCCCCCAAGTTAATGGAATCATTATGGCATGATTATGATCTTGCATGCTCTATGATCTGACGATGCCCATGGTGTGCGTTAATGTATAATTCCTTGGTTAATGAATGGGTTATGTGATACTTGTTTTAATTGAGCTTAATGGGGGGTATATAGCTAATCCGTAAAGGTGTGGGTCTTGGATGACTTATACTGGAAACTCACGTGTGCCGATGTGAGGGTTGGTCTTGATGAATTTGTGCATAATTCACACTATTGATATATTTTGTATCTAGGATTGACATTGGGTCGGGTCAGTCCTTAGTATTACTTGATACCTCCGACTCGGGCGGCTAACACACACTGGGGCCTTTTCTACAGGGGATCTAAACTCATATAGCCCATGGGTGCCTGTTTGCTTTACTATCATGCTAAACCTTGTTCTCCACCCCAACATCTATTACATATATGTATAAATATATGTAAACATGTACCATGAGTTTGAAATTAAAATTTGACTGACATTATTTTACTCTTACCCTGAGTTATATGCTAGTGCTCACCTCACTAACCGTCTTCAGATGATATATCCCCATGCTATGCTGGGTCTGAATGCACTTTTACTTTTACTGCACAGTGATAGGTGATCTATCAGACCCGAGACTACCCCCTGGTCATAACACAGTGCTTAGAACCACAAGTGAGCCCAACCTAACCCATGTACTGACATACTACTTGAGCAACTAATTTAATATAGATATGAATGCTAACTAACTGAGAGGAATAATAATCCTCAAGATATAGGTTGTTTCAATACATAACTGATCAAAGTTTACAATAATGAAATTTGAGTGATAGAAAAAAACTTAAATTACAAATACTGACTCTGAATGACCATCTATGAAGCCTCTACTATACTGGATATAGATACCTAGGATGCAACCCCAACTATCCTGAATCAATACATAAGAATAAAGGAAATAAAATACCGAAACTATAACTGACTCGAGTCCCTTACATAAGAGAACTCATAATCTGGTGGATGAATGCTGAGAACTGTCTGATCCTGGTGTGTGAGCTATATCTGGTACCAACATTATGAAGGAATATAACCACAAAAACATGACTATTGAAAGTTCTTTGGAATGTACTTAGTAGATGAGTCACTCACTAATCATGAAAATACTAAAAACATGCTTTAAACCCGAGGACATCAGCTATTTACTGAAATATGCATTTAAATCATGGCTGTATGTAAAAGCTGTAAAACTTAGTGACATTTCTAAATCATCAGCTAAAAATATTTTTGTAACATAGGAAGCGGAAAAAACATAAGTACCATATGTAAATCTCAAGTTAAAGTATAATAAGATGTAAAACCATACTAAGTATCATGTATAAATACTGAGCATGAATGCATAAATATGTACAACAAATGCAAAACAAAGTAAAGCATGTGATAAAATAATCTGTAAAACTGAATAACTTAATAACTGATAAACTAAACACTTGGTCAAGTAAACCTGAGATGATGTGGTCAAAATACTGAACTGATACTGTAGGAGCTAACATTTAACCAACATGCCCCAATCTTAGCGAATTGGGGTTCAATCTTTATCCCCAATTGGAAGGGTGTTAATACCTTGCCACCGGTACTGAAACTGGCTATGTGGATCCACTAAACTGGTGTCTCGAAGAACTAGGGAATCAGTTCTCTACTGGTGGATGACGCCTAAGATATTGTCAGTCCTTTACTGGAAGGTGGCATCTTATAACCTACGATTGCTACATAGTTCTGGATCATAGGGACTTCTACTAAAGGTCTCTATCCTCTATTGGTAGGTGAGTCTTTATCCCTAGGTTCTCTTGGTGATGATTCCTACTTCCAACTAAATTGACACATAAGCATAAACTAGTGCATGCATTGATGACTAATATGCTCAAATATGGTATTCTGAAAATAATAGTGCATGCATAATCTGAAGTAATCATAAACATGTTAACTGATGTATTTATCATAATATAATACTGGTGAGTTCTTAATATGAGATGTCATAAAATTCATGGTACAAATATGGTATCAATAACTTGAAATTTTGAAAACTGTATCACGCAAGATCAACTAGGTATTGGGTGTTCATAACCCACCAACATGGAAAATAACATAATAACTGCAATAATTTTAAAGTAGTGACATAATCAAAATTTTATGATTTAAACTCAAAAACCCAACAGTTTCATCAATATAACAAGTTATCATGATTAGGTTACAGAAGAATACTTGAAATTTTAAGAAAATACTTGTTCATGGTTGAATTGAAGAATTACATGGAGGAATCATGGATTTATACTTTTCATGGACCTTAGTTATAGAATTCATACAATTCATGAATAAAAATCATAATTTCAGGCATGATGATGAAAGGAGATCCTCATTGGATACCCATATACCTTAATGTAGAAACCTTGGATAAATTTCTTAGGATTGAACTTGAACTTAAAGAACCCTAGTTAGCTTTGGGGAGAAAGGAATAGCCTATTTTTTATCTGTGATGAATAATTTTTGAGTTATGATAGATTAGGGAAATATTTAATCTTGATAACTATAGTTTTGAGGGTGAAACGACGTAGATTTGGGGTTAAAATAGTGGAAAACACCAAAAAAACCCTTAGGAATTGTCTTGAGAATGTCTGGAAGCAGTCCCGACGAGTTTGGCCACGAGTCTAGCTTGACTCATCATCAGGAACCTAGATTTAGACTCCTACTACCATGAATATGAATCCTACTCACAACTCGTAGGGTCTGACTATGAGTCATCATCAGGAGTCATAGTCCTGACAGTTTTGACAGTGCTTCAGTAATCTGGTCATAACTTTTCACCCCAATATCGGATTATGGCAAAATTTGTACCATTGGAAAGACAATTCAATTATATATATGTTGGTGGGTATTGATATCAAAATTTCTCAGTATACCAAAATTTATGATCGTTTGAATATGACTTTAGTTATATACTTCACAAGAATTTAATCGCTAAGGGATGTTTCGTCTTGCCTATGAGCTAGTAGCTATTTGGGTTCTTAATATATATCTGTCACTTGTAAAACTACCAAAAAATGAGGCTTGGTTCTTGTATCCTATAGTGATCTGGCTACACGTCTTCATAATGACTCGTAATGTCTGGATACGAGTTGTATGCTAGACTCGTAACCACTGGGTTGAATTTTTTAGATTACATACTGTTGTGACTTGGAATCATTCCATAGGACTTGTAGCCAGTAATTATGTATCGTAGTGAGGAGTCATTGTTACTTGGATGCTATTGAGAGATCTAGTGGTGTGACTATGACTTACTCATGATGACTTGTCATGAGTGGTTATGACTCGTTACCTTGAGCCGTAGTCATAATAGTGAATTCGGCCATTAAGGAAAATCTTCTCTAACTTCTTTCCACAACATCAAATTAAAATGAGGCTTGAAACATTGGAAAGCTAACTTTGTGGAAATTCTTTTAAGAGGTCTAGAGCTTGAAAAATTTGGGGTATTACAATATCTCCCTCTTAGGTTCATTTTTCCTCGAATGAAGACTGACTTAGCTGAAAGAATAGAGATAAAAAGTTGTAATCCCTGACATAAAATTCTAGGAGTTGAATATAGACATGATTACTAAATTTCTAACTAACTTTAAGTATCTTAAAAATTTTGAGAACTCACTTGTACTGTCTTGCTGAATATGAAGGTGGGTAACCAAAGTGATATTGATTTCTAAATCTAGGTATCTGTTATGATTAAGACAGATTTAGATTAGGAGTAGGGATTCAACTAAATTCCCAATTTCCATGAATGTGAATAAATTACCTAATGAAATAGACATATTCATGAATTCTCAGATAGTAAGACTAGATGAAAAGATGGAAAACTATAGGAGCTTATCTATCTTATTTCTAAACTAAATTGATGGTTATACGGACTATCTCATGCTGAAAGTTTATAACTCAACTGAAATATCCCTTACATAAATGGATATTTAGAGATGTAAGGTGATATTTAATGACATAAAATTTCTAAGAGTCACTAGACTAAAGGAATATTTGTTACCTTCAACACTCTTTGTTCAAAGTCCTAATAACATTAGGGAGCAAGGAATTTTTGGCATGATTTGAGTGAGATATATGAATAAGGAATCACAATATGGCTACAGCTCTATAACATAGAATATAGTCATATAAAGCATAAGCTACGATAGAATTACTATGCCTTAGGCAATGCAACTTCTAACTTTCAAGCTTAGCCACACTTCTTAAATACTCCCAACTACACTTTTCCTCCTAAATACTACACTTAATTTTATGCCATGTATAATCTTCACATGGGTATTGATAACTCCTTCTACCAAAGTATGAGTTGAACTAAATTCTCTCACAATGTTCAAGCCTAACTAGAAGTCACAATGTACTACACATAACACTATAATACTAGTATAAACCATGAATTTAATATCCTATGTGTTTTCAGAGTTCTCATCTCAAGAATATTATTATTCCTTACTAATCCAACATCTAACTTCAACCTCTTACTAGAAATTCATTAGCGTACAATGCATTTATCCAAACATGACATTCAAGCATATCATTATAACAACATGTGAACTTCTAGGCAACCAACTCGCCAAGGAATTTTCCCCATATTCTCTAATACCTCTCTTAATAACAACTTTCTTGCATTATTACCAAGAAGACACCCCTAGAATTCTCAACTAGCTATGGCATATACCTAAAGCTTTGCCTCAATCTTCCTTTACACTTATAGCCATAGACAAAACAAGCATACAACAATCTTTCCTTAATAAGAAACATTTAATCTCTCCCATCTAAACCATTGCTCATAAATTTTCATCACCACTATCTTTACATAAAGAGAGGTCACTAAAAGCTTAGAACATGAGGACCTGAAGCATGAAAATATACTATACATAACTTTGACACTTAACTGAGGAATAGCGTATCAACATAAAAGATTCATCAAAGAGATCTAAACTAAGAACATACATGACATAATGCGAATCTTCACTAATTATTAAGGATGTAGCATCAGTTATGGGAATTGAGCATACTGTAAAACAAGAGTATATGAGTCATGAGCTGCATAACCTAAGTTTTGGGGATCATAAATTCATGGAATATGATTTGTAATACTGAGTGAACTAGAACTCCTTATACTAAAAACTAGGAGCGTACATGATTTTCTATTCAAAGTGCATGAATATGGGATATGATCATAGGGATAACTTATAGGGAATGAGTAGATGTCGTGATGACGGAAGTACCAAAGTTTGTACCAATATAAAAATGGGTTAGATATCTTCCTCCCCTAGTGTTGTTCCATAACACATTGTCTTTACTACTATAATCTGAGAGCCACGCTTAGATGTAGTTCTTTCATCTCCCCCTTAGATTTAAGCCACAGTTATAAGTCTTTGGACCCCTTTAATAAAGTCTAAACTAACTACAATCACTCTACTATAAACTTCAGGATATAACTATACACATAAGTACTAAACTCCTCCTTAAAGACCAAGCCATAACTCTTTACTCTCACGGTCTACACATGGATGATCAACTTCACCTAAATAAATTATATTTAAACAATACTAACTTCATTATTGGATAGTCCCTTAATATATACCATCCTTAACTTTCTCTAGCTTTAGCAATCATCATCATATACTTACACCCTCCTCGACAACATACTTGCCTCTCTAAACACATGATCTACCTTATTTTCTTCATAGCCTACAAATACCATATCCATAAACTTATATTTTTTCCTAAACTATAAGAATTACCATTACACCAAATATCCCAATATCAACATCCTATTACCCATAACTTAGCTGATAAAACATCATATACTACATAATTAGACTCATTTACACTTAGCAACTTATGGGTACCATCTAAGGACACATACTTTAAAAGCTTAGAAATAATACAATCCCATGTCACCTTAGGTACACCTCTAGATCATACCTATGCCATCATACTTAATTTCAAAACAATAAACTTAAATTCTTTCATACACTGCTCCAAGCCTACTGACTCACCTTTCATACAACTATCCCTATAGATATATATGCTACTAAATCTCAACAAACACTATCCCCACTTTAATATTGTTAAACTTTTAGATTCATGCTTTTAACTCTAGGTCATATGCTATCATAGGATTTTGAGAAGGGATCTGAGAAAATATCTGACTATGGATTATTACCCTATTTTCATGAGCATAAATAAAATCTTTCAAACTTTAGAACATAAAGGCACTGATGGGATCCTTTTGAGACTGAATACAATCTCATAACTATCTATGGGGACTGCCTGAGAAAATTCTATAAGTAGGAATTTTAAGCTTGATTATTTTTTATTACCCCAAGAATAAGGAAAAGTTGGCATGAATGGAGAAATATGATAATCTTTATAAGTTTTTTAAGAACATGTCTACAACATGATCTGAGATATGAAAGAAGGGAAACATTTCTTAAATACCCTGTAGAATGTCAAAAAAAAGTACAAAAATCTTTGTACCATTCTGCAAGATCTACTAGAGATGTATTCATAGATACCCTAGAAAACTTGAACCTTGTGCTCTGCTACCAAGTTTTTCATGACCCAAGTTTGTCACAACCCGACACTACCCTTAGTCATAACATGATACTTAGAACCACAAGTGATGCCAAGCTAACCCATGTACTGGCGTACCACTTAAGAAACTAATTTAATATAGATATTAACACTAAATAATTAGCAGAAGCATAATCATCATGAGATAAGTTGTTTCAATACATAACTGATCAAAGTTTACAACACTGAAATCAGAGAGAGAAAAAAACTTAAATTACAAATATTGACTCTAACTGGCCATCTATGAAGCCTCTACTATACTGACTATAGATAGCTAGGATGCGACCCCCAACTATCCTCAATCAATACATAAGAATAATGGAAATAAAATACAACAATTACAACTGAATTGAGTCCCCAAAATAAGAGAACTCATAATGTACTTGCTGAATTTTAAGAACTATCTGACCCTGATATGTGGGCTATATATGGTATCTACATTACAAAGAAATATATCCACAAACGCATATACGTGGTTAGTACTTTGGAATATACTGAGTATGTGAATCATGAACTAATCATGTAAATACTTAAAACATACTGTAAAGCTAAGGATATAAGCTATTTATTGAAATATGCTTTTAAATCTTGGCTATACGTAAAAGTTATAAGAAATAGTTACATTTCTAAATCATGAGCTGAATAGATTTTTGTAAGATGAGAAGTAGTAGAAACATGAGTACCATATGTAAATCTCAAGTTAAAGTTGAATAGGCTGTAAAATCACACTGAGGATCATGTATGAATACTGAGCATGAATGCATAAATACGTAAAACAAATGTAAGACCAAGTAAAGCATGTGTTAAAATAATCAGTAAAACTAAATAACTAACAAACTGAACACTTGGTCATGGAAACCTGAGTTGATGTGGTATGAATACTAATCTAAGACTGTGGGAGCTAACATTTAACTGTCATGCCCTAATCTGAGCTAATCAGGGTCTAACCTGTAACCCCAATTTGAAGGGTGTTAATATCTTGTCACGGGTACAGACACTAGCTATGTGGATCTACTAAGCTGGTGTCCCGAAGGACTAGGGTTTTATTTCTCTACTGGTGGGTGACCCTTAAGAGTGTGTCAGTCCTCTACTGGTGGGTGACATTTCTTAACCTATGCTGGCTACATAGTTCTGGAACTTAGGGACTTTTACTAAAGGTCTGAGTCATCTACTAGCGGGTGGGTCTTCATCCCTAGGTTCGATCGGTGCTAAGTCCTACTCCCAACTGAACGGACATAGAAGCATAAACTAGTTCATGCACTAATGACTAATATGCTCAAATGTTGTATTTGAAAATAACAGTGCATGCATAATCTGAAATAATCATAAATATGTTAACGGATGTATTTAGGATGATATAATACTAGTGAGTTCTTATTCTGAAAATGTCAGAAATTTTATGGTACAAACATGGTATGAATAACTTGAAATCTTGAAAATTTTATCATGCAACATCAACTAGGTATTGGGTATTCATAACCCACCAGTATGGAAAATAACAAAATTGAATACAATGATTTCAAAGTAATGACATGTTAGGAATTTCATGACTTAAACTCAAAAATCCAAAATTTTCATCAATATAACAAGTTATCATGATTAGGGTATGGAAGAATACTTGAAATTAGAAGGAAACACTTGTTCATGATTGAATTCAAGAATTGCATGGAGGAATCATGGAATTTATACTTTTCCTGGAACCCTAGTTTATGGAATTAATAAAATTCATGAATAAAAATCATAATTTTGAGCATAAGGATAAAAGGATATCCTCATTGAATACCTACATACCTGAATATAGAAGCCTTAGACAAATTTCCTGGGATTGAACTTGAACTTGAAGAACCCTAGTTGGCTTTAGGGAGAAAGGAATTACCTCTTTTTGCTCTTAATGAATGATTTCTGAGTTATGATAGTCTAGGGTAATATTTATGCTTGATAAATATTGTTTGGAGGGTGAAACAACATAGTTTTGAGGTTAAAAGAGTGGAAAAGGACCAAAAAGCCTCTTAGGAAGCGTTTGTAAAACATCTAGAAGCAGTCCCGATGAGTTTGGCCATGACTCGTAGGTTCTGGCCATGAGTCATACAAATATTTTGAACCCTACTCCCACAAACCCTCCTCCTCCTGACAACTCATAGTATTTGACTACGAGTCGTCGTTAGTAGTCAAAGTCCTGGCAACTTTGACAGTGCTTCAGTAATTTATCCATAACTTTTCACCCTGATATCGGATTAAGAAAAAACTAGTATCATTGGAATCTAACTAAATTATAAATCTATTGGTGGGTCTTAAGCTAAGAAATTCTTAATATACCAAAGTATATGCTTGTTTGAATCTGGCTTTAGATATATACTTCACAGGAATTGCTCATTTGAGACTAAATTTAGTTATACACTTCACAGTAATTTAATCGGTAAAGGATATGTCAACTTACCTATAAGCTAGTAGATATTTGGGGTCTTAATATATGTCTAATTCACTTGTAAAATTACCAAAACATGAGGATTGATTCTTAGATCCTTTAATGGTCAGGCTACTAGTCTTTATAACAACTCATAATGTTAGGATACGAGTCGTATGCTGGATTTGTAACCACTGGGTTGATTTTATTTAGATAACAAACTATTATTACTATGAATCATTCCATACAACTCGTAGCCACTAATTATGGGTCATAGTGAGGATTTGTAGTTACTTGTCTACAACTGAGGATCCACTTAAGTAACTAGGACTTACGTATGATAACTCATCACGAGTGGTTACAATCCGTTTCCTTGAGTCATAGTCATAATAGTAAATTAGGCCATTATGGGTGATCTTCTGTTACTTCTTGCCATAATATCATATTAAGACAAGGCTTAAAGCATTGTATATCTAACTTTGTGGCCTATATTTAAGAGGTTTAGAGCTTCAAAAATTTTAGTAATTACTTGATATCAGAGCCGATCATTATGGTGAAGTGGTGATCTTACATTCTCTAGAAAACATGATCATTCCATTGGGTTTTCCTTCCATAAATTAGAATTGAATACTTTACCTTTATGTTGTCATTGTCATTGTTATGGTTGGGGGCATGTCTCGACGTAGGTTATTTTCTGGTATAGAGGCTTTCTGGATATTTCTATGGATTAGGTATTGATATTGACACTCTTAGATGTCCTTGAACTGATTACTATCTATCTTGTTATATGTTTGGAATTCAGCCACTATTAGATGTGTTATGTTCTATTTGGCTAGGCAAAAGGGGTAGCCTCCAGTCCTCGGTGGACACGAGATAACCATCACAGCTAGTCCCTTGTTTGGGTCATGAAAAATTTAGTATCACAACCTAGGTTTGGTGTCATTGGGTGTCCACAAAGCCATGTTAAGTAGAGTCTCTTTTATAGGTGTATAGTGTACCACATTTATGAGGGAGAGTCTATGAGACATTTAGGAATGTTTTCCTTTGTTGTGTTCTACTTTTGGGCTATATAGTTTAAGGTATTAAAAGTCCTCTAATCTTTGTTTATTAGCATTTCAAACCATGGCTCCTTCAATATTTGATGCTCGTGAAACTTCTTCTATCCCACCTGAGGATAATATGGATAGAGCTCATCCAACTTATGGAGTTTAGATTCGGTCTAGGGATCCAAATCCTAATTGTACTACCCCACATGGAGTTTCACCGCTCCCTATTAGTCCTCCATGGACTGATGATGATCATGACCCACCGCCCTAAGGAGATATTTCTAATGTTGAGTTTCATTGATTTATTCATCTACTGACCCAGTTGGTGACATCTCAGTCATGTCAGTCGAGTTTTGTTGGTACTATTATAAGTTCTTTTAATGTTACTCAAGTCGGTAGTTTATTAGGCACAACCATTCAAACTTTACTGGCTCTATGGTTGAGGAGGATCCTCGAGGATTCATAGATGAGATAGGGAGAATTTTTTGAGTTATGCATTCTTCTAACTCCAAGGGTGTGGAATTTGTCGTATATCAATTGAAGGATGTGGCACACAATGGTATGAGAAGTGGGACTAGTCTAGGGTTGATGATGCAGACTTGGAACTATGTGATGAGTTTTTAGATAACTTTCTGGACCATTTCTTTCCTTGGCCAAAGCTAAGAAGTTTTTGAATTTGAAATAGGGTATAATGACTGTGAAAGAGTATGCCCTAAAATTTCATTTGTTGTCCCATTATGCTCCTAAGCTAGTGTCTAGCATGAGGCTTAGGTTGAGGAAGTTTGCTTTGGGTTTGTCTCGGGACTTGGTGCTAGAGTGTAAGGCCGCCTTATTGAATAGTGATATGGATATCTTTAGGTTTGTGGTGTATATACAACAAGTTGAAGATGAAAAGATGAGACAAGCCAAAATAGGGAAAAAGTAAAACAAGAGGTCCAGGTATTCTAAGTAGGGTAGAAGCCAGCAGAATAGTGGTAGAGATGGCTGGCAATGGTCTAAGAAAAAGTAGGGAAACTTTGATTGATATTGTACGGGTAGTTCTCCATATCCTAAGTTGTTCGGTGATCTCCACTTTTAGGGAAACAATGGGATTAAGTCATAAGGTGCCTAATCTTAGGTCAGTGGGGCCCAGTCAGCTCTGTCATATCTTCTTTATAGATTTTTTTGGTTTGTTGCATTGTGGTTTTTGTGATGATGGAAAAAATAAGTATTTTAGATATGGCCAACTTGGCCTTATTAAGAGGAATTATCCCTCCAGCGATGTTGCTATTGGGGTTAATAAAGTCCTGATTGCTGATTTTTTAGCTCCTGCACCAAGGGGTGCCACTTCGAGCTCCGATACTATTCAAAATTGTTTTTATGCTCCTTCCACCAATCAGGATCCTGAGGCATCTCTTAATGTTGTTACTGGTATGCTAAATCTTTTCTCTCGTGATGTATATTATCTGCTATATCCCGAGTGTCTACCCTTTTTATGTGACCCGTATGTGGCTATTCATATTGAATTTGGTCTTGAATGTATTCCTAATCCTTTTTCTGAGTCTACCCCAGTAGGTGACTCTATTCTGGATAGGAGAGTTTATAGGGTTTGCGTTGTAACTACCTCTGATTGAGAGACGTTGGTGGATTTGATAGAGTTGGAGATGTTAGATTTTTATGTTATCTTGGGGATGGACTGGCTCCATTCATGATAGGCATCTCTTGATTGTAGGACTCGAAGGATCACTTCCAATTTTCAATAATCTGGTGATTGAGTGGGAAGGTAGTTCCCTAGTGCTTAAAAAATGATTCATTTCATATCTTAGAGCTTGAAAAGTAAATTCCAAGGGGTGTTTGAGTCACCTGATTTGGGTTAAAGATTCTAATTCTGAGGTCCCTCCTTATCATCTCACCTTATAATATGTGAGTTTTCCAAAGTGTTTTCTGATGATCTTCCCGGTGTCCCTCCCGATAGGGAAATTTATTTTGGATCGATCATCTTCCAAACACTTGTTCTATCTCTATCCCTCCTTATAGAATAGCTCTAGTTGAGTTGAAAGAACTCAAGGAGAAATTGAAAGATCATCTTGATGAGGGTTTTATTTCACCTAGTGTTTCCCCATGGGGTGCTATGGTACTCTTTGTGCATAAGAAGGATAGGTCCCTTAGAATACGAATAGTGAAACACCCAAGAATGTGACCTTGCAAAAGTTTTTGGTTGATTAGTGATGATCATGATATGTGTTGTGTTTTAACCTTGTAGTATGTTGTTTCTAACTTGTACAAAGATTTATTTGGTGTATTTTTAGGTTTTAACTTGTATATTTACTTTCCTATCAAAGTGAAAGAGATTTGAAGAACCTAGACCTTGGAACCATTGAGAAAATATCAACTTTTGATGCCTCTAGAGTGGATACCGTTGGGGGTACTTGCGTAGTACCCTAGGTCACTAATCGTACCCACCCTGTCTTCCCTTTTTGTATACTAAGTATTATATTAAGCTAACATACTGTCCTCAAAGTTACAAGGTCATTCCTTGGTCATAACCAAGCTTACGAGTCGTATACAACCCA